>NW_007726162.1:803307-928566 GCF_000696425.1 Galeopterus variegatus
CCTCGCTCAGCCAGTGAGCGGGAACCGGTCTGTATGTGGGATCCGAACCCTCGGCGGGAGCGCCTCCGCGCTTCCCAAGCGGCGCACTAGCGCAGTGCGCCACCGGGCCGGCCCTCATCCCGACCTACTTCTGAGCTTGCTGTGCCTTGTAGAGCTGATCAGTACCCATGGCCTAATGATTATTCATTAGCAGCATCTCTCTGAATATATATTCTCCTGTATCTCTCTTGCCTCTAGTCAGATCAAAAACTTCATCTACCTGGGCATCTGTTATAGTTTTCTAACTGGTCTCCCTGCCTCCCTTCTCTCCCCAAATTTTTCACTCCAGAAAAGCATTTCTCTGGCATGGAAATATGGCCACAATACCACTACTACCTAAGAATGAAGTTCACTTTTGAGGCACATTGATCACAACTCTCTACAGTTTGCCTCTTAGCTACATTTCTAGCCTCATCCCTCACAATATTCCCATGCATTCTTTATTCACCAAAACCATTATTTCTGCTGTCTCCACCCCCGCCCCCCCAAGAAATCAAGGGTTTTTTTTGTTTGTTTGTTTGTTTCAGATTTTTGTGTCTTTATTGTGATTCTATATCTGGAATAATTCCCCACCATTTTCTATCTGGTGATCTCCAAGTCTTCATTCAAATGTTGCATCCCCTTTGAAGATCTCCCCTCATCTGTAGGCATCGTCCCTTTTTTCCACTTTGAATTTTGAACACTTTATTAGTGTCAGTGGTGTTTTATATGATCACTATGGCCCATATCTATTTTTTCCGCTATAATTATGTTTTACTTTTCATTCATCCATAAATGGGGACTTTTTTCTGAGTGATGCTGAACATGTATTTATGGAATGAATGCAGGAAAAAGTCAAGTAGTCTGTCTTGTTCTTCCAATTGGTAAAGCATGTTTTATAAATATCTTTTACCATTAGTAGATCAAATATATCAATTTATTATATTCCTTATGTTGCATTCAGCAACATTTTTGAAGACATGACTTAAATAATTATGCTCTTTGTTAACCATCTGAAAAATTTAGAAAAATAAAAGTCACTCAATCTCAAACCAAAACATTAATGATGGTTAACTACATTGCTCTGGTTGTCTAAAGAGGAAAAAGGAAATTGCCAAGAGTACTAAATTCAGAGAATTGGTTACACAAATAGTGAAAGAGATGAGAACCCAAGAGAAGGTGATGAGGCAATTCAGAGATTAGCAGCAGCACGGGGATGGAGGGACACAGAGGCAGGCGGTGTCCAGGGGCTGGAGTGATCTAGTGGGAGCTGGGCCCATGATGGTCCTGCCCCTTGGGAGCTGGAGTCACAAGAATTCGCCGCTGCCACCAGATGTGTCAACTAAGGTAGGACAGGAAGGCAGGCAGAGAGAACACTCAGGCTTCTCCCTTTATCTCACCCTCCAGTCTGGGGACAGTGAGCCTCCTGTCAAACTCAGCTGGAAGCCTGCAGACATGGAAGTTAGATGAGCTCGCTTATCCACAGAGAAGTCCAAAGAATGGATTAGAAACAAAGGAGACCAGAGCAGGCAGATTGTCTTGGGTTGTGACGAGTCTTCCAGGATCTCTATCATTATTATGGAAGCTTTTTGTTTAAATAGTAGTTTAATGTACATTCAGTAAAATGCAGACACATTAAGTGTGTAGATTGATAAATTTTATGAGTGCAAACAGCTATGCAATCACCATGCAGTCTGAGGTATAGAACATTTCCCTTATCCCAAACGACTCTTCATGCTAGTTCCTATTCTGGAACAAGCCCCCAGAAGTCAGCACTCTTCTGACTTACATTTCCTTAAATTTTTCTTGCTTGTTTTTCTATATCACATAAATGGTATCAAGCAATATATATTCCTTTGTCTGGTGTCTTTGGCCACACATACAATTTTTGAGATTCATTTAGGTTGTCACGTGTATCAACAGCTCTTTGTATTTCTGTGTTGTATTTCTTTGTTGTATTTCATTGTATGGATATAACACACTTTTTTAATTCATTCTTAGAAACTTGGATTTATCCTAGTTTTTAGCTACCATGAATAAAGATACTATGAAAATTCTTGCACATATGTTTTGGTGAATGTTGCAGTTCAGGTTCTCCAGAAGCAAATGCTGAGATGAAGATGAGCATGCAGGAAGTTTATTAGCAAAAAAGAGGGAAAACATAAACAAAAATAGAATTGGTAAAGTGGAGAAGCCTGGTATTAAGTCTTCCAAAAATTTTTTATAGAATCCACTACAATGTTTCCCAGGCCTTCAGTTTTCTTTGTGAGAAGGTTTAAATTAAGAATTCAGTTTGTTAATAGATATAATGCTATTGGTATTTACTATCCTTTTTTCCTTCTGTTTTAGTAAATTATGTGTTTGCAATTAATTTGTCCTATTTTTTCTAAATATTCAGTACTTTGTCGTATAAGTGTGCATAACATTGCCTTATAACTTTAGTACCTGTGGAATATGTATAATGTTCCTCTTTTTATTCCTGATATGATAATTTGTATTTTCTCTTTTTTTTTCCTTAATAAGTCTTGCTAAGGGCTTGTCAATTTTATGCATCTCTTCAAAGAGTCATTTTTAAAAAGGGATGAATTCTAATAAATAATATCTAAAGCTGAAGTTTACAAAATGATAATATTATTGTGCAATTTGGAAATATGGGTGATTCATAAAGAATGCTAAAAATATTACAAGGTATTGGAGTCAAAGGGGCATAAGATTGCTTTTATTCTTCATAAACACAGTGATAATACTTTATATTTTGAAAGTATATATATATATATATATATTTATATTCATTTGAAAATAAGAGCAAAAATTCAATTAAAAGGTGCATCTTAACAGTACCTCCTTTATAGGCATGCACAGTGTTTAGCATAATATAGGAATTAATAAATGATAGCCATTTTATATGCTATTTTTTACACAAACATCATTATAAGAGAATTAATGCAACTCTAAATACAATCAGAAACATTCCACCTCCCAAACATGTTATATCAAGTTCATTTGTCTTTATTCCGATTTTTACTCTTCCACTCACATAATTCTTACATAGCAGGAAAAGTAATGTACACATATATTGTATTTATAAACATCATATCAACTAAACTTTTCACGTTTCAATAGTTATGTTAGTCAATACATTATATCTCATTTGGCCAATGTGCCACAATTTACTTGTAATTGACCTATTGAAGGATGCTTTCGTATTTTGGGGAACTATTGTAAATGTGCTTTAGTAAATATCTTTAAATACACAGTACTTTTGGCTTTGGGATAATTTTCTTCGTTTAAATTCTCAGAAGTTGGATGGACTGCTACTTCAAAGGATATGACTACATATATTTTTTCTTAATAATGCCCTTTGTATTTCTTTCCAAAACAGCTTTGACAATTTACATCACCATTGATATCTGATCGTATTGATTTCAGCAAAACTTTGACAGCATTGCTTATCTTTAGCATTTTAACTTAGTACTAAAATTTAGAAATGGATGAAAGTAGTACGCTATTTTCACTCCAGAAAATTGATTAACATTGCTCAATAAACAGCATCATTATTATTACTATTATTCATATTTATCATTCTCCTGGAATTTATTTTCTTAAAGATACATTTATTTTTGTTACTTTTAGCTAGGAATTCCAGAAACAGACACAAATGCACAAATTCTCCTCCATCCGAAGAGTCCCTGGCTTTCTCAATCAGAGGTTCCAAGTAACTTAGAGGAAATACAGATATTTCTGAATTATTATTATTATTTTTTCCTCCTCTTTTTTTTACAGCAACCCTATTTTGTCTTGAACATGGGCCTTTTGTTCTATCTGATATCTGGTAGGTCTGTGTGTTATGTCTATTTCTATCTATCTATCTATATATCAACCTATTTTGTTAAATTTCTTTTCACTTTTAAGGTCAAGTTATTTTTTGGACACATCAGGAGTTGGCACAATCCTTCAAAAGAGCATTTTTTTTTTAAATGTAGGGTGAATTCCCTCAAAGAGGAATCATTGAAGTCATGATAAAGTCCAATAAAACTTTGATATCAAAACTTGATGAGAACATTATAAAAAAGGAAAATTACAGATGAAGTGCTCATAAACGTAAATGCAAAATTGTAATGAAATTATTAGCAATTTGAGTCTCACAAAATGTAAAAAGGATGACATGACAATAAAGTGGGGATTATTCCAAGAATGCAACATTTAAATATCAAAAAAAGGTTTAATAAAAACAGCAAAAATGTACAAAATTCATATGATTATCTCAATACATAGGAGCAATACATTTCATAAAATTTTAAACCCCTAGCAAACAGGTATAAAGAAAAATTTCCACAATCTGATATAAAATACCTTAAAATAAATAAATAAATAAATCTAGACCAAACATATTTAACACTCTTAATAGTGGATTTGAAAATTTTCTCCCTGAGATCACAAATGAGATAAGATTTGTGAATCACAACTTCTACTTGACATTTTACTGGAAGACTTAGCTTATGTAACAATAAAATAAAATAAATTGTTTAGAATTGAAAAGGAAATAACCTGTCAGTATTTGTACAGAACGCAATTTTATATGAAGAGAATATACAAAGGAATCTATAAACCAATTACTAGAATTAATGATTAAGTTTAGCAGATTCTCTGGATACAAGGTTACTACACAAAGTCAATTGCATTTTCCTATACCAGAAGGATATGGAAAATAAAATTTAAAAAAAACAAACATTTATAGTAATATCACAAATTATCAAATAATGACCATGCCAATTTTTTCCTTTTGACTCAGCATCAAGCCCATCATTTTATAACATGTGCTTTGACTCTGCAAGTCATGTTTGTGATTTCCCTCTTGCCTCCTTCTCATTATACATGTTAGTTTGTCTGTGTGTGGGGACTTTGTTTCAGGAGCCTTCTTTCAAAAGGATACAAATTCCCTTCTTTAGCACTTTCTCAACTGTCCATAGTTCCTAGTTGTACTTGGTATCATTTAAAGTGTACTAGCTATACTGGCTGCTGTAGGAAATAAGCCTCAAAATCTCAGTAGCCTAACACAGGATAGCTTTATTTCCCGCTCTTGTCACAGGCTACTGAAGGTGGCCCTGGCTAGATGGGCTTCCACATTGTCTTTCAGGACCCAGGCTCCTTCCACTGGTCGTTCTGCCCCTCACTCACTCTTTGTATTTCTCTCCATTCATTCATTCACCTGATTGGTGATAAAAAAGATAGAACAAATAATTTTGTACTGGAGATTTATACGATTAGAGCATAGATGAGACATATAACACTACTAGCTAATTCCACTTGCCAAAACTCAGCCACATGACCACAGGACCACATGACTAAAAGACAGGTATGGCAAACACAGGTATGGTAAGTCCTATCCAACCCTCCTCTCTTCATGTTCCACCCTTGACTGCACAGGCTGGCTTTTCAAAGGACATAGAAAGTTAATGGAACACCTCTAGCACTTTTTAAAATAAGGATTAAAAATATTATTATAGCTACCATGTATCAAATACTGAGTGAACAGTTACCTTTTAAATGCTTTCTATTATTGTTTCCACCTCCTCTTTAATGAATAATATTGGTACCACTTTTATTTCTTTTTTTTTAAGGTTAAAGAAACTGAGTAACTGAGAGATTAAGTAGCTTTCTCAAATCTTCCCAGTTAGTTAGAAGTGAAAGTGGTATTTGTCCCAAGCAATTTTACTTGAAAGCTTGAATTTCTAACCACAATGGACTGCTGACTCATAGAATATTTTGAAATATGGTATGTGCAGACCTAGAAGACCCCTCGAACCCATTGTCCAGACTGGGTCACAAACCTTTCACACACAGGTCTACGAGCTAGGTAATCGGAAAAGGTCCTGGGAGCAGTGGGTGAAGAAATAATAGGCTTTATTTAGAGCTAGGAGCAGCCACCCTAATGGCTTCCCGGAGCGTCTCCAGAAGCTTCACGTATCAGAGCCATTAGTCCTTTATATTCAAGTCCACAATCCAAAACACCTTCAGGGATGCAGAACCCAACCCCAGGATGTGAGGAGCAGCGTTGGAATCTCCCCACAGTCTGCAATTTCCATACAGAATATGGAGGACTGGGCAGAACTGCACATGCACAATTACTTTCGCCAATAACAAGGAACACCTATGTGCACGTGCATATTTACATCAGATGCTTGGCAAGATTCTGAACATCTGAGGGGCCCTGACCACTTTTTTAAAAATATTTTCCCAACAGTATGCTAAAACTGATGTCTTGGGAAGTTCGAAGCATCCAAACAACTATACAGAATTCTATTTATTCATTCATTTATCCATTTACACTTTATACACTGGAAAATTCCATGTGCCATACACTGTGTTCCATGTTCTGGGCTAATGACAGTGATGAGATTGACATTGTCTCTGACATCCTGGAGCCACAATTTAATATTCTTCTCCCACACACTTACAGGTTCTCTCAGGTAAAAAAACCTTCACTCATTTGGAATACAACCAGAAAGAGCAGATCCAGAAGAGCCTCCGATGACTGAGCAAAGTGCAAGTGACTCTTTACACACTTGGTGCCCATAGGGGTTTTTGTGTCACTCAGTTCCATGACTTCTGTGAAGTGCAGGAATGTGAACCTCAGGCTGACTTCACTGTCTCTCCCTTTCTGTTTCCAATGTCATGACTACTTCCTTCTCCCAGCTCACTCAGTTGAATTTTCAAGTTTCAGACATCATTCAGTACTTAAGGCTGCCTCCAAAGAATCAAGATGGGGCAATAAGAAGAACTTTAGCAACGAAAAAGGAAAACCTAAGTGAGAAATCCAGCCCCATGATATTCTCAATTCAAATGCAAATAAAATGCATTGGAATCTTCAGCCCCCTTGGGTTCTAGGTCCAGCTCTGCCAACAATGTACATACCATATTGGACATCTCAGGAAGCTCAGGTCCTTCATAAGTAAACTAAGGGTGTTAGGCTGAGGCTCCTAGGTGCCTTTCTGATTTGAAATCCTACCATTCTAAGATTTGCATTTTAAATACATATTAATGTAAAATTTTTAATTTCAAGGTATGTGGAGAAGGCTTCTGGGTGAGATTCAGAAGCAAAAGATAGAGTGTTTCTAAGATCTGGGTTTGGATCCTGACTCTGCTAGTCATAAGCTATGGGGACTTGAGCAGGCTGCATTCACTCTCAGGGAAGGCCAGATGACCACTCTTGGTCTGCCTCACACACGGGGCGCACTTAGGATTGAAAGAAAGAGAATGCACTCTGTAAGCCAGGGTGTGCTGCCCATGCCTGCAATGACATACCTGGACCTTCAGCTTAGAACTGTCAGCCGCAATTGAGCCAAGACATGAAAGCAGGGCTGCTCCTGTTTCTGGCTGTTTGCACAGCATCTGTGTGGCAGCCAGGACAGCTGGGCCCTTAATAAATACTTTGGATGATGCTTCTGTGCATGTGCCAGCAGCCCAAATGGGCAGCGTACAAGCTCAGAGCCTTCCATAGCACTTCGTGGCTGTTTGGAAATTCCACACCCTCCCATTTAGGGACTCAGGACATTTTTATAGCAATTCCTGGCAGGATGGCAATATTTTTTTAAAAAAATGAAATATACATCTCATTTCTCAAAATCCACTTTGCCATCACACCCTGTAATCCCTGCAATGCGTGGGCTGGGCAGTCAGCTGTGACTTGATGTTGCTGTGAAACTGGAAACTTGGAGAAGCAGCCTAACGTTTTGTTTTGTTTTTTTCATTTCTTCCCTTTGTCAAGCTGCATTACAATCAGATCAAGATTAATGCTGGCCAAATCATGTTCTCGAATAATATAGATAAATAATTTATAAATAAAGTGAATAGGTCTTACCTCTCACAAATTTAACTGGTCTTATTCTGAAGCCTTGGTAGTCAGCAGAAGCACCAACTTCACCCCTGCCTGTGCACACACCCAATATCACTGGGATCTTTGTGAAACACAGGGACATGCTGATCCAAGGTTGTTAGGAAAGAATCTGCCACAATTTCCTTGAACATAGTAGATCTGAACAAATTTATCTTGTTTAGATTCTATACATTAGTGGGAAAATACTATGCACATTTTAAAATCATCTGGCAGTTCAAATTCTTTTTCTGGCACTTACTAGCTGTGTCACTTTAATAAAGTCACACTACCAGAGAGCTGTTTCCTCTAAAGTGCCCCAAGTCTAGTCTATGATCGATAGCTATTTGTTTTTCCTTATTTGTGAGCAGAGTTGAAAATGAGATTGTTAAATCCATGATTGTGTTATGTGAGAATATAGATAACGGGGACTGTCTTAACACTCTGAATACAGAAAATAAAGTCTCTATTAATAAAAGAAGTGTGCGTGTGAGTGTGTGTGCATGTGTGCATGTATGTGTGTGTGTGTGAGTGTGTGTATGCAAGCCATGCACTGAGAATGAGGGGGAGAAAATTGATGGATTTCCAGAACTGCAGATTAATGTGAATGAGGAATAACCCAGTGATAGAATAGATTTTTAGGCCAAATAAATATGGAAATGGTTTTTGAACAAGTAGAGTTTATCATCACTCTTGGATTTTTGAAGAATTAATTATTTCTAATAAAACAGTTTCTACCTTTTGCTGAGCTAATGGGTAGGGTATATCAGGGATGTGTGGAGAGAAAAAGTATTTTTAAATTAAACTAGGAAACTGGAAAATTGTGTATGATACGTTTTTGTATAAAATCAGTTATATGGAGTAAGTAGAAAAATAAATAGAATTTGAACATTTGGTCAACAGTAGTAAAAAGAAAAAATAAGAAAATTTAAGTATAATATTTACTCAGTGACAGACTGTTTTAAGAACTTCACTTGTATTACCTCACTTAATTCTCACTGTATTTGTATGAAGGAAGCATTTATGTGGTCCCATTTTACAGCAGATGCAAATGAGGCTCGTGGTGGGTTTTCCCAGAGCTTGCTGCTGATAAGGGCCAGAGCCTGTATGTGATCTCGGGCTGCCCAACTCCCTGACTTATGTAGTTCTCCACTGCTTCCCAGGTATCTCAAACATGTGTGTTGCATAATGAACCATGTTATACAAGGGCAGGTGAGCTCTACTGTGGGTCACCAAATTCAAATGTTGAGTTCCTAACCCCAGTACTTCAGACCGTGACCTTATTGGGAGCTAAGGTCTTTACAGAGGTTATCAAGTTAAAATGAAGTCACTAGGGTAGGCCCTAATCCAACATGACTTGTGTTGCTTGTAAGAAGGAAAATCTGGACACAGAGACTCACACACAGGGAAAACACCACGTGAAGATGAAGGCAGAGATTACAGCAATACCTCTACAAGCCGGGGAATGCTGAAGGCTGGTGTCAAACCACCAGAAGTTATGGGAGGGATGTGGAACAGATGCTCCCTCACAGAAGGAGCCAGCCTTGCTGACTCCTTGATCTGGGGCTTCCAGCCTCCAGACCTGTGAGATGATCAATTTCCCTTGACTAAGCCACCCTGACTGTGGTACTTTGCTATGGCAGCCCCACCAAACTAATATGTGTGTCTAGTGAACCCCAAAGCTCTTTCCTCATCCACGTTGCTGTGAATAAGTTGAATGAAGACACAGAAGACAACTGTTTCTCTATGTGAATGTGGTGAAGCTGTGGAAAGCTGACAAGATGAAATTGTCTCAAGAAAAAGCCAACAATAGTATGGGACCTGACAAAAATGCATATTGAAAGTATACAGGTATTTGCTCCGTGAATAAGCATGCAATGAGCCAAAAGTGAAGTCAGTGGCCCCAAAGTCAGCATATTTCTTGGTTGTGTGTATAGAACAATGGTGTCAGGGCCAAGCAGGTGGCAATCCTACTTAGCTCTGTTCTAGTAAGGTCATGTCTGTGGCATTTCTCTTCCAGTGCCACTTTCCGAGAGATTCATTCATTCATTCAAGTTTATTTCTCGGTTCATTCATCAAAAATGTATTCAGTTCTTTCAAGAAACTGGGGATTCAAAAGTAATTACAATTGTTCCTACTCACAACACATTTCCAACTTAGTGTGCAGCAAGTATGGTTTGTTGCCTACACAGTAGCTAATCCCACCTTCTTCCTTGCTAACTAGCTATTTTGATCAGCAATATTCTCAGCCCAAACTAGACAATCACTTTTCCTTCCTTCCCCTGAGCTAGGAGTGACCATGGAAGATTTCAAAAGTCTTTGGGTGGATTTGTGATTCCTTACAAAAGGAGTGAAGCAAGAATGCAACAATGTGGTGTCAGCCCTTCCCTCTGATTTTTGTCTTGACTGTGGATATGATACTTGGAACTATCTGGGCTCATCTTGCAATAATGAGGTGAAGAGAAATAAGACAAAGTCACAGGTCATGAAAGGCAGAGTAGACAGACAGAAAGACTGTGGGTTCATGAAGGCATGATTATGTTGCCAGAGCAAACCTGATTCTGCCTACCTCTGTGGTTTTTAAGTAAATAAACAGACAAAGGTTTAAAGCAGCACTGTTTAAGCTTTCTGTTACTTGCAGCTAGATGTATTCCTATCAGACTGTGTCTGATAGGCATCTAACAGATATTAAAATAAGAGAGATGCTACAGGCACAGTCAGAATGCTGTGGAAATTGGAGAAAGAGCAATGGTTCTGAGCTGGGTCTTGAAAGAAAACATGAGAATAGTTGAATAAACTGGGAATGTTTACACTGGAAAATCAAAAACTCAAGTAGCCTTTAAGAGCTGTCCTCCAATATGACAAGGCCTTTTATGCAGGTCTAACCTGTTTTTCAGGTTTTGATGGAATAACCTTGGATAGATGGATCAATGAGTGGTGGATATAATGGAGAAATAAAGTTGATTCAAAATAAGAAAGACGTCTCTAATAGGGCAGCTTTAAAACACAGTGTGTCTCCATTTTGAACTGGCCACACACTTCATGATGGGGATATGATAGAAGTGATTTAAATACCTATTGGAGACTTAACTACATTTATTTTAAGGAATTCTTCATAGTGGGGCTGAAGGATTTGTTCTGTTCAGTTTCTAAGAACAAGCTACTTATTTCTTCATAGGATTACACTAATTTCTTGAGATTACAATCTGTCCCACCAGAAAGAAAACTAAAAAAAGAAAAAAAAAAAGAGCATCTGATGTCCAGGCGTTGAGCCACTATTTTGCTGCTAGAAAGTTCAGACTTTTGCTACATATTCATATATATATTCAGTTGTGTCTAGATGCAGCTATGTGTGTTGGAGGGTAGGAGGTGGTTCAACCTTGTGATCCCAGCGTGGAATGCAATTTTCATAAAGCCTTTGTATGGTATTATTTGGATCAAAGAAAACAGTGGGCTTAAATGCATTTCCTTTATATTTATTTATGGCATAGAACTATCCCTCTGAAGGCTTCTCATACAGAGCATTTTATATAAAGAATCGAGAGGTGACAGGTGCAAACCAATTACTTTTGAAAAAAAAAAAAAGAAAAAGAAAATAAACCTCCTGGTCACTGTAAGTGTATTTCATCGGAAAATTTCTACTTTGTTTTGTTGTTGTTGTTTATATAATAACGGTTGGCACTGCTGTGATTTTATGCCAGGATTAGTAGAAACATCACCACTCTTTGCAAGCACTTGGTCATTAGAAAATAGCCTTTAAACCTATGAAAAACTGAACTGGGAGCATTTACAACTGTCGTAGCATTCAGCAAAAGCACCTGCCACCCTTTTTCTGTTTATCTATAAATTATAGATATATTGAATCTGTTCAACAATGAATTTTTTGGAGTTTAGCACCCCTGGAAATACTTTTGAGACTTGAATAAAGTACCTTTGATCAGCTCAGAATACTTACCTGGTAAGTAAAAAAAAAAAATGGGAAAAAGATAAAGAAATGCTTTTCTTATTATTTCAAGCAAAGGGAAGAGAGGTGCCCTATCTTTCTAATTATTAACAGAGCAGGGCTGAAAGACTGATCCTAAAGGAGGAGGCAGTGAATGTAGTGAATGTGAGATTTGCAGCACCTTCTGAAGGCAAAAAATTCTCAGATTCTTTGTTGCAAAGAAAACCTGTCTCTCAGCAAGATGAAAAGTCGGAGAGAAGACCAGGGAAATTAACAGAGAATCAAAAGTTGGCCCCAGAGTACTGAAAAGCACCACACAATGACTTGAACCTCAGTAAACTGGTGAATTGTGATAAAAATGGGAAAAATTATTTGACGCCAAAAACACTTTTAGATTGATTTTGTGATTTTTATAATGATACCTCCCAGTAGAAAGCAACCAATTACCAAATTGATTGTTCTGGAGAAAAAATAATAAAAAATTTAGCAACAATGCCCATGGCATGTGATAGAGTGCCCCTTTCACTGGGATGCTAGACACAGAATCCTTAAGTCAGACAGGCATGGGTTCAGGTCACATCCTACCATTAACTGTGGGGCCGTTGGCACACCTAATCTCTCTGAACTGTGCTCATCTGCAATAATGATGATAATAATGTCTTTGTTATGGATGACAGTACACTAAATAACATGTTTTAATTTCTAGGTATAAAATGTATGTTCAATAAATACTAATTCCTTCCTTTTTCTTCCATTAGAAATTCTGTGAGTTTAGCATCAGAATGATCAATTTGGGTTATTACAAATTATTTGATTAACTCTACAGAGTATAATGATGCATTTTTCTTTTTATCAACAATATCCATTATCCATAATTTCATCAATGTTAGTTAAGAGCCAAATGGCCCGGGTTTGAATCACAATTCCAACAGTTGGGTAGGACCTGCTGTGTGACCTTGGCCAAGCCACTTAATATTTCTGTGCCTCTATTTCCTCATCTGTAGAATGGGAATGTCCTTTCTTCATAAGACCGTTAGGGCTAACTGACTTAAAACTTGTAAAATTCTTAGAACAGAGACTAACACAGAGTAGGCCTTATATAAGTGTTTGTTCAATAAATACGTTTCACAACTTAAAGAAGAAGCACTGATACTTCACTGACAAAGCAGATACTGTGTTTACCTCACCCCCCAAATGTGATACCTTACTGTCTCCAGGAGTTCTTTTTCCTTTCAAAACTGAGAACCAACCAGGTGGGTGACTCCCTCCCACCCCCCGATCTTTTGTATTGCCAAGGTGCAATGTGGTTTCAAAAGAAGCAGAATCTGTGTTTGAAACCAAAATGCCACACCTGGTTTCCTAGTCGGGAAAAGGGTCAAATCTACATATTTTTATAACTTAATGCACAACAAAACAGCCTTAGTAGGGTTGTGTGTGGAGTACTTTGGATCTCAGAAAGAAAAAAAAAAAAAGATTTATTTCAAACCGGAAGAATCAAGGACAAATTTCCTCAAGAAGATGAAGGATGGATAAAGAAAAACTAACTTTCAGAGCCAAAATACAAAATTGGTGTAGACAAAGTCACTCTGGACTTTTAGAATAGTCACAGAAGGCTTCTTGGAGTAGGTGGCATATCTGTTGAATGAAGAAAGAGGAGGAGGATTTGAAATGATAGAGATGTCCGTGATGCTGGATATTTGAGAGCCTGTGGGTATGAATCAAACATCTTTCTTTGACACCCAGCCCTGCCCCTTCCGATGGCATCGGGCAAGTCCCTTCCACACTGCTGCGCCTCCTTCCCACCTGTGTAGAGGGGGTAGCACCACCTGCCTCCCAGGGTTGTGGTGAAAGCTTCTGGGAGGTCTAAATGAGACAGCATAGGTGAGAACACCTCTCTTGTTTGGTTTCTGTCTCTCCCAGCCACCATTTCCAAACCTGCCAACCAGCTGGGAGCAAGTTCTCTCCAGCATATCTCTCTTGGCCTCAGAGAGGACTCGGATCACATCAAACTCTTTATGTAGTCAATAAACAAGAAGAAATTGCCCATTATCCTACATAAACCAGGAGAACAAAGAATGCATTATTAAGTTTACCTTGTTTTCCTATCATTATGTTTTTCTTCTGCAATGGCCATTGAGCTGTGTAACTACCGGTGGTTATGAAACAGATGATAAAGCTTATTAGTGTAATAGCCTGTGAGGAACAGCAGGAGAAAAAGGTCAGTGCTAAATGCTCTAACAGGATCCCTGGGATTTTAGTTTTGAAATTATGCCATTGAAGGTGAGAGGGGGTTCTATTTTGTTTTGATTGGCACAGTATTTAGCACTAGGCCCGTAAGAAATATGATAAAGAAATGACTGGTTTCAATAGGTAGCCAGACGAAAGATGTCTGGAGTGTTGAAGGAAAATGATCAAGACAATGTTCTGAAATGTCATTGTCCTGAATGAGACCCAAGCTAGCCTGGTGGGGAAGTAGGAGGCACATGAATGGTGTGATTTCAGACCTGTCAGCAGGCAGGTGTCAACATTTCCAGAGTGGCTTTTACATGCCTGGCATGTTAGATAGAACCTGGCACTGGGGAAATAAAAATAATCTCAAGAATCCTGAAACTTAAATTTATAGCCCAAGCTTCCAGCTTCACCAGGAGTTCCATGGATGAGCTTCAGATTAGTCTATAGCTGGTTCATAACCTCCAAAATCAGGTTTGCAAACATAGGCCCATTACTTTTTTTCCCCTAAAGTCTGATGAGTATACTAACTATTTTGATTTGATCATCATGTATTGTACCCAGCTATTGATATTCCCCAAAATATGTATAATCAATTATGTTTCAATTAAAAAATGGCTAAAATTGAACCTTTTATGTTATATATATTTTACCACAATATTTTATTTTTAATTCAGAAAATCAAATCAAATCAAATCCAACAATGTGAGATTGATGAAAATTCTGGTCACCCCCTCACTGAGCAGCCTGAGATTTCCAACCAGACTTATAGGGAACTAGAGACTGGGAAAGTTTCTGTGCCTTCAGGGTTTTGATCTACACAGGTCATTGTGCATATGTCTATTGTCCAAAGCCTGGACTTCTTTTCAAAGTTGTGTCTCTGCCGTTTCCTGCCAAGCCTGGGCACTGGGAGCTTTTCCTCAGGTGGATAACAGCTACTATGGCCCAGCCTCCCTCAAGAACCAGGCCCCCTGTGGCCTCTGAAGTCCCCATTTTCCCCAAGGTGCCACTCTCCATTGACAACTGACCTCTGTCCCCTTATGCTTTTAAATATTTCCCACCTGTAGGATCAGGCTTTTCTATCTCAAGCCCTCCACATGAACTTTTCCTGTATGTCACCTTGTGCACGGGTTCAAAGCTTCTCTGGGACTCGTATCTTGGTGGGTACTTGCTGTAAATCATGCCCACATCTTCAACTGTATCAGATATTACCAAATGCTTTCAAAGGCAGTTGCATGAATCCTTTAAGCAGTGTATGACTTTTTTCCCATTCTTCAACATTCTTGACAATACTGGGTATCAGAAATTTTAAAATTTCTCTCAATCTGGTAGGTGTGTGAAGTGGCTACCTTGGTGTGGGTTTAATTTTCATTTCCCTGATTACTGCAAAGGTTGAATATTTTTTTCTTATGTTTGCTAACCATTCAGGTATCCCTTCTGTTATTATATTTGCATTCTGTACAAATTAGTTTTTCCATTAGTTTGTTTTTAAACCATTTTCTTATGGATTTATAAGAGCACTTTATAAATTCAAGAAACTAACCATTTGCTAGTTATAGGAATTGTCAATTACCTCTCCCAGTCCTTTTTGTAATTGTACATATTTGTGGGGTACAGGGTATTGTTTCAATATGTGCATATATTAAATAATGATTCACTTAAAGTAGTTAGCATATTCATCACCTAAACGTTTATCTTCTCTTTGTGGTAATTAGGTTCAAAATCCTCTTTTCTAGCTATATGGAAATATACAATATATTATTAGCAATAGTTAGCCTAGAATATCAGAACTTATTCTTCCTATCTACTTGTAACTTTGTACGCATTAATCTACCTGTTTGCCATTCCATGCCCCACACCCTCTGCCTGGTCCTCCCTTTTCTCTTTTCTTCCTGGCCCTCTGGCAACCATTATTCTACCCTCTCTTTCTATGAGAACCACTTTTTTTTTTTTTTTTTTTTTTTTTGATTTCACATATGAGTGACATCATGTGATGTTTGTCTATTTGTCTTTCTGTGCCTGGCTTACTTCGTTTAACCTGATGGTCTTCAGTTCCATACATGTTGCTGCAAATGACAGAATTTTATTTTATTTTATTTTCATAGCAGAATAGCATTCCATTATGTATATATACCACAGTTTTGTAATTCATTCATTTTGGTGAGCATTTAGGTTGATTCCGTTTCTTGGCTATTGCGAATAGTGCTGTGATGAACATGGAAGTGCATGTGTCTCTTCCATAACCAGCAATAGGACTGTTGGGTCATAAGGTAGCTATATTTGCAGGTTTTTGAGGAAACACTATACTGTTTTTCATAATGGCTGTATTAATTTATATTCCCACCAACAATGTAGAAGCATTGCCTTTTCTCTACATCCTCACCAAAATTTTTTGTTTTCTGTGTTTTTGAAAATAGCCATTCTAACTCAAATACGATACCTCATTGCAGTTTAAATTTACATTTCCCTGGCGATTACTGATGTTGAACATTTTTTCATGTGCCTGTTGGCCATTTGTATGTCTTCTTTTGAGAAATATCTGTTTAGATCTTTTGCCCATTTTTTAATTGGACTATTCGTTTGGTTTGTTGTTGTTGTTTTCTGCTGTTGAGTAGTTTGAGTTCCTTACATATTCTAGATATTAGCCCCTTGTCAGATGCACAGTTTACCAATACTTTCTCCTAGTCTGTAGGCTGTCTCTCCATTTTGTTGCTGGTGTCCATTACAATGCAGAAGTTTTTAGTTTGATGTAATCCCATTTGTCTATTTTTGCCTTGGTTGCTCATATTAAACTGAAATTTTGATTTTAATGTAGGCAAATTCCTTTGTGGTTTGCACTCTCTAAGTCTTTTAAAATAGATCTTTTTCTACCCCAAGGTCTTAAAGATTTCCTTCTGTATTTTATTCTAAAAGTGTTAATGCATTGGACCTTTAAAACTATCTCTGGTATTGATTTTTATTTATGGAGTGAGATAGGGAATTAATTATCTTCCTCCCACTGCCAGCACTTTCTATTGACCGTAACACTTTCATCATATATCAACTCATCATGTATAAAATATAGCTATAGAGCTATTTTAGTCATCTCTATTCATTTTTCTCTATTTGTCCAAAAATATCAATTTCTCTTAAATAATATGATTTTGAAAATCTTACATCTCACAGGGAATTTCTTCCCCTCTTGTTCTTTGCTTCAAACTTATAGGAATTTTGGCCCTATGTTCTTACATATAAATAATAGTAATGACTTGATAATTTCTATTAAAAACTATTGAAATTATATTGGATTTATAATTAATTTGGGAGAACTGACATTTTATGATATTGAATCTTTACACCAATTAGCTTTTTATACCTCTATTTAGTCATGTATTCATAATGTCATTCAATGATATTTAGTCATTTTCTGTATAAAGGTTATTGTACATGTTTCTGTTAAATTTATTATTGAGAAACATAATTTGTTATCATTATCAATGAGTTATTTCCAATTAATTGTCACAGGTTATAAAAATGTCACTGATTTTTATATGCTCATCTTGTTTACAGCAATTATGAAACCTTTTTAGTTTTAATAGTTTGCCTGTAGCTTTGCCTGCATTTTCTTTGTGTATCATCTTATCATTTCCAATTGTACTTATTGTATATCTTTTTCCTTTTCCTACTTTAGATAAGAGTTCTAATAGTATAGATGATGACTGCCAGCATTCATGCTTCATTATTTAAGTGGTTCTAAATTTCATCATTATGCATCATCTTTGCTAAAGGTTTTTAATGAATGTCAACTTAAACATTCCTTTATATTCTTAAAATTCTAAAAACTGTATTTTTCAAACATAATTGATTTTTAAAAATATTTCTCTACATCTACTTAGATTGCATAGTTTTTCTCTAATTTGTTTCCTCATGTTGAACCATCCCTGTATGTTTGAGTTAAAATTTACTTGCTTAGGTTGCATTCATGTGTACTTGCTAGATTTGGTGTGCCATACATTTTTAAGGGTTTCACATCATAATTCATGATAATTTTTCTTTTTGAAATGTCATTGTGTGACCTAGGGATAAAGATTACACTAACCTAACAGAGTGAGTTAGGGATTCCTGGTAAGACTTGCCTGTAATGCTTTGCTATCTTTTCAGTTATGGGGTAGGAGAGGCAGGGGAGGAATTTGGTTACTTTTTCAATTTCTAGAATATCATTTGGATTACTCAGATTTTATACTTATTTTTCAGTCTATTGTGAGGTTTCTCAGACTTGGCAATGTTCACATTTTGGGTTGAATAGTTCTCTGTTGTTGAGCACTGTCCTTTGCATTGTATGATGTTTAGTGGTATATCTGGACCTACTAGATGCTGGTAGCATCTTCCTCTCCCCACCCTGATTGTGGCAATCACAAATGTCTCCAGATATTGCCAAATATCTTCTGGGGGGCAAAGTTTCCCCTGGTTGAGGACCACAAGTATGACTTGTACAATAATAACATTTATCTGATAATATTGATGAAAATTCAAAGAATTAATATGTGTAAATTGCTCACATCATTTTCTGATACATGATAGGTGCGCAATAAGTTGGAATATCCTAGCATAACTAGTTTAAAAAAATATTTACTTTTTTATTTTTTAAATGTTTTATTATACATACATGTGGGATTCAATGTTGATTTTCAATAATTGTGTAGAGTGTGTGGTGTTTTTTGAGACAGAGTCATCACGGCTTGTACTCCGGGTGAGAAGAATGTCAGTCTCCTCACTTGCTATGGGTTTGAGAGATTTCCCCAACATTCAGGCGTCAGAAACTTAATCCCCAACACAACAGTGTTGAGAGTGAGACCCTTAAGACTTGATTAAAGCCATTCGGGCTCTGCCCTCATGAGCAGATTAATGTCATTATTCTGGGAGTGTATTAGTTAATGCCATTATTCTGGGAATAGGTTAGTTATAGCAGAAGTGAATTCCTGAGTTCTCTTGCATTTCTACCTTCTGTGATGGGACGACACAGCAAGAAAGCCCTCACCAGATGCAGGCCCCTTGACCTGGGATTTCTCAGCCTCCAGAACTGTGATAAATTAATCTCTGTTCTTTATAGATTATGTAGTCTAGGGTACTCTGTTACAGCACCATAAAACAGATTAAGATGCCATGGTTTGAAAGTAACTCGATGGAAAAATTATTGACATTTTGTTGGCCTGGCTGGTGATAGAAATGAAAACCTAGTTTGCGTTTTATCGGTGTGAAGGTATATACACAAACACACACATATATATCCTTATATGCTTGGAGTATATAAAACTCTCAGTGCAAAATGATCAAGGCTATGCACATGTAGAGTGTAGCCAATTACTTGTCCTGGGAAGGATTGTTTCAAAGGCATCCTCTCAACAGAGAAAACCTGAAGTTTCAGAAAGTTAAATTCTGCTGTGGGATACCTAGTGTGTGAATAATTTTCCTTGAAGGACAAAGGCAAGAATTTAAGTGTCGTCAAGGTAATGTCATTAAGGTAATGCCAACTGCATCATTGCCCATTTTGTCATTGTGTTGTATTTCTATAAATCTCCTTGAAAACTAGTCTTTTCCCAACATGGGGCTGGTTTATGAAAACTTTGTGTTATGGACAGGACTTCATGGGATGGGAAGTGACTGTTCTTGGGAGGACACATAGTGCAGGATAAATAGGCTACAATTTTACGCATCGTCCCTTTCTCTAGAACTCTGGGAAACTACTGACTTTGTGAGTTTCTATTTGTCCAATTGTGAAAAGGGGCATGACCCGAAATATTTTTACTTTGGAAAATTCTGTCTGGGAGGATAATGGAAAAGGATAACACTGTCTGAGAGTATAAAATGAGATCATTTGAAGGGTATGCCCTAGTGCTGGTGTCTTTTACATTGTTAGGTATGATTAACAAAGGGCTGTGAAGGCCAGTGACCTGGATGTCATCTGGCTTTGCTGTATCCTGGCTGTGTGACCTTGGTCAACTTAACTTCTCTGAGTGCTACACTCAGCTCTTTCCAGTGGAGGCTTTCTTAGTTCCTAACTTCTAGTGCTATGGTGAGCTTCCAAAAGTATCAGTTATACGAGTCCTTAGAACAGTGCCTGACAAATGTAAGTGCTCAACAAATTAGCTCCTATCATAATAATTATCATTATTGTTTTTGTTATTAACTGTCAGCCCCTTTTCTACCCCACACTTCTGTGAAGTGGAGCATGCATTTTCACAGTTACAAATTGCTTTTGCTCTTTAAAAGCATTTCACACATTGGGCCAGCCCGATGGTGCACTGCTACAGTGCTCCGCTTGGGAAGCACGGCGGCGCTCCCGCCGAGGGTTAGGATCCCACATGCAGACCGGCAGCTCACTGGCTGAGCGAGGTGCGGGAGCAGCACCGAGGGTTGCGATCCCGTGGCCAGTCCCAGTCCGGTATGGGCGCGACACTGAGGGTTGCGATCCGTTGCCGGTCACGAAAAAAGACAAAAAGGGGGAAAAAAAAAAAAGCATTTCACACATGTTCACGGCCTTCATACTCTGGTTTCAAATGGGAACCACTTGTTTTCCCAACATGCAGTGACCTCCTTTTGGAAACTAAATAGCAGATATTAGCAGTCTATGACATTCACGAAAACAGAGAAGCACTGTAGGGTCCTATTTCCATGAGATTCCATCAGTGGGACAAGAGTAGCTCCCAGGTTCCTGCTCTGTTCTCTGTGCCCTTCCCCACCAGGGGCTGGGAAAACTGTAGGAGCAGGGAGCCAACAGAGCTGTGCATTGTTGCCCCTGGGAAGACAGATGGGTTTCTTTTCATATTCCCAAAGCTAGGGCTGTCTCCCTCCAGATTGACTAAGCAGCCTCTGTCAGCATCCCGGGGTTTAGAACAATGGCTGTATGCCATGGGGGAGGAGTCGTAGAGAGCTGCTGATGTGGAAACCTGAGATTACAGCCTTCCAGAAGGAATTCAGGCTAGCTGGGATTTCATGAAGGAATCTGCTTCCTCCTCCTACCCGCTCATGCTGGCAGCTGGCAGAGCACAGGCCAAGCCCGAAGGAGCTTCCACAAGATGGGTGAGGATCGGTGGACTCTTCAGAACTGCGAGGGCTTTGGTCAGATTTCTGTAGTTCTCTGGGGGGTAATCGCCTAAGAAGAACTGTGATTTTAGCTTGCTGAGGGACAGAGTGCTGCTTATATAAGAGGAACCAATTTACACAGAGGACATTTCTAAATTAAGTTATTAAACAAGTTTAATAAAAATGGATCTACACACCCATAACAACAAAAAAGCCCTTTATTTCTCCTGATTTGTATAAAGAATGATAACTAAATTCATTATAACAGTGATCATAAAACATGAATCATTTAGAAATGTCCAAGGGACAATGCACACGTAGGGCATGAGGTGGTGAAAACAGGCCAGCACAGAATGCCTGGCTCCCATTGTCATTTGACCATGAATGATGCAACCTTGCCAAGCTTTTCCTCTCCCCAGCATCCCTCTCTGTACAAAACAGGGATGATATCAGTGTGACGTCTCTCACAAGGTATACTCAAGACCCAAACAAGGGACTGGATGCAAGCCGTTTAAGCCTATCGGCCCCTCAGATTTGCTGTTCACTATGATTGTCCCAGACTGTCTGTCCATAGCTTGGCACCTACATCTGGAACCCAGCAATGAGACCCATAATGTGCTTCCCAACTCTAGCCCTCTGCTTTGACATTGCTGTCCATAAGAGTTACATCATGGTCTTTAGCACTATACATGGTCATGGTGGCATCATGAAATTGGCTTTTCTCCATTAAGTTTGTAACAGATTCAGTACATTTATGGGTTCACTTTGCTATGACTAGAACTTTATATATACAACCAGAATTTTCAAAAATGTACTCCTTGACAAATTCTTTACAGGTCCCCTCCTCTCTTCACACCTTGGGTTGATATCTCCATATTTATGTTCATTTACTCAGGTAATGGAGGCAAATCATCAACAGGCTTAGTACACAGAATTTTCTAGAACTTAAATTCTTGCTTATCATGAGGAAAATTTCTAATGAGACCTCCTCAGGCAATTTACCCAACCAAATCCTCCTTAATACTAACACATTTCTTAATGTAGTTAAGAAATGTGTTAAAAAAAAAAAAAGTTAAACTTAGTTTAAGTCTTCACATATAGAGTATTGCCAAGCTCCTAATTTTGTGATTTGTCTCCTTAAGTGTTCCTTTGGGAAGTGTGCACCTATTCTGTCTACACTGACATATAATCCTTCACTTCCTCTGAGAGTGTGGGGTCTATTTGTCATCAGGTAAATCCCTGCTACTGTAATTATGTATGCACCCACCTCTCTCAGAAGGTACCAGAGAATATTTAATTACTTTTTCCTGCAAGTGCAGGGGCAGTAAGTTATTAAAATTTGTGTCCTTAGCATTGTACCTGGCACATAAAAAGGGTCATCAAATGTTTGTTGAATGAATTAATGATTCAATTAATGATTCCTGGCTCCATTTATCTGATTGCTCAGTGTTGGTTTAAGTCCATGGAGAGGTGGATATCAAGGCAAAATTGTATGTGCAAGGGATTTATTGGGGTATTTTGTGAATGATAATGAGGGGGAGGGGTCAGGAGTAGGTGGGGAGAGCTGTTAGACCAGTGATGGTCGTATATCTGTGAAGGGAGAAGGGGAAGAAGGGTTAAGTAGGAAGAGCTTCAGGCCCCAGGACAGCAGTCTGAGAAGGTCTGCCAGACTGATGGAAATCCTTGAGCCGGAGGTACTCAGGAGAATAATCCACATGAGGAGAAATAGTCCAAAACCAGCATCCCTATCAGGTTCAGTCATTGGCTGGGATCAGCATGAAGAAAGTGTGGTCTCATTATTCATGATGCCTGCAGCCGGGTGGCCTGCCGTTCCTACACTCCCCACAGCTGGTGCTCCTGGAGGGAGGTCTGGGCACAGGACCTCCATAGCCACTGAAGTATATCCCAGCACCACACAGATCCACTTCTCCATGCAGGTTCACAAGTGCCTACTTTACATGGCACAATCAGACCCTGTATCCAATAGTCCTCAAAATTCTTGGGTTTTCCTCTTGTCCCACTATACAATATCCCTATAAATGGCCATAGATCCCTTGGGAGAAGGGCTGGAGAAATTATTGCAGGACATTCTTGCTGCTGTGTTGCAGAGTCTTTCCTCCTAGGGACTCAGTCACCTCTTCACTCCATGGACTCTGGACATAAAATTGGGCTCAGGGCCTGGAACTGAGCAAGGATTCATGGTTATTTATTGGAGCGACCAACTCCATCTCTTGTTCCTCTATTCTTGCTTTTCTTTTTGGTGATTTGCTTATGGACATCAACAGCATCCTTGTTTTATGCTCATCTATTTTAATCCAACAGATGTCATATTCTATCAACTAACCCCATGACTGTAGATCAAACTCCCTTTGACCTTGACAGTCATAATCACATCCCCATAGTTTCTGGTGGGCAAATGCTATCGCCTGCCTCTCTTCTCCATGATACCAACAAGCCAAGCTCTGTGATCACCCCTCCTACTCTCATTCCTGGCCTGCAGAGGACAGCCACCACTGCGTGTCTTAGTGAAGTTCTCAGCAGTGCATCCCTGATGGTCTTGGTGAATGGAGTGTCCTCTGATCTCCTCTGGGTTATAATTCTCTGGTGTGTCTTCTGGCCTCACATAACGTATTGATTCAGTATGCTACTTCTGCCTGCATCTTTATTTCTTCTTCTGACAAGACAACTCAAGCATATTCACTTTGCTCAACCTGAGCCAACTTTATAGTGATCTTGCTTACCTCCTGGGGGTCCTTACCAGGGGACTAAATCCCATGTCTTGAGAATGTGCCCCCAGTTCAAAAATTCTTACATATCCAGGCTTAAATTTTGGCCTCCTGTTGAAGCATGCCTCAAATCCAATCCCAACAGTATCCATCTGGCTCCTTCTGGTACATGCTAGCTAGTTCATATAGTTCCTTAGCTACTATATACTATTTCTCCCATATAGCCTGAGCATGTCCCAGTTGATTTGTGCTAGGATTCAAACCTAAGTATCAATCTGGTAGCAGGGGAAGGAGGTGGGGACATCCACTGGGGGTCAGTGGCACCTGCCCGTGAGGAAGTGCTCTCCGCAGCATAGTTCAGTCTGGCAGAAGTGCTAGCTCTCACTAGAAAATGACAGGCCAGGGTGCCCCTAAGCTGTGAGGTTCAGAGGGTTCTGAACATCTATCCCTTCGGCATTCACTGACATGTCCCCATTTCACATTTTAAGGACCAAGGTTTTTGCATCCAGGGCTCTGACCCTGGCATAGCAGATCTGTCATGGCTGAACAATTAACCTTTTATGGAACTCTGTGACTATTAGGTTCAGAATCTGCTCTTCCAGTTCAGGAAAAAAGAGTCTCTTTATAAGCTACCAAAGAGCTCCTTCGGCTCTACACTTAGCCTTTAACTGTTTGTTAATAGCTTCTTTATTATACCTCAGTAGGTCATCCATACAGCTTAGCCATAACCAACTGATTCCACAGTCTTTATAAACATTGTTTACTTCATATCTTTCTAATACCTGAAACCTCACATCTGCAAGTAGGATCCCTCCACCAGGACATTGTTCCTAGTCATTCCCAATAAAACATTTGGACACTGGGCTGCCACCTTGTGCCAGGGACTGCCTGTGCCCACATACCTCTAAGGATGTCATGCTCCTAGCCAGCCAGATTGTGCCCTAGGAAGTCACCAGTCCCATATCACTACCTGTTTTCTTATACCATTCCTGGTTTACTTGTTAGTTCAAGTTCCCTGATAAATGGATGCCAAGACAAGATCAATATATCTATTGGTGGAAACATTTGTGAAGCATCAAGGAAAGAAAGCAAAGCAGTTGGGAAGAGCCTTCAGACTGTGATGCAGGGTCTGATACCAATGAAGAGAAAGGGAACAGACATAAGATTGCATCAGGGGTATCTCACACTGTAGCTCTGGTCTGCTAATATTTAACCTAAGCTAATGGGGTCTTCCAGACAATGTTACCCATTGAAGGCATTCCACTTTCCACAAGCCAGCACTTGAGTCCCCACTGTGAGCAGCACTAGGGAAGTGTGGCTTTGGCACAAACATGGTAGAGGATGCAGAATGTGCCAGCTGAGGGTGTCCTTTAACTGTTTTTCCCCAAAGCAAATGAACTAAGCAGTATGTTTTCATGACTGCTTTATTTACTCTTTGGAAGGGACATTCTATTTTAAACATACCACTGACTCTTAGAATGTGGTAGAAGATTCTCTTTCTAGAACAGCATAAGAAGAAAACAAAGACAATCCAACAGTAAGCTGTTGTTTTCCCTTCACAACAGAGTTCTGCTCTTCTTGATGCACCTCGAGATAATTATTAGCCTACACACTCCAGAGCAGCACCTGCCCCAAGTGACCTGACCCTTCACAGACCCTTTAATTGTGCAAGCAGCTTGTGTTTGCCTCCATGCCTGGAGAGACAACATGATGTGAAGGCAGGAAGGGAGGACAGATGCAAAGGTATTTGTGGCCGTGGAGTGTTTATGTTGATGTGGTGGGAGTTCATCTCAAGACCTGTTACGTAAGAAAGACATTGCGTCTCTGCTCTACTTACAGATTAGGATTAAATAATTGAGAAGATTCAAGGAAGGAACATTTATGGAATACCTTCCATGTGCTGGGGATGTTGTTATATGATTTTACAAGTATTTTTACCTTTAAATCTCATAACAGCTGTACGAGGTAGGTGGTAGTATCATTTAACAAATGGAGAAATTGGTATACACAGGGATGAAGAGATCTATATGAACTTCTCTAGCCTGTAAATGGCAATACACAAAGGATTAGACAGCTTAATTTTCCCACTGATGCTTATGTATACAATTTTTTTTATTATAAATAAAGTTACTTTTAATCATGAAATATTAGAGGTTAAAGAAACATCAGGGATCATTCTATAGATCATGAGTTAAACTTTATTTTTTGTAAAGGGCCATATAGTAAATATTTTAGGCTTTGTGTGACAGACAGTCTTTGTCACAACAATTCAACTCTGTTGTAGTGCAAAAGCAGCCAGAGGCAATAGGTAAACTAATAGACATGGTTGTATTCCAAAAATACTTTATTTGCAAAACTGGATGGTGGGCTGGATCACTCATGGGCCATAGCTTGCTGACCTCTACTCCAGAGGAAAAAAAACAAACAAAACAAAACATCACAGTTCAGTGAGTTTAAATAACTTGTTCATGGTCACATAGTAATTACTGGCAAAGCCAATACTAAAATCAAGTTATGATGATTCCGCTCACCAGCCTCTGCTTCTGGGATCTTCAATCCTGTAACAGGAAATGCGGAGAAAAAGGAGAACGAGACAAGAATGAAAAGCAGACTGTTGTGAGCTTTCAGTGACACTCTAAGCAGGCACTGGGGAAATACTGCAGGTTCACACAAGTTTGGCAACAGACTGGGAATGTTAAAGCCAAACATCGTAGGATACATTCTGGAGGTGATGGTGGGGGTGGTGGTCCAGATCGTGACCCTGAATAGTTAGGGATGGGAAAGGGCTTCTGTGGGGGGCTTAATGCAGGATTCAGATGGCATAACAGAGGAACAAACTATGAAAGCTGCTGACTGAGAGCAGGGAGACAGGGCTTGTGACGGGGGGGTTGGTAAGCAGCAGGCGAGCATGGTGGAGTTGGAGAACTGTGGCTGCTTGTCTGCAAGAGTGTGACTGATACAACGACGAATCCATAAACAAAACAGGAAATTAAAAGTTGCTGAGTGGAAGGAAAGCTACATCATGCAATTGGTTTATTTTAGGGTATCACAGAAATCTTGCTTTTATTTTTTATTTATTTATTTATTTATTTATTTATTTATTTATTTATTTATTTATTTTCCTTTTTGTCTTTTTTACTAACCGGTAACGGGATCACAACCCTCGGTGTTGGGCCCACACTGCGCTCAGCCAGTGAGCGGGAACCGGTCTCCACATGGGATCCGAACCCTCAGCGGGAGCGCCGCCGCGCTCCCAAGCGGCACACTCTCCAGTGCGCCACCGGGCCGGCCCAAAATCTTGCTTTTAAATGTCCAAGAAAGGAATTGACAGCTGACTCTCAGGGAGAGTTTGAGGGTAGAGATGTGGCTAAGAAAGCCAGCTGCTGTGGAGCAATCTGAAGGAGAGGGCAGGTCAGTCTGACCATGGACAAATTTGAGAGGGGCAAGAAAAGCAAAAGAAGTCAAAGTGTCAGTAAGAGAGTTAGGTGGAAAACCAGGAGAGTCCAGCTCGAGAAGCTAAAGGGAGATCTCTTTGAAGCTCTCTGTGCCTCTGCATGAAGAGCTCCTCCTACCACCCCCAGCTAGTCCCTGCTCATCCTCAGCACTGCTCAGAAGCATCATGCCCTCACAAAGAGGCTTGCTGCTCCTGCTCTGACTCTGCTGAGCTAAGGTCCCTACCCTGGGTCCCCCCAGTATCCTGAAACCTCTTCACATAATGCTAAGCTGTCAGTCACATTTGCCTGTATGCTTATCTATCTCCCTTACAAAACTCTGGATTTCTGGGGCCAGGAGCTGTTCTGTTGTTTCTACATTCTAAGCACTAAGAATACACCATTATGTCTGACACATGGTAGGTGCTTTGTTGGTGGCCTGTATAAGGGAAGGAATTGTCAACAATGTCAGAAGCTACAGCATCTTAGAAAAGGATAAGAGCTGAGGAAAAGGCTAAGCATTTGATGGAGAGGTAATTCCTGATGACCTGTTTGAATAGTCCCATCATAAACCCAGTTCATGGGGAACTCAGGAGTGAGCAGGAGATGAGGATGTGGAGGTGAGGAGGGAAGGATATGTAAATTTCCCTCTTATTCTGGTCCACTATTTGGTGCAGCAAACCATCCCAAGATGTAGTGGCTTAAACGACAGTATCCTGAATATGCATTTTGGGCAAGGCTGGGGGTAGAGATGAGAAGTGGCTCATCCTGCTCTACAAGGCATCCACTGGAGAGGACTTACTGGCATGAGAAAATCCACATTCCTTGGCTGGGAGCTAGGCTGAGGCCTCTGTTCTTTCCCATGCAGTTCTCTTCCAAAGGTGCACTGACTTCCCAACACCAGGATGGCCAAGTTTGCAGAATCCCAGGTGGAAGCTGAAAGGTCTTAGGTGATCGTGACTCAGAAGTCCCAAGAAGTCACTTTTGCTGTACTTCATTGGCCCAGCAAGTTGCTGGGAACAGCTCAGAAGGAAGAGCAGGGAAAAGACTCCACCTCCCAATGGGAGGAGAAGCAAAGGGCCTGTGGCTCTCTGTATTCTGCAACCCCTGCCCAAGTCCCTGATTTTACATTTGATCACACTGAGACTCTTGAGAGGCAGAGCAATTTGCACAACTTCACACAGGGAGTTAGCCAAAAAAAACCTTGTGGTTTCCTACCTCTCATTTTGGCTCTTTCTTTCTTTCTTTTTTTTTCAATTTAATTTAATTTTTCATCTTGTATTATACATACATGTGGGGTACAACGTTGATTTTCAGTAATTGTGTAGAATGTGTGGTGGTTAGATCAGTATAGTTAGCTTATTTATCATAACAATACACAATCATTCTTTGTGTCCATTGACCAAATTCTCATTAGCCCCCCTCCCTCTCCCCCTCCCCTCCCCTTTTCCACCTCTAGGCTTCTAAAAGTTCAACGTACTACTGTGATTGTTGTTTCTTTCTTTCTCTCTGTCTCTCCTTATTATTCATTTGTTTATGGATTCAGCTCCTAGTTACAAGTGAGAACATGCTGTATTTCTCTTTCTGTACCTGGGTTGTTTCACTTAGGATAATTTTCTCCACGCTCCTCTATGTTGCTGTAAATGGTAGAATTTCATTCTTTTTTATGGCTGACTGGTATTCCATTGTGTATATACACCACAATTTCCTAATCCAGTCATCCATCGATGGACATTTAGGTTGGTTCCATTGCCTAGCTATTGTAAATAGAGCTGCAGTAAACATGGGAGTGCAGGTATGCCTTCGACCTGATGTTTTCCAACCCTCTGGATATATCCCCAGGACTGGGATTGCTGGATCATATGGAAGTTCTATCTGTAGTTGTTTAAGGGACCTCCATGCTGTTCTCCATAATGGCTGTACTAATTTACAGTCCCACCAACAGTGCAGGAGGGTTCCTTTCTCTCCATATCCTCACCAGCATTTGTTATTTATTCTCTGTCTTTTTTATAATAGCTAGTCTGATTGGGGTGAGGTGATATCTCAGAGAGGTTTTGATTTGCATTTACCTGGTGATTAGTGACGTTGAGCATTTTTTCATATACCTGTTATATACCTGTTGACCATTTGTATGACTTCTTTTGAGAAATGTCTATTCAGCTCCTTTGCCCATTTTATTTAATTGGGTTGTTTTTTCTGTTGTAAAGTTGTCTGAGCTCTTTGTATATTCTAGATATTAACCCCTTGTCAGGTGCATATTTTGCAAATATTTTCTCCCATTCTGTAGGATGTCTTTTCACTTTATTGATTGCATCCTTTGTGGTGCAACAGCTTTTTAGTTTGATACAATCCCATTTGTTTATTTTTTTCTTTTGTTGCCTGTGCTTTTGGGGTGTTATTCATAAAGTCATTGCCCAGTCCTAAATCGTGGAGCATTTCTCCTATGTTGTCTTCTAGGAGTTTTAAAGTTTCAGGCCTTATATTTAGGTCTCTAATCCATTTTGAGTTGATTTTTTCTGCTAGGATGTTACCTGCTTCTGACTGCATGTCCGTGCAAAGTCACAAGAAGCTTTCTCTTTAGAGTAAAAAGGATGTGTGTGTGCCCATATTCGGACAGAAGAAATAAAATACTATCTCAAATATTTTTTTAGGTGGGGAGAAGAAGGGTAGCACAGACTACTTGGGCTTGGTAGTGTAGTAAAAGATTTGATTTCTATATTTTAAAAATTGAAAATTTTAATAATGTAATAATTTTGAGCACTTGCTCAGTGCCAAACATGGCTCTAAGTAACTTACCTTCTATGAGGGACATGATATTATTAAACCATGAGTTATAGATGAGGCAAGAGACACAGGGAAATTAAATAATGCATCCCAGTTTGCACAACATGGGTCAACCAACTGTAAGTGGTAGAGCTGATGTCTTAGTTCAGGCTGCTGTAAGAGAACACCATGGATTTGGTGGCAAAAACAACACACAGTTATTTCTCACCGTTCTGGAGACTTAGAAGTCCAAAACGAAGGTGCTGGCAGATGCAGTTTCTGGTGAGGACCCTCTTGTTTTAGCCTCACATGGCCAAGAGAAAATTATCTCTCTCATGTTTCTCTTTATAATGGCACTAATCCCATTCCTGAGGACTCCATCCTCAGAACCTAAACAGCTCTCAAAGACTCCACCTCCTAATACCATCATATTGAAGAAAAGGATTTCAACAGATGAATGTGGAGGGATGCAAACATTCAGTCTATAAAAACTGAGAAGAGCCTGCCGGCCCTTCTTATATTTTTCTATTTGTATATGACTTTTAAAGTTTTTCTGTTTTGTCTTGTATTTTTTTTAAGGGGGGAAATTTTAGCACATTTCTGACAGTTTGTTATATATGTTTCCCATCTGGGGAATAGAGGTCACATTCCCTTGCATGTCTCTGAGTCTCCTGATACCTTACACCTGCACCCTATTCTTTTGCCCCCCCATCCATAAATAAGGAAGGGGGGACCCTGGGACATTCACAGATACTAGCAAAAGGGGAACTGGTGCTGGCCTTGATTTTCAACCACACTCCCTAGGGGCTCCAGTATATTATAGCAGCACTGTTGTCCATGAGTTTTCAAAAGGAATTTAATTCAGACACTGTGTTGGACAATTGTAACACAGATGCATGGTTCTTGTTCAAGTCCTGTGGGAGAAACAGGTTTTCAGTTCTACAAGGGTAGGAACATCTTGTTCTTACTTCACGTAGTCCCAGGTCCTGGGATGTAAGAGGTACCAAATAAATCTTTGTTAAGTAAATGAGCATGTGAATGAGTGATTATTAAATAATGTGATGAGTATTATAACAGATATAAAGTTACAATCAAAGCACAGGATAAGCAGCAATTCACTTTCCAGAGGAAGGGTAGGAAAGAACTACTGAAATAAAGTAACTTTGGAGCAAGAAGTTGAAGAATGAATATGTTAATGAGGTGAGAGGTGTATTCTAGAATCTCATTATAGTATTTCTTATAAACATCTACAACTTGGGACTAGAAGATTAGAGGAAGTGAAGGTGGAGGGTGACTAGCATGCACTTTGTAGTGGACATTTGTAGGTGTGATCTTATATAAGCTGCATAATGGCACGTTGAGATGGGCTTTTAAATAATTTCAATTTGGAGGACAAGAAAACTGAGGCTTGGAGAAATAAAGCCATTTTCTCAAGGTTGTACCATTAGGACAGAGCAGAGCTGGCATTCAAAGCTGGCTGGGTCTCACCGAATTCTAAAGGAAGATCCACAGACTCAGATGGTCCAGCTGACTACAGCAAGAGGTTTGTGTTGGTGCAGCAAGAGGTTTGTATTGTTTTGTCTCCCTTTTAGGAGACAAAAGGAGGAAACCAGCCTTCTTTTGTAACCCTATAGGAAATCTCAAATGCTATATTCCTTGGGAATTTGTTCTGACGAAGTCACAAATTGGAAGATTCTGTCTGGGATCACTGATGCAAAAACAAGTCTGAAAATTTAAAAAGGCTTTTATAAGACAGAAGCCATTTGCATCATGCTTGAGTAAGTTGGTTGGCCTTCGAGTCCCCAGAAACTACCAGAATTTCCATAGCAACGAGCAGTGACTGTTTTAAACAAAGTTTATGGTGACTTGGCCACAGGTTCCCCTTAAAGATCACTGGCTGGGAGCAGATTAGAGAATGTCACGCTAGCCTTCTGAGCACAGACAGCCCACCCGCCTCTCTGATAAGCAGTGACCAGAAGACAGCAGAACCTTAATCTACTTTACAAATTTTTTTTGGCCTAACCTGATATGATCAACTGTCATTTTCTTTCATAGAAAATTGGAAAGAATGTCCATGTTTACCAGCCCTTCAGACCACAATGACTGGGTACATCATGTTTTCTGCATCTATTTATATTCCCAAGTCTCATGGCTAATGTGGGAGTTGCTTGAAAGGCCAACTTTATTTTTGTGTGGAACCATTCACACGCTGAGGTTCTTTATCAAGATCCTTTGATTTGGGCACCCCAGCTGACATGCCCACAACCTACACTTTCATCTGTCTGCCGTTTGCCAAGAATCTCCCATTCATCTTTACTGATGTCAAGAGCATACCTGCAAGAGTCAGGTGTCTTGTACTCTTGAGTCCTGGCTCTCATTCCCACTGCATGCTAGACACTCCGAGAATAGAATGAATTATCCCCAACTGTTATACGAGGCAGTGTGAGAACTATGGGGCCCAGAAATATTAAGGGGAATTGGATAGAGAAGTTTATTCTTCCCCTGTCTTCCTTAAAACAGCTCTTTATATCCCAGGAAAGTAGTGAATCAAGATTTTACTATTTATGATGGTGACTTGGCTTAGCCTGGTTCAGGGATCTGACCCTCTCCCTTTATTTTCTGTATATGATTTCTGTTCATTTCAGCCTTTTGAGGCACATCTCCAAGGGTCGTGGCCATTTGTGGATGATCTACCTATAAACCTAGACTCCTGACTGCTCATTGACTCATTGTCACTTTCCTATGAAAGTCTTGGAGGGAGGGATCATGCCTTGGGCATCTCTGCATCTCCAGAGTGTAGCACAGAGTCTTGGATTTAGTGAGTGCTCAAGACATGTTGAGTCAATGAATGAATGAATATCTGGATATTTCCATTCAAGAAATAAATTGGTTGAGACTATAATATGAATGTCTTGATATGGGTAGAAAGATTGTATCTATTCCCAGATGGACTGGTTAGTGGCTCAGTTTTCTTTGAAGTGATAGTCTAGGAACCCTTAAATTGTCTTCTCTGTCTTTCTAGTGACTGTGGATCTTTACTAACTGAAACTTCTAGCCTTGCCTTTGTGTTTGTGAATTCTTTCTAGCCCAATTGACCAGTAAGTCCCTAACATCCCTCTAAATTGAATTATATATTCTTCCATATTCTCCCAGGTCACACTTTTCTACTTCGGGAACTTCAAAAATTGTAGACATGTGAAAAGGCACAATGAGAAAAACAAACCAAACCAAAACAAACCTTAATTGTAATTGTCGGCTCTGGCACTGCTAGATTTGAATCCCGGCTCTAACATTTGCTAGGCATGTGGCCTTGGAAAAGTTTCGTTTTCTTCATATGAAAATAAACACACAAATTCCCATAAAATAACATTTGTTAAGACTTTATCATAATGTTTAGCACACAGTGAGTGTTCAATATATTTTACAGCCTCCTTTATCTGGTGTTTTAAAAGAAAAACATAAGTAAGCATCCATACACTGAAAGTATATTAATGCTTGCGTGCATTCACTCAACATGAATTTTGAAGCACCTACACTATTCTCAGTACCTGTGATGGAGTTTGGATGTGTTGTCCCCTCCAAAACTCATGTGGAAATTTGATTTCCAACGTGGCAATGTTGGAAACTGATTGAGTCATGGGGGTGGATCCCTCATGAATGGATTAATGCTTTCCCTGGGGGAGGGGGGATAGTGAGTGAGAACTCACTTTATTAGTTCCCATGAGAGCTGGTTGTTTAAAGGACCCTGGCACCTCCTCTCTGTCTCTCTCTTGCTTCTTCTCGCCATGTGATCTGCTTGTACCCACCGGCTGCCTGCCACTTTCTGCAATGAGTAGAAGCAGCCTGAGGCCCGTGCCAGATGCAGCTGTCCCAGAATCGTAAGCCAAATAAACCTCTTTCCTTTGTGAATTATCCAGTCTCAGATAGTTCTGTTATATCAACACAAAACAGACTAAAACAACTTGGTTAGGCAGTAGACTATGGTGTCCTGCAAGGTGATCCAGTCCCTGCTTTCATGGAGATTAAAGATGAGGCTCAGTTATGCATCGAATAAATGAGGACCAAGTGACCTAAAGGTCAGGAGATTGTGGAAGATTATAGACCTTCAGAGTCCTTTCTCTCAAAGGACAAATAAGGACAAATAAGTAGCACTGAGTGTTAATCAAAGAACTTTTGTCAAAAACACAGCACTGTTAGCTGTCTAGTTATCTCAGCTGTGAGAGTGTGGTGCTGATAACACTGTGGTGCTGATAACACCAAGGTCCAGAGTCCAATCCCTGTACTGGCCAGTTGCTGAAAAAAAGAAAAACACAGCACTGTGTTGGATAAATAAACCTGTCCAAAGCAGCCTCCCTGCCTGCAGCCAACATTGAAACTTCTTCTAGAAGGAAGGGGATGGATGAGTTCCAGTTGGTCAGTGCCTTGATCTTCAACCAATGTAAATATTCTCATGCTGCTGCCATGAAAATGAAGTTCTCTGCTTAATCCACTTCCTCTTGATAATAAACATCTGAGCCCAAGGACCTGTGTATGCACAAGGCTGCAAAGATATCGAGGTGTGGTCAGTGTTAGTGGAGAGGCTTGTAAGAAATACTCTCTGCCAAGATATAATCTCCATGCATTTCCTAGGAAAATTCTGATTTCTGTGTGTGTAATCTTGGGAGGAACTCTGAGGTTATCCAGTTCAATTCCTCACCCAATGGGACACTTTTTTCAGACATTCATTATATGCTAAAGGTAAGCAAAGATGGACAAGACTGGGAAATCCTGTGAAACAGACCCACCACATAATTTATGTCTTTTTCTGCACTGTTTTTCTGGGCTTTAACTGGAATGTCCCCCACTGCAATTTCTGCTTCTTGGTCTCTCACAGTTCAGGGTGTTTACTACACAGGACACTCCGAATTAAACAGCAACCCCTCAGACCCTGCTGAAGAATGAGAGCTGGCTTACAAATCTGGGTCAAAGGATAATTAATGTCTGAATGCAGACAATGTAGACCTACGTAAAAGAGAAAACAAGCCTGCCTTTGACACATCTCAGTGGGAAACAGCATCATTCTATGAAACAGGTATGGGCTTTGGGGTCAGACACACTGGAGATGGATTTTTGCCTTCTGTTGTGTTGACTTGGTCAGTCATTTAAATTCTCTAAATCTTGGGTACTTGTAAGAGCAGAATAACACGTTCAGCTCATCAGGTTGTTTGGTTATTTCAAAGAAATAATGTCAACACTTAAATCATAGTAGCTGCGACTTCTTTCCTCCCTTCCCTCGATTTGGTGGTTTCTTTGAATCTGCCTCTCAGTGTGTACGTATACAAACTTTTCCATTTTCTAATAAAGCCAACAAATTAGAAGAAAAGGGTGCTCCCTCAGCTATGGACCATTTTACATTGTGCACAAAAGTCCTCAGGATTCAGCCCCTGTGTAGTAAATCACCCCTCTGAATTTGAGATTGGCTTTATGTGACAGGTGTGTGTGAGTTGGCTTTTAGAAATCCAGTGTCTGCAAGGTAGAAAATGGCCAGGTTCACTGCCCCTGCTCCCAGTCTCCTGTCACTTGAGCCCATATGGATTCCCACACCTGCCATTAGCAACTGGAGGCCTTTAAAAGACCTTGCCCCACGGTGCTTTTTACCTGTCTCTCACGGGAGACCTAAGTGCTCCTTGATGCTAATAAACCTGGAATTATTCCATTTTATCAAGTTGTAGGCTGACAGCAAGGATGAGAAATCATGAAAAGCCAACCACCACGTTATCCTTTATGTTTGGGACTAGCTTGAAGTGTCTGACAGACCCTGCAGTGATACTTTATATTCCTAACATGCACAACAAATGGACATTAGTTTCTGTGTATTTTTGTTTCTTGTTTCATTTTACTATTGCTACATTATTATATCAACCATTATGAAAATGTTTATCTTTGATGGGTGTCTTAGTCTCATATTGGTATTTTATTATGCTTCTTTGCTAAGTTTATTTCAGGCTGGCCAGTTAGCTCAATTGGTTAGAGTGCAGCTTTATAACACCAAGGTCACAGATTCAGACCCCTATACTGGCCAGCCACACCATCAACCCCTGACAAAAAATAAAATAAAGACTAAATTCATTTTGGGTGTACTGGATTACAGTATCTGAAATCAAACCGTACATTTCTAACATATGATGATACTTCATAAAGTTCATGGAAAAATAGAATTAAAAGATAATACAAACCTTTCCATGAACTTTTTGAAGTAGTCTTGTATTTGTATTATTTCAGTACATCTCTCAATTCTCAACATCAGCAATAGAATGGTGTTCAAAACAGTTCTTTATTCATTCCTAATACAATTATCCATGTGAATGGTGATCCGTAAGTACATACGTTCTGTTCTATCCTTATTCTGATGACATCCACCTCCCCATGAGCTGCCTTTCCATTGCTAGTCTTAGCACAATATGGAATGCCAGAGTGGGAAAGAAATCTGCAGATTGTTACTGCAATCGTTGAATAGCATAATGCTTAGGAACACCAGCTCTGATCCCATGCTGACTAGGTTTATATTGACTGCCACCACTTACTGGTGGCTGTGTGACAATGGGCAAGTTATTGAATCTTTCTTTGTCTCTTTCATTATTTGTAATATGAAATAAAAATTGTATCTATTCCCAAAAATTGTTGTGAGGATTGAACAAGATATGCACTTCCAATATAATAGTGCCTGGATAAAAGGAAACACTCACTATTTTTGATAGTTATTAATTATTTTGAATGTGAGAAAAATGAGTTTAAGTAAGGGCAAGATTTTGCTCCCACATTCACCCTACAAATTAGGGGATGAACCTAGGTTAAGAAATAGGTTTCTGAGGGAAGCCCTCTCTGCCTAGAAGCAGGCAAGATCGCACACCCAGGATCCTAGGCAGGAACTGAGGGCAGCATCCCCTGCCTAGAAGCAGGCAAGAGAGCATACCGAAAAGATCACATCTGTGTGAGTGGCCCACCACAGCCACTGACAAAGCCACAGCTGCTGCAAAAGCAGCTCAATGTGACAGCAGTAGCCACAGCCACCATGCAGGCAGCCTGCCAGGCACTCAACTGCATTGACATAAGGAGAGTCAATAAGCAGAGTCCGGAAAAAGAAGATGTTTCTCTTCTTAAATCTCACTCCAGAATAATAGAAGAAGCAATTGCTGTACCAGATGACCATGCATCAACATAGGGATACTAGAAATACAAAAATCCAAGAATATATGACACCACTAAAAGAATACAGTAATTCTCAAATACCAGACCCTCTAGGGCAGGAAACCCTTGAAATGACTGAAAGGAAATTCTAAGCAACGATCTTAAGGAAACTCACTGAGATATAAGAAGACTCAGTTAGGCAACATAATGAAACAAACAAACAAACAAAATCCAGAATAGGAAGGAGGAAGCTTACCAAGAGTTTAATACCTTAAAAGAGAATGTAGCAGAGCTTATGGAACTAAAAGATTCACTCAATGAAATAAAAACGCAACTGATAGCTTAAGCAGCAGGCTAGAACAAGCAGAAGAATGAATTTCTGATCTTGAAGATAATGTTTTTAAAATAGCCATGGCAGAGCAAAGAAAAAAAAAAGAAAATGAAAGAATTTTGGAAAATGAAGAAAATCTAAGAGAGCTAGCAGACAACCTTCAGCACACAAGCATTTGAATCAGGGGTTTTCCAGAAGGGAAGGGGAAAGGAAAAGGCATGAAAAACCTATTCGATGAGATAATAACAGAAAACTTCCAAGGTATAGGAAGAGACACCAATCCTCAGATCCTGGAAGCTCAAGGATCCATGGATTCAACTCAAGAATACCCTCTCCAATATGCATTATAGTCAAACTGGCAAAGCTCAAAGATAAAGAAAGAGACTTAAAAGAAGCAAGAGAAATCAAGTCATTTTTAAAGAAGCACTTATCAGACTAACTTCAGGCTTCTCAACAGAAACTCTACAAGCCAGAAGAAAATAGGATAATATTTTCAAAATAGGAAAAGAAAAAAAAAAAAAAAAACCTGACAAGCAAAAACAGTATATTCAGCAAGGCTGTCCTTCAGAAATAAGGAAAAAATAGTGTAATTTCCAGACAGACGAAAACTGTGGGAGTTCACCACCACATGACCAGCCCTACAAGAAATCCTCAAGGAAGACTTGCATCTGGAATCTGAAAAATGATAATCACTACTGTGAACACACAAGAAAGAAGGAAATCCACTGGTAGAACAAAAATGAAAAAGAGAAAGAAACTACATTTTATCACCACAAAAAAACATAATGACGATGCAATAATGTCCCTGTGTTATCTATCAATCTTTTCTCTTTTTTCTTAGTCTGTCTAGAGAAAGTTTTGCAAATTTTGTTGATTTTTTTAAAGAGTCAACTTCTGGTTTTGTTGATTTTATCTATTGCTTTTTAGTTCCCTATTTCATGTATTTCTGTTGTAATCTTGATATTTCCTACTTGTATTTGCTTTTGGTTTAGTTTACTCTTCTTTTTCTATTTTATTAAGGTAGAAGTTTACATTACTTATTTGAAATTTTTCTATTTTTAACACAGGTGTTTACAAGAACAAATTTTCCTCTAGGCACTACATGAGGCCTGCATCCTATATATTTTGATATGTTGTATTTTGATTTTTGTCAGAAAGTACTCTCTAATTTCCCTGTGATTTTTCCTTTTTTTTTTTTTTTTTTTACCCATTGTTTATGTAGGAGAGTGTCCTTTAATTTCCACACATTTGTGAATTTTCTAAATTTTCTTCTGTTATTGTGGTCAGAGGAAATATTTTCTATCCTGTTAGTCTTTTTAAATGTCTTAAGACTTTCTTTGTGCCCTGCCCCCACAATAAAAAAAGAGCTGTGGAAAAGTAGAATTAAGAGATAATATGAATCTTTCCATGAACTTTTTGAAGTACCCTTATGCATAGTAAATATTCTAAGGATAGTTTTGTAAAACTATTTTGGAAATAAAAATGTTCTTATTTATAAATACAATAGAGCTCTAAGTGAAAATCCAGCTTACTATTCAGGAAATAGGTTTTCTTCTTATTTTGTTGTATATAAAAACATTGATAAGTTAGAGAAAAATCCAACCCAGTGTGACTTCATAGAACAATTTCTATGAGAATTGTAACTTTTGGTTTTAGATCGATTGTTTTTCATTTTTTGTTCTTCTAAATCTCTGCTTATTCTGTGTAAATTTCAATGTTAAACATAGAAGTAATGTTTAATAAGAATGAAGTATTTTATAAACAGTTTTATGTCAGTTTGCCTATTTCAATATTTAACTGTAAAATATGTCATACTTCAGCTTAAATGGCATATCCTTTACCTCTGACTCTGTATACCAACATTATTCCAAAACTGAGTAAACCCACTACGTGTTTCAAAAACAAAACAAACAAAAAAGAAATAGGTTTCTGAGTAATGGCTCCTTAAACCACTCTCCACTACGTCTGTGACATTTCATTCACAGGCTGAAATGTCCTTTGCCTGTATGAACTTTACAAAAGAATCCTTCATCTAGAAAATAAATATAACTCTTCTTGATCTAGATCTGGATATATGGTCTCTGACCTTATAGATAACGAAAGTCAGTGACAATGAAACACTCAATTTGTACACAGTGTGGCCAGTGTTATAACAAAATATGGAAATGGAAGTCACACTGAGAACTGCAGGGGTTTATTCTGCCTAAATAGCTCAATGTGGGATCAGCATGGAAGAGTTGCAGAGGAGAAGACCCATAAATCCTCATGAAAGATGAGTTGGAGTTTTCAAGAAGAAAAACAATATGTTTGGGGAGGGCATGACGAGTCTACTTATCATTCATACATGTAGGCATGCAACAAATATATTTAAATTTTATGATGTACATATTTGTAGGGTACAGTGTATTGTTTCAATACACGCATGTCTGTGCATTAATTCACTTAGGGTAGATAGCATAGTATTGCACATGTTAATCCATTACTTCCCTTTCCCCTTGCTCCCTTCCCTCCTGGCCTCTGGTAACCATTATTCTCCTCTCTACCTCTATGAGAACCAGTTTTTCTTTCTTTCTTTTTCTTGCTTTTACATATGAGTGAGATCATGTGGTATTTGTCTTGCTGTGCCTGGCTTACTTCACTTAACATGGTCTTCAGTTCCACCTGTGCTGCTGCAAATGACAGAATTTCATTTTTTGTAGCTGAATAGTATTTCAGTGTGATTTTTGTTTGTTTTTTGGTTTTTTAATCCATTCATCCATTGATGGGAATTTATGTTGATTCCATCTCTTGGCTGTTGTGAATAACATTGCAATGAAAATGGGAGTGTAGATATCTCTCCAATATATTGATTTCATTTCCTTTGGGTATATACCTAGTAATGGGATTGCTGGATGATAATGTAGCACTGTTTTTGGTTCTCTGAGAAACTTCCATACTGTTTCCCACAATGGCTGTATTAATTTATGTTCCCACCAACAATGTAGCAAAATTCCCTTTCTCCATATCCTTGCCAACATTTGTTATTTTCTTTCTTTTTGACACTAGCCATTCTAACTTAAATGAGACAAGATCTCATTGAGGTTTTAGTTTGCATTTCCCTGATGATTACTGACTTTTTACACATGAGTTTTTCATGTTTCTGTTGGCCATTTGTATGTCTTCTTTTAAGAAATGTCTGTTTAGAACTTTTGCTCATTTTTTAAATTGGATCATTTTGGTTTTTTGCTGTTGAGTTGTTTGAGTTTCTTATATATTATGCATATTAGCCTCTTCTCTGATGTGTAGTTTGCAAACACTTTCACCCATTCTGTACGCTGTCTCTTCACTTTGTTGACTGTGTCTATTGCAGTGCAGAAGCTTTTTAGTCTGATGTAGTCCATTTGTATATTTTTGCTTTAGTTGCCTGTGCCTGCCTTTGTATTCTTTTTCAAAAGATGACTTCTCACTTTAATTACATGTAATATTTCCTCTATGTTTTCTTCTTATAGTTTCATAGTTTGGGGTCTTGAATTTAGACCTCTATCCATTTTGAGTTGATTTTTGTGTTTGGTGAGAGATAGGGGTCTAGATTCAATCTTCTGCATGGGGATATCCCGTTTTCCCAGCACCATCTATTGAAGAGGGTAGCTATCCTTTCCTCAGTGCATATTTTTGGCACCTTTGTTGAAAATCAGTTGGCTGTAAATGCATGCATTTATTTCTGGACTTTCTATTTCAATTAGTCAGTTTCTGTTCCAACAGAATACATGGAACTGGGTAATTTATAAGAAAATTAAGTTCATTGTTTACAGTTTCAGAGGCTGGGAAGTCCAAAGTCCAAAGTCCAGCGAGCACATCTGGTGAGGGTTTTCCTTAGGGGACAACAATGACCCAGGTGTCTCATATGGCAGAAATGACCAAGCAGAGAGAAAGAAAGAGAGAGAGCCCCTCATGCATCCTTATTTTAAACCTCTCAAAATCATGCCCCAGATCATCATTATTAATCCATTCACTATGGTATGGTCCTACAATCTAACCACTTCTTAAAGGCCCCACATTCCAAATACCATAATAGAATTTCCCACCCTCAACAGTTATCGTGGGGGGTATCCAATCTACAGCATTATTATTTTCCATTGATCTATTTGTCTGTTTTTATGCCACTACCATGCTGTTTTGGTTACTATATATTTATAGTATATTTGGATGTCAGATAGTGTCATGCCTCAAACTTTGCTCTTTTTGTTTAGGATTGTTTTGGCTACACAGGGTCTTTTGTGGTTCTATACATATTAAGATTGCTTTTTCTATTTCTGTGTATGACGTAATTGGTATTTTGATAGGGATTGTGTTGAACCTGTAGATTGCTTTGGGTAGTAAGTATATTTTCACAATATAAATTCTTCCAACCCATGAACACTGATATATTTCTATTTATTTGTATCTTCTTCATCTTTTTCAACTATTATTTTTATTGAAAAATAATTGATTAGACATATCTGTGGTGTACAGAGTTGAATATCAATACCTGTGTACAATGTGTGATGTATCTATAGCTTCTTAAATTTCTTTCACCAATGTTTTATAGATCATTACATATGTCTATCACCTCCTTGATTAAATTCACTTCTAGGTATTTCATTTTTTGGTAGCTATTGTGAAGGAGATTACTTTCTTGATTTCTTCTTCAGATATTTTATCATTGGAGTATAGGAACACTATTGATTTTTATGTGTTGACTTTGTATCCTTCCACTTTACTGTATTCATTTATTAGTTCTTGTAACTTTTTCATAGTGTCTTCAGGATTTTCTTTGTATATGATCATGTCATCTGTAAATATGGATAGTTCGACTTCCTCCTTTCCAATTTGGATGCTCTTTATTGCTTTCTCTTGCCATATTGCTCTGGCTAGAACTTCCAGTACTATGTTGAATAAGAGTGGGGTAAGTGGGCATCCTTGCCCTGTTCTAGATCCTCCAACTTTTGTCCATTCATTATATTAGCTGTGGTTTTGTTGTATATGGCCATGTTTGTGTCACAATAATGAAGTACATTCCTTCTATACCTAATTTGTTGAGTTATTTTTATCATGGAGGGGTTTTATCTTATCAAATTCTTTTTCTACATCTATGGAAATGATCATTATTTTTTGTTCCTTCATTCTGTTGATGTTAGGTATCGCATTTATCAATTCACGTATGTTGAACCATCCTTGCATTCCTGCAGTGAATCTCACTTGATCATGGTGAATGATCTTTTTAATGTTCTGTTAGATTGTGTTTGTTAGTATTTCATTGAAAATTTTCACTTCTATGTTCATTAGGGATATTGGTCTGTCGTTTTCTTTTCTGTTTTGGTATGAGGGTAATGTTGGACTGGTAGAATGAGGGAGTTTATAAGTATTTCCTACTCTTCATTTCTTTTTTTTTTTAGAAGAGTTTGAGAAGAATTGCTTTAGTTCTTTAAATGTTTGGTAGAATTCAGCAATGAAGCTATCTGGACCTTTATCTTTTCCTTTTCTTCTTTTTTTTTTTTTTTTGTTAAGACATTATTTATTCCTACTTCAATCTCATTACTCATTAGAGGTCTGTTTAGGTTTTCTGGTTCTTCATGATTCAATATTGTTAATTTGTATGTGTCCAGGATTTTATCCATTTCTTCTAGCTTTTCCAGTTTATTAACAATAGTCGTTCATAAAAGTCTCATATGATCTTTATTATTTCTGTGGTATCAGCTGTTATGTCTCCTTTTTCAGTTATGATTTTGAGTCTTCTCTCTTTTCTTCATCAGTCTAGCTAAAGGTTTATTGATTTTGTTTATGTTTTTGAAAAACTACCTCTTTGTTTCATTGATGTTTTATATTGCTTTTTAAATCTCTAATTCATTTATTTCTGCTCTGATCTTTGTTATTTCTCTCTTTCTACTAATTTTTGGTTTGGATTGTTGTTGTATTTCTAATTTCTTGAGGTATAATGTTAAGTTGTTCATTCTAAGTCTTTCTTTTTTGATGTATGTATTTATTGCTATAAACTTTCCTCTTAGAACTGCTTTTGTTGTAACCCACATGTTCTGTTGTGTTGTTTTCAATTTCATTTGTCTCCAGAAATTTTTTAATTTCCTTTTTTGATTTCTTCTTTTCCCACTTGTTTATTAGGAACATGTTGTTTAATTTTCATGTATTTGAACAGTTTCCAATGTCCCTACTGTTAGTGACTTTTAATTTTATTCCATTGTGGTAAGACAAGATAGTTAATATGATTTCCATTTTTATTTTAATTTGTTGAGACTTGTTTTGTTACCTAACTTGTGATCTATTCCAGAGAATGTTCCATATTATGCTGAGTTAAGATGTGTTCTGTAGCTGTTAGGTGAAATGTTTTATAAATGTCTGATAGGTTCAATGGGTCTACAGTGGAGATAACTCTGATGTTTATTGGTTAAATTTCTGTTTAAATGATCTGTCCTTTAATGAAAGTGGACTATTAAAGTCTCCAACTACTACTGTGTTTAGTCTATTTTTCTCATTAGGTTTATTAATAATTGTTTTATATGTCTTAGTTCTCCAGTATTAGGTGTGTATGTGAATTGTTATACCCTCTTGTTTAATTGATTCCTTTATCATTATAAAATGACCTTCCATATCTTTTTCATTTTTTTTATCTTTCCTTGGCTTAAAGTCTACTTTACTTAATATAAGTACAGCTACTCCTGTTCTTTTCTTGGTTTCAAATTGCATGAGATCTCTTTTTCCATCCATTCATTTTTACACATGTTCCTTAGCTCCATCCACTGAGGAGATCTGGGGTCCCTAGATCTGTCCCCAGGAGGGCCTGCCACAATAGCAATAAGAACACCCAGCACCCAGATTTTGGCTTCCAAATACTATTTTTATCTGAAAGGAATGATTGCTTGTTGAAAAATATCTGATTACAGGACTAAAGCAAGGGAAATACAGGATGAATGTGAAAGATCTCGTTGTGTGAGAAAGTCAGGAAACGTTCAAAGAATGATGAGGACATGTCAAAGGAAAGGGACACCACTGATTGGGATCCCACTGACCAAATCTGGAAAATTCGAGCACCAAAATAACAATAATAGGAAAATATTATAACCCATTGAATAAAATAGAAAAGCATGAGTACATACTAGTAGAAATATGTAAGTGAATAAAATAAAAGTTTGGTGAGAAATTGAACAGTCTCAAAGTAACTATCTGCAATATTATTTACTAATTTCTAAGGAAAAAACAAGTGGCTTCTTAGTGAAGAAACATGGGAGAGACTGAGTTAACCAAGAGGATTAGATGGTGCTAATGTATCCATGTTAATTTTTTGATTTGAGTATTTGTATTGTGGCTATTTGGAGAATGTCCTTCTTGGTTAGATAAAACATCCAGTGATGATGATCCATACCAGCAACTTCTCATCAACTAGTTAAAGGAAGAAATATCCTTCATACTGCCTTACAACCTTTATGTTAGTTTGAGATTGTTTCAAAGTGAAAAGAAAAAAAAAAAGAAGAAGAAACGTCTTCCCCCAACAAGGCAAAAGAAAGAAAGGAGAAAATAAGAAAGTAAGGATGAAATGAATGAACAAAGGAAGAAAGGAAGGAAGCAAGTCTGGAAGGAAGTAAGAATGAAAGAACACAAGAAAGAAAGGCAAAAAAAAGCAGGAGACAGCGCTAGATCAGGGTTTGACAAAACCATGGGGGAAATCCAGCCTGCTACCTAGTTTTTTATGGATCATAAACAAAGAATGATTTTTTACATTTTGAAGTGGCTAAAAAAATCAAAAGAATAATATTTTGTGATACATGAAAATTATATGTAAATAAAATTCCAGAGTTCATACATAAAGCTTATCAGAACACAGCCATGCTCATTGACCTATGAAGTGTCTACAGCTACTTTTCAAGCTACCAGCCGGTGGTGAGCTGTTGGCATGGAGACTGTATGTGGTGCTCTTATCTCTTCATACTCCAACTTGGCACACAATTCACTTCACTGACACAGTTATACCTCAACAGGGATTTGAGTTCTGCGTGTATCACCATACTATTTTATTTTATTGTCTCCAGCACATACCCATCTTGTCAAAATAAGGCATGAAGAGAAAAGTTAACTTGGAATGCTGCACTATTAAGGCAGCATAGTGGACTGTGAACTATTTGCCATTAATTTAGTTGTGAAAACATTGTGTTTCTTATGTAATGACACTATACCCATGCTCAAATAATGCAATATACATCAACATTACCAGGCCAATCCACCATCATGATATTCCCAACTCACAGGAAAGCAACAGTCAGAAAAATCAGAACATTAAAAACTGAGTATCAGACAACAACATTTCATCACAAAAATAATACATGAAAATGAGGTCCAAACAAAGCAAATTTTTGAGTAGCTCATTTATTAGACAAGAAATAAAAAACATTTACTGACCTTAAGTTAAAGTTTAGGCTACTAGCCTTTGCTGAGAAGAGTGGACCGAAGAACTGAGGAAAAAAAAAAAAAAGACTCAGCAAATACTTGCAGGTAATTTACTTGGTTCTTGATGTGTCTACAGATGCTACTAATACTGCTCATTAGTCGTTTATTTCAGGAGTCAATGATGAATTTTAAATGCTGAAGAATTAGTCTCTTTCATTAGTCTGTATGTAAAAACTACAGGTGAGAATATTTTCAAAGTAGGAAAAACACTAATTCAGTAAAACCTGAAGTGGAATCTGCTAAGATTTGTTACACCTGATGGTGGTAAAAGTATGTGTGAAGCAGAAAACAGTTTAGTTGGAAATATTTATAAAGCTTTTGAAAATGAAAATATTTGATGCCTATGATTATTCATTGTATTATTCATCAATAGGTAACTTGTGAAAATCATTTACACTTCCATGTGTTGCTGAACTCAGAATGTCAACACTGAACTTCACTTGCTTTCCTGGACTTAAACCATCCAATGATCAGTTCTGTGATTTTGTTTTTGTCAGTGATAAAGGCTGAATATCTTAAGTTTTTCTACAACACAGTAGTCCAATGACTTAAAGTTTTATTACAATATTTTTGAGCTCAGGGCCAAGATTAAAATTATTCTAAACAAGAAAAGTCACCCTCAACCATGATTACATAATATGGAATGGATTTTGAAGTTAGATTTTGTAGTAGGCATGATAATGTTTTATAATGAAATCAGCATAAAATCTTGAGGTGAAACAGTGATATCTAAAATTTACACCATGATGGTAAAGTCATTTCAATGACAACTTATGTTATTTCAATCACAAATAATGTTTACCTGCTTTTTTTTTTTTACTTCCCCCAATAATAGAAATTAAAACAAGAAGAGCTATCTCCATCCACCCCGCCACAGATTTGCCACAGATAGATTTTCTCAGCTCACACTACAGTTCTGGAAATGTTTTTCAGGCCTTAACACAAGTGCAAAGAAGTTTCTGTATTTCCATGACTATTTAAATGTACAATTGAGGAGTTTCCACCTAACCTTCAATTGAAAGTGATTAATCTGTACTAAGTGACATATTAAAAAGGCAAATAAAAAAAAGAATCTAAAAAGTGCCTTCGAAATGATATGTTCAATCATGTGCTCATGGATTGGTATAAATATTTGGCAGTGCCTAACTGTAAAAAGACATTTTCAAAAATGAAATATGTAAAAGTTTACTGTACAGAGCAGCATTAGGAGATGAACATTTACAATTGACTTGATAATGGGGAACATAAACTTCGAATCCTGATTAGTGAAATGTTATCCCCTCCATACAAAACATTCCATTATTCTCATTTGTAGATCTGTATAAGAAAAAAAAAAAAAACGTAATGAATTATTATTACATTTTAATTTCATCAATATAACATTTTGGCAATTTGTTTTTCCTTTTATTATATAAATTGTAGTCACTTAATAACAGGATTATGTTCTCAGAAACACATTATTGGGCAGTTTTGTCCTTGTATGAAAATCTCAGAGTGTGCTTGCATAAATCTAGGTGGTACAGTCTCCTACACCCCTAGGCTACATGGTACAAACCTATTGCTCCTAGGCTACAAACCTGCACAGCATGTAACTGTATTGAATATTGTAGGCAATTATAACACAGTGGTATTTGTGTATCTAAACATATCTAAACATGGAAAAGGGACAGCAAAAATACAGTATAAAGGATAAAAAATGATAAACCTATATAGGACATTTACCATGAATTAAGATTTCAAGATTGGAAGTTGCTCTGAGTGAGTGAGTGAGTGAGTTGTGAGTGAATGTGAAGGCCTAGGACATTACTGTATACTACTGGGGACTTTATAAACACTGAACACTTAGGCTATGCTAAATTTATAAAACAAATAAGGTAATTGTGCCACTCCATTGTCATTATATGCTGTGACATCACTAGGCAATAGGAATTTTTCAGCTCTATTATAATCTTATGGGACAACTGTCGTACATGTAGTTTGCTGTTGACTGAAAAGTGGTTACGTGGCACACGACTGTACCTAGTATCTTTCGTTTTGCATTTTGTGCATTTCAAAGCACAAAATATTTACTACGTGGCCACAAGAGCAAAAATCTAGCACTATCTGATATTATTGAATAAATGTTAAATTACTTAGGTATGACAATGATATTGAAATGGATAGAAGAAGTACTTTGCTCTTTCAAGCTAAATGCTGAAATATTTAGAGATAAAGGGTTGTGACACCTGCATTTTAATTTTAAATGGTTCAGCAAAGGAAAGACAAGTGTGACAAAAATGTGAACATTTGTGAATCTGCATGAGTGGCATACATGTGTTCTATTCTTCCAATCTGTACAATTTTGAAATTTTCAAAATAAAACCAGGGAAGAAAAGAGGCCTTCTGTGACCATGCTATCTAAAGTAACTTCCCAGTCACTTACTGAACAACTTCCTCATTTTATTTTCATGTTACTTAATATAACACAATCTATTATTTTTTTTTTTTAATTCCTTTGTGTGTGTGCTTACCTTCTCCTCCCTAGAGATGACTTAAGGTCATTGAGAGTCGGGACCGTGTCTGTCTTGTTTTTTGCTCGGTCTTAGGTAGTCGCTAGAGCAGCACTGACTGCATGGTAGAGCATGGCTCACAGATGCTTAGAAGCTCTAAAGACAGGCCAGGCACCTGGCCGCTCATGTCTGCAGCTACCAAATGAATTGTGTCCTAGACCCAGTTTCAGACCTGCTCCCACTCCTTGCTCTTGGCTTTCCTTGATGCTTCTGTACTAGTCCCTGATTCTAGTCTTTAATCAGGTCTCGATCTTGTCTGGGCCATTTTGGATTGATGCTTAGGATCTCTGATGTTTGAACCTATAATTTCACCTACGACTCACCTCCTGTCTTTCCTACAGTAACTGGTACTTCTTAGTTCCAGGCCCTCAAAATTTGTCCCCATTGATGGGCCAGTCATGTTCCATTCCCACTCCAGGCTGTGGTGAGAATGTCATCTTTCACGCCTTGGGCCACTCACAGTGGTGACAGTCATTTAGTTTCCTTTATTTTTCCCCCAAAATCTTCCAAGGTAGGTATGCAATCTTCATCTTGTTGGTGAGAAAACTGAAATACATGAGATTACATACTTTCTCTGCAATTATATGGTTAGTAATGGATGGAGGCAGGATTAAGACCTAAGTCCCCTTAAGGCAATGTGTGTGTGCTTTTTCCTCTACAATATTTGTGGTATTTATTTCATTCTAGCCTGTAGGAAGCTCTTGGCAGAGGTATTCATTCCTATACTGTGTTAGCATTTTAAACAACAGTGACTGGATCTCATTGGAATCAGTACCAAGCCCTGCCGGAAAATTGTATCTGACTCAGAGTTAATTCCCAAACCCCTCAGTTAAGGACTTGTCAAATTAGTATGATTCAATAACCTAAACTTTAAACATTGCACTTTCTTAAATGTCATTATTGATTTGCACCAGTGCATTAATTAACAAATTAATCTCTTAGCATGAAGATGGACAAAGTACACATACAGCTGACCTGTAAAATCTTAAGTCCTGAAAAGTAAGGTAGTTCCTCAATTACTCATTTACTTTCCTGGGATTCTGTTTTATTGCAAAAATTACTTATAGTGGTACTGTACTGCAGCTGTCACAAGAAAAGGCTAGGGAGCCCCACTGCCTGTGTTCAAATCCAGATTCCCCAATTCACCAGCTATAGGACTTTGAACTAATCCTGTTTCCTCATTTGTAAAGCAGAGCTGTTGGGAGAATTTATTGAAGCTATCCATGGGAAGTACTCACCCAATGGGAAGTTCTATTGTCTGAAACACAAGTGAACTGCAATGAACATGGGAGTGCAGGTATCCCTTCTACATGATGATTTCCATTCCTCTGGGTATATACCCAGAAGTGGGATTGCTGGATTGTATGGAAGATCTATCTGTAGTTGTTTGAGAAAACTCCGTACCATTTTCCATAGTGGTTGTACTAATTTACAGTCCCACCAACAGTGCAGGAGCATTCCTTATGGTATATATACACCATGGAATACTATTCAGCCATAAAAAAGAATGAAGTTCTCCCATTTGTAACAACATGGATAAGCCTGTAGAAACTTATATTGAGTGAAATAAGCAAAGCACAAATGGACAAATACCACATATACTCACTCCTACGTGGGAGCTAAGAGATAAAGAAGGAAAGAACACAGTAGTGCATTGGACTTGCAGAGGGAGAGAACATTCCTTGGGCTACAAAGTGGAGTGGGTGGGAAAGGGAGAGGGGGAAGGAGGTTGTGGCTAATTGGGTGTGGGACACAGGGTACAAATGCTATTTGTGGTAATGGGTATGCTGCCAGCATGAATCTGGCCTTCACATCTTGGACCCGAGGGGTGATGATCAGCTTTGTATCTTATGAATATTGATAAGCAATAAAAAAAAAGAAACTTTCTCTGCAGAGCTCCTAATTCACTTAGGTCTTGTGTCAAATATTACTTCTTCAAGCACCCACCATGTTTATGTCAACCCACCTGTTCACACTTGGAACTCCCTGGCCTCACCCCACCCTCACTTTTATCTACCTTCTTTGCTTCATATTTTTCTTTATACCATTTATCTCCTGTTGTCATCATTTATTACTTATTATCTGCTCCCCCAATAGAGGATGAGTAGGGCAGGGACTCTGTGTTGTTTACTATTATGTCTCACCATCAATGACAGGCACATAGTAGCTACTCATAGGTACTCCATTGATTTATGTAATCATAACTGATGATTGTTTAATTGATAAACGTGTTTCTGTCATTGCAACTTTGTGCAAGGATCTCTGGTGTAACGCAGTGTTTCTTAGTCCTTTGCAACTCATGTGTCATTTGATATACTTGCACATCATGGGACCCTCACTTTCCTAAACCTCTCCCGGGCCTAGAGTCATACACAGGTGTCCTCTGTACCTGAATAAACCCTGACCCACAGAATACTTGATCTATCTTTCACTGGCAATGTAGGAAGGGGAGACTGAGCCCAGTTTTGCTTGCTTGTATTTATGTTAAAACAATTTTTTTTATTCGCAAAACATTATTTCCTATTATAATAGTAAAATGCCTTTCCCCATTATGTATGTCCTTTCTCAGAAAATCTAAAATGCCCCCTTTCTTCTTTTCTTCTTGATCCATCTACCATAATAAGCTTCTACTAAACTTCCTGAGTCTTTTTTTTTAAAGTGCATAATGAGGATAATAGACCCACTGGCAGGATTATTGTGAGAATTAGGAACAATATTCATAAAGTGCTTGGCACAAAACAAACTTTAACAAATGACTCCTGGCTGCCTCTTGCACCAAATGATTAGCACTGCCCTTGGAACTATGTTTGCCACATTAACCTGGTCTGGAAATATACTATTTCTCTCCTAAGCAAATATTTTAACAGTAAGGCAAAGAGCTGCTACAAAGAACTTCCCTTTATCATTTTCAAGGTTGTTTGGCCAGGTTGCCTTCATTAGCAGCTCCATCAGACTTGGGGTCAATGTGCATATTTTGCCACCTGCCGATGCCCCATCTCTGTAGACTGCAAAGGAACCAAGGCAGCCCTAATTTGTTTGATTTTGTTTCCAGGTACTCCCTCAATATTGAGACTGCTCATAATTGAATGTTTTGCTACCTAGGCTTCAGTTATCAGACAATAAAAGGGATACAGGGCCCAGGCAAGATTGCAGCAAATTATAGGAGGCATCTTCCTGTGTTGATTGCTATTGTATTTAATTGCATGCTAATTATTAGCTTTGCAAGACAGTTACTCAAAAATTTTGCAAAGTAACACCAAAAAATAAAAATAGAAAAAATAAATAAAAGACACCACATGGGTGTATATATCAGTATTACAGGGCAATTTACCAAATAAAAAGACAGAAGAACAAGCTGTACATGAATGCCTTCAGGGGACATAGTTGGTACAGTTGCTTAGAATTGCAATCATATAGAAATATAGAATTTTTTTGATCAGAAATAGATACCTATTGTGAGTTCCCAGCCCAGTTGAGATGATGCAAGGAGGAAGCTCACCTGTGTTGCTAGAGGTGAGGCTGGCAATTACTTTCTTTGTCACTCTTGTTTCCAATCACCTGCATAAGGCACAAAGAAGATCTAAACATTTCTCTGCTCTTACATTCCATTCACTTTCTGTGTCTTAATAAAGTTCAAACCCATTAGCAAGGGCACATGTACAACTCACTGTCTCTTCGACCACTATTCACCCACACTCAGAGTGTTTGGGGCCATTCTGGACTCATTTATGCTCCCCTGATCAACACGCTCTGGAGTCTTGGGCTGTTGGCTATGTCTGAGGTGCCTTCTAACTTTCCCTCCCCAGCCCCTTCACTCTGCCTCTAAAATGCCCAATAGAGAGTCAACACTTATGTAATCCCCAAGGGAAAAGAGACATTTCTCCAAGTCCTCAAGCAGATATCCACCCCCTCTCTGAATCCCACTCTGCCATTATCCTATGACTGGTGGGCCTCTTACTATCCTCTATTGCAGGTATCTAAGCTCCTGGAGAACACATGCCACAGTGCCCTGCTCAGGGTGTGGACCACAACATACTGCAGGTGCTTAGTAGGTGCTCAGCACAGGTCTTACTGATGGCAGGACCAGACCTTTCCTGTGGGGCTAGAGTACAGAGATAGACAAAGAAATTCTGCTAACCTACGTGCCCACATCCAGTCCTACTCCCCATACTCATATCCAAAAGGAAAAGACAAAAGACACTTTGGATTTTGATTCTTTCACGGCCATGTCTGTTTCCTTCACCAGGATAAATGCTCCTCAAGTTTGGTCATCCTGCCTTCCCCTTCATGCCCACCCCAGTGGCCTTGTTGCCCTTTTTGTCTGGGTATTTTCCCATCTCTTGCTACCTGGTCCTAATAATTACTCTGTCAAAAATAACCTTCTTTTGGGGCCGGCCCAGTGGCGCACTGCTACAGTGCGCCGCTTGGGAAGTGCGGCGGTGCTCCCGCCGAGGGTTCAGATCCCACATACGGACCGGCCGCTCACTGGCTGAGCGAGGAGCGGGGGCAACACCAAGGGTTGCGATCCCGTTGCCGGTCCCGGTCCGGTACGGGCACGACACTGAGGGTTGCGATCCGTTGCCAGTCACGAAAATAGACAAAAAGACAAAAAAAATAAATAAATAAATAAATAACCTTTCTGAACTCCTCTTATTGAGTTGGTTGTTTAAGACCCTACTCAAAAGTATACATTTTAGGTGGGGATCCTCAGAATTTGACCCTAAAGTGAGGATTCATTAACAAGTGATTTATTGAGAAAGATCTTGAGGCAGAGAATCATAAGGAAGGTCTCATAGCAGGAAGAGAAAGGAGAGGAAGCCAGCAAGACCAAGAACTCAGACAAAGTCTCTTAGAAGATTGGCTCCAGCCTTGTCCCAAACTCTTAACTTTGAAGTGTGCCTGTAAGCTTTTCCTACCAAAGCAAGGAAATTGGGTTTACATATGCATGCACCTGTCTGTTATTGGTCAAGGGCTGTCCAAGAGGAATACGTTCCCAGGCGCTTCCTGTTACTTGTTTCTTCAGGTAGCTGAGGGCAGTCCTCCCAAGAAAAGCCAGAGGTGCTGGGATTAGAAGCCAAAGAAGACCTGAGAAACTTTGAGGGTGCACTAAATAAGCAAACAAACCAACAAACAAGCAAACAAATACATAAATATAAAAGGAATTTGAGGGGATCTGGGTGGAGTGCCATCACCGTCTGCTGCGGGTTCCTTGCATTCTTCCCTGACATTTGATAACAGCCTTTTCTTCTCAGTATGGAAATATGCTCCAGGAGCTCCTCCATGTCTAAAACAAAGAACCAAAAGAGGGGTGGGGAAAAAGAGAGAGAGGAAAGGAGGGAGGATGGCAGAGAAAAACAGAGCAGAAGGGGAGCTAGAGAGAGAGACCCTTGACTCTCTGTTATTCTATTGCTAAGATTACGGAAAGACCAATCCATATTTTTTCTTCACTTCTTCACCTCCTATTCCTTTTGCAATTTTCTGAAATTGATGTTGTTCCGACCTCCAGGGAACTGACTTTATCTCAGCTATTGCTAAATCCAAGGGAAGCTTTCCTGAGGTGTTTCTGCCTCTCCCCTTTATTGAAGCCCTTCGGGCCTTGCTTCCCTGACACCCCATTTCCTGGTTTCTTGTCCTTCTGCTCCAACCACCATTCTTCACTGTGCCAAGAATGAACCACCAGGCTGAGCAAAATTTCAGAAGCATCACCAGGCAGGATGAGGTTACTCAGTAAGCATTTCTGGATTTGCTAAATATGATCCCTTTGGGTATTGGCACATCCTCAGCTGCAGTGCCCTTCACATGGCCCTCATTAGCCCATACCAGATGCCAAGCAGAAGGCGGAATTGGCAAGTGTGGGAACTGAGCTTCGAGGCAACTTCAGGGTATTGATGCTGGCAGGGGGAAGAGCCGCTGCCTTTACCAACACTGAAGCTCTTGGTGTAAGAGAACTGACGTCTTCTCCAAGTCAAGCTATCCCCACCCCACACATCCCATCATTTTCTTGCCATTGTCTGTACTGCACCAGCAGGTGAGAGAGTCACTTAAAGAAAATCTGAATTTTGTAGTTGTGCCTGAGATGGGAAACCATTGGGATGAATATTCTTTTGAGAGAGAGCAAATATCTGTGAATGCCACGTGTCTTCCCATTTCTTTTTCTGCACCAAAATCAAAGAAAATTCTATGTTGGTTCTACATTGGCCTTCTAATTACAAAAATGTCATATTGTATTAGCAGGGTTCTACAGAGAAACAAAACCAACAGGTTGTATGTGTGTGTGTGTGTCTGAGAGAAGGAGAGAGAGAAATTGGCTGACTTTAAGGAATAGTCTCACATAACTGCGGAGGCTTAGCCACAGGGCAGGCCAGCAGACTGGAGACCCGGGGAAGGGTTGCAGCCTAGGTCCAAAGGTCATCTCTTGGCAGAATTCCTTCTTGCTCAGAGAAGGTCATTTTTTGTTTTATTCAGGACTTCAACTGATTGGATAAGCCTCACCCACATTATGGAGGGTCATCAGTTTTACTCAACATCCACGGATTTAAATGTTAGTCTCATCCAAAAAACACTTTCATATAAACAGAACATAATGTTTGACCAAATATCTGGCAACTGCAGCCCAGCCAATATAACACATAAAATTAACCATTACATACATGCAAAGTCATGTTCACATAGATCCTGTCATGCCTCTGAGGGGTTTAGAAAGCAAGGGTGTCTCATTGTCACCACCACATTGGGCATAGGGGTCCTAGACCTGTGCGTGCACTGATAAGACTTGCCCTGAATGGTTTTTAGGAGAATGACTGGACAAATGAAATAAAAACATGAAGAAGGAATGGAAAGCAGAGTGAGATGGAAGACTAACTGGAGACAAAATTTCAGAAAAGTGGTTCGGGGAGAATCAGGATGGTGGAATAGACAGTCCCCAGTGTCACTCTCTCCCACAATCGACCAATTTACAACTATTAAAAAAGCAAAGACTTGCAAGCTGGGGCCTCTAGAGCTCAGGGGAAGAGCAGGAGAGACCTACAGAGTTTATGACTGTGGGAGAAGCCACGGTGAAAGAAAGAAGGTACCGCTCCAATTATTTTGAGCCCCACCCAGCTATTTCAAAGCTGGCCCTGGTGAGCACACAGAACAAGAGCTGGCAAAACTGCAGCTGTGCCTTTTGGGTGAATTTGCTTGGAGACTTCAAGGCAGATGAGGGCTTTGGTGGCTCCCAGGCTAGCAAGACCACTGACAGGGTTCCCATGGACCCATATAGAAGGGAGAGGCCACAGACAACTGACAAAAAGGAGCCACTCAGGGGCAGGTGAGTCATTGCAAGGGACTGGAGCATGGCCTGTACCATGGGAAGTGTTCAGAGTGTGTGGGAGCAGGGGGTTGAGGTGGTGGAGGAACGGGGGGTGGAAGAGACAAGCCCACCAGGAGAACACTGGGGCACAGCACGGACAGCTGATCTGCCCTCCAGTCAGCACAGATCCCCTCAGTGGAGACTGGTCAGGAGTATAGATCTGCAGGGGTGCAGTTTGCTGAAAAGACTCAGGCATATAGTTTTATACCACAGTTTACACACAACCCAGGTGTACCAGACCTCACAAGACCTAAAGTGCTTAGAAGATCACCAATTAAAACCTGAGCTGTATAAAAAGCATTCTCCCAGAGAATCAGCAGCAAAGCAGCAATTTAGCTCAACCACAGGGCTCAAGAGCTAGACCCCACAAGAAGTTCCTCCATTTTAAACTGAGCAAGGACAACAAATTAATTCTAGTGCAGAGTTTAAGTGATAGGGTCAGCTAATAATCCAACACAGAACTGAAAGAAAACACACACAAAAAAACACAGATCAGAGACAAAGTTTTGATATGAACCAGTAAAAGTTTAACACCAACAAAGAACACCTATAAAACCTAGAAGAGCCAGAAGACCCCTGGGCCCCTGAGCCAGGGGTAGGGGGCCCCAAGGGCCTCAGCCACACCCCTCTGACATCCACATCCAGCCCAGCTACAACTGAGCTGCCTACAGAAACCCCTCAGGCTCCCGAACTGGAGTGGGAGGGGCCCCATGGGCCTCAGCCATGTCCCCCCACCCCACCTCCGTTTCCCTAACATCCTTTCCCTTTCCCCCTCCCACTGCTCTGCAACATCATCTTAGAATGTAAAAATAATGATAATAATAATTAAGAAGAAAAAAAGAGTTCAGAAAAGCAGCCCAGCCCAGTGGTAAAACTAAGATCTCCAGGAACAGACAGATGATCTGGTTTAAATTCAAGCCCTACTACTTGCAAGCCGTATAACTTTGGACAAGTGACTTAACTGTGCTCTGTCTCTGTTTCCTGTTCTATAAAACAGAGTCAATAAAAGTAACTACCATATAGAGTTAGTGTGGGGATTAGCTGAGTTAACATATGTAAGGCTTTTAGAACATGATATATTTTCCGGCCATAGTAAGCAGTATGTGAATATTACTATTATTTTATTCACATTGATTGAAGAAGTTAAATTATCATCACCACCACCATTTCTACAAGGTATAACATGTAACATTATCCTTTAAAGTTGATACATTGCCTGCATCTTCCATATTTCATTTAATTCTTATAAAGACTTAACGAGCTATGTATTCCTGTTAATTACTAGGGTAGCTGAAACACCAGGGCAGGATTTGAATTCAGGACCCTAGCTGTAGCTTCTGAGACTGTTCCCACCACTGATTCCACCCTGCCTCTCAAACTGCTCCTCAATGAATGGCAGAAAGAGCAAAGCATCCTCTCAATCTAGCACACCCGGTATTGGAGGATGTGGGAGTGCTCCCAAAGAAGGCATCTCCATATGATGGGTTGCTTCACCCATTTCATTTTGGTAGTTTGACTTCTGGTCTTCAGAGTCAAATTCTGCTCCACTTGGGGATTCTCATCTCAGAAAAGGATGTCGTGTCCTTTCCCTTTACCTGCTCATCCTTGCTCCCTGACAGTCTTCAGACCCTGCATGAGTCTTCAGAAGGAGAATCTTGCCCATCAGGGAAAGCAGGGTTTAATCCAGGCATCCTATGCAGGATGTGGAATGGCTTCATTTGTATCCCCTCCAGGCTGAACTGAACATGAAATGTCATGTCTAGAATTTGAACAACAGGTCTGGGGACACAGCCAGGAGAGCAGTTATAAAGTGGGGCTGATTATAGAACAACTCCCTGGGGTTGGTTGAATGCTGAAAATGGGCTTTGGCACATCAGTGTTCCAAACTATCTCTTGAAACATATTTGGTCTGACTCAAAACAGCAGTTGTAAGTATCTTACTACACAAACTCAGTCTACAAGAATATCTATTTTTCCTTTAAATCATGTTAAATCTGACTTTCAGTCACTATTCACAAACTGATGAAAGTATCCTTTATTACTGATAGTCATTCTCCTTTGAAGTTTTCCAAAGAATGTTGCAGGCTTACTTGGTACCCAGAAAATGGGAAACAGGGCTCTAATTACGATCGTTGCTGACATCCTTGTGCCTCAGCTCACAAAGTCTTTAAAGCAAAGAGGCCATGTGGCGTCTAGCTCAGTGAGGCACAGAAATCCTGGTTGTATGTTAGGCTGGACTCCCTTGGTGCATCTCACAGCGATTTCTTTAAGGTCTTGCCACTCCCTGAGTACCCCTAAGTTCATAGATCTGATATGTTCAGGATCTGCCTATTCTGTCTTCTTCTCGGTCTTAAAGGAAATTCCAGTCAACACTTTCTCTGCCTCCCCCTCTCTCCCTCTGGCTTTTCCTGGAAGAACTTAGCCATCCGGAAAATAAGCACTGAAATGAGGGGCTGTTTGCAATCATCTTCTGCCTGTGCCTTGTCACACGTCCTGTGTCAGTCTGTGAGGGCTGTCGTAACAAAATACCATGAACTGGGCGTCACAGACAACAGAAATTTATTCTCCCACTGTTCTGGAGGCTGGAAGTCTGTGATCAAGGTTCTGGCCAGTTCACTTTCTTGGGAGGGCTTCTGGATTGTAGATGGCCACCTTCTCACTGTGTTCTCACTTGTTCTTACATGTCCTTTCCTTGGTGACTGTGCCCAGAGAGAGAGAGAGTGAGTGAACTCTGTGGTGTTTCTCCTTATATGGACACTAATCCTATCAGATAAGGACCCCACCCTTATGAACTTATTTAAATTTATTTACCTTCTTATATACCCTACCTCCAAATACAGTCACTGGAGGTTAGGGCTTCACCAAATGAATTTGGGGGAAACACAAGCATTCAGTCCATAGCACATCCTTTTCAAAGTTATGGGAGAATGAGACTAGGCTGCTATGGTCTGAATGGTTGTGTTCCCTCAAAATTCATGTGTTGAAATCGAAACGCCCAAGGTGAGGCCTTTATGAGATGATTAGGTCATGAGGGCAGAAGTCACATGGATTAGATTAGTGCCTTTATAAAAGATGCCCCAGAGAGACCCTAAACAGATGAAGACACTGGCTCTCTGCTCAGAATGCCAGAGTGGCCCAGTACGAGGAGAACAAAATGTTGATTAATAACTCACAAGTGTATCATCTCAATCACTCATTTTTGTATTTCTTTGCCTCAAAGTTTCCCCATTACCAGCCAGAACTTCCTTTCTACTATTTTTAAAATCTTACCATCATTGAATATTCATATTTTTGGTTGAATTCCCTCAGAAGCACATCCTCAGACAAAGATTTGAGTTACAATTGTCCATGTGGGAGGGGACCCAGGAAGCATGGGTAAGAAAGATGAAGTGAGACACGAAAGAAAGGAGACCCATATGGACACACCCATGAGCAGGTCACTTCACTCAACATAAGTTTCTCCAAGCTAGAGGGATAAATTCCACGTGTCCTCACTCATAGGTGGAAGCTGAGAGAGAAAGAAGGAAGGAAAGCAAGACCACAGTGGTGCGTTCGACTTGCAGAGGGACAGAGCACACCTAGTGACACAAAGTGGAGTGGGGAGAGGGGGATGAGGAGAGAGGTCAGAGACAATTTGGAGAACAATTGGGTGGGGCACACGGGGTATAATCACAATTTGTTGTAATGGGTATGCTGCCAGTATGGATCTGGCCTTCACATCTTAGGCATGAGTGGTGACAATTTGCTTTGTACTGCATGAATAGTCATAATCAATATTTTTTTTAAATGAGCAGGTTACCAGGCAGGCACCTGGGCTCAAGCCCACTGGGAACCTTTGAGCATCAGCGTGGAACATTCCTCAGAGTTGTTTTGACTCAAGGTCAAGGCAGCTGAGGTATTTGTCCAAGAATGCCTGTTCATCATCAGCAGAGGGCCACTTCCAGAGGCACTAACTCCCTGGCACCTCTGGCCTGCCCATGTGTGGGCTGAGCACTCTCCCATGGCCAGAGAAAGCTACAGAAAGGGAGTCACAGGCATTTGCAGTAGGAAGTTATAGATAAGTAGGAAAAGTGAGTGCCAAGAGGGTGTGGTGAGTTCCCGACAGCTTTAGCTACTGCCTGGTGTGTGGATAGGCCTTCACAAGGTCTCCCAAACCATTCCAGCCAGTGGTTTCTCCTGACTGTAAGCTCTGATAACAATAATCAGGATTTACTGAGAACTCAACCCACACTGGAAAGTACGCTAAGGTCTTTACATACAACACCTTATTTAATTCTTGCAACAATCCTTTGTGACTGATACCATTACTATCTGCATATTAGACTGAAAAAGCAAAGCTCATGGGGTTTAAATGACTTATCCTCATCCACAGTTTGTAATTTGTAGCATTTGGACCTATCCCAGAACTGTCTGACCCTGAGCAGTCACTGAGCTGTATCTACTCACTTTTCTCTATGGCCCTTAATGTGAAGATTATTTGGAGGCTTTTCTGCTGTGTGGACCTTCTCAGAGAAAATTAACTCCCAGATTTTGGATGGGAGGATGCCACAGATACTTTGCTATAACCCGTGGCTGTGCTGTTTGCTGGTCTACTTTCCTGCCTTTTGTGTTAGGTTGCATCTCCTTGTTTCTCTTCCTATGATGACAAGTTTATTCCCACTATGTTTATTCCATCATAATCCAGATGGTTTGATTGGCTTAATTATTGTCTCATCACTAACACCCTGAAACAGTGCCTGGTATGCAGAAGGCCATTGACAAATGAGAAAAAATGATAGTATAAAGATGATACATTAGGGGCCGGCCCGGTGGCGCACTGGATAAGGGCGCTGCTTGGGAAGCGCGGCGGCGCTCCCGCCTGAGGGTTCGGATCCCACATACAGACCGGTTCCCGCTCACTGGCTGAGCGAGGCGCGGGAGCAACACCGAGGGTTGCAATCCCATTGCCGGTTCCCGGTCCGGTACAGGGGCAACACTGAGGGTTGCGATCCATTGCCGGACACGAAAAAAGACAAAAGACAAAAAAATAATAAAAAAATTAAAAAATAAAATAAAAAAAAAGATGATACATTAGTGCTGTTATATCTCTGTTGCAGTGGTGGGGAATCTCACCATCTGAGTAACTAGGCTGGGCAGCATGCCCTGCGTCAAATGCACAGCTGGTAAGAGATGGAGCCGAGATCTGAACCAAGGCATTCTGAACACAGAGCTCATGTGCTCCTCCACTAAGGTAAATTTCCTTCCCATTACAGTCCTACCAGACAAAGAGCGAACCACAAGCAGTGACCAGATCCACTATTTAAAGAGATTCTTACAATAGGCTGGAGGTATTGGGGAAGGAAGACCAATTAGGAAGATATTTCACTAGTTTGGGGAAGAAATAGTGAGAAACTAAATTAAAGTCAAGGCAGTGGGGAAGGAAAGAAGGGGTGGCTGGAATGGAGATTTATTTCAGAGATAGTTGTGCTCCCTGATTTAAATTTTATTTAAGCCATAATCTCCTGTATTATTTAGAGGCCCTATTGATGTGGTGGTAAAATGTATAGGAAGGAGGAGTATTCACTAGTCCTGTGATTAGGTCTCAGCCCCTTTGTGAGATTGTGTCTCTGGGCTGCAACCTTCACAAGTGCTTCTCAGTCACTCCCCTTGGGTGAGACAGGAAGACTAGAGGGGGCTGTAGTTGGGGTTTTCCCTTCCCTACTGAAAACACAAGAGGATTTTTCTCTGATCTTTACCCTGCAAACCTGGTGGAGTTTCTGGAGGTAAAACTCAGAAAAATGTGGGGCTCCACTAAGGCTGGAACCACAGGAGTTTTTCTCTCTCAAAATGGTATAGGCATGGTCCGGCCCGGTGGCGCACTGGAGAGTGCGCCGCTTGGGAGCGCAGTGGCGCTCCCGCCGAGGGTTCGGATCCCATGTGGAGACTGGTTCCCACTCACTGGCTGAGCGTGGTGCGGGCGCAACACCGATGGTTGCGATCCCGTTACCGGTCAGTAAAAAAAAAAGACAAAAAAGGAAAAAAAAAATGGTATAGGCATAATCTCCAGCAATTTGTCAATCATAGTTTAGAGTGTTTCTGCCAGGCTCCAGCAACAACTTCTGCTATGATCTCTCCAGATTTCAGGGTGCTGGTTTGACAAGCTACCTCAATTATCTGGTAGGTGTAAGGGTTTTTGATTTTCAGTTTGTTCAGCTTTTTTCTTGTTGTGAGGACAAGAGTGGTGACTTTTAAGCTCTTTCTGTGTCCGGCCAGAAACTAAATTTTTCATTGTATTTTTTAGCTATTATTTTAATTTTAGCTTCCCCCACTGGAATTGGGACTTTATGAAAGCAGGAATTTTGTTAGAGCATTATCCTCAAGTCTTGGAGAGTGTACAGCACATCTTAAGAATTTAGTATGTATTGAACGGATTCATACACTCAAAAGACTACAATGTTGGTGATGTGTGTGTGCGTGTGTGTGTGTGTCCATGCATGTGTATCATGATAAAATGACTGCTCACTTTGCAGTCAGAATAAGCTGGGCTTGTTTTCTGACTCCATGCTGAGTAACTTTGGATTTGTTAGTTAACTTCTCCAACAGCCTTTTTCCTCATCTATACAGTGCAGCTTTTAACCTTTGCCTCACTAGGTAACTACGTGAATTTGAAAGAATAACCAAAATTGGATTATTTGCTTTCTTCCTATTAGTTGTAGGAGCTGTTTATATATTTTGGAGATTAACCCCTTATCAGATGTATTGCAAATATTTTCCCCATTCCATAGGTAGCCATTTCACTCTGTTGATTGTTTCCTTTGCTATGCTGAAGCATTTTAGTTTGGAGCAATCCCATTTGACTATTTTTTGCTTGTGCTCCATGTGCTTTTGGTGTTGTGGCCAAGAAAGTATCACCTAGATTAATATCATGAAGCTTTTTCTCTAAGTTTTCTTCTAGGAGTTTCATAGTTTCAAATAACTTGAATAGACATTTCTCCAAAGAGCACATAAAAATGGTCAACAGATGTATGCAAAGATATACAATATTGCTAATCTCCAGGAAAATGCAAATCAAACCGTAATGAGGTACCAACTTACACCTGTTAGAATGAATATCATTCTTTTGAAAAAAGGTAAGTGTTGGTGAGGATGTAAAGAAACTGGAACCCTTGTATTCTGTTGGTGGGAATATAAAATGGTGCAGCTGCTATGGGAAATAGAAAGAAGTTTCCTCAAAAATTAAAAATAGAAATACCTTATTATCCAGAAATCCAAAAGAAATGAAAGCAGGATCTCAAAGAATATTATAATAGTCAAAATAAGAAAACAAAATGCCCATCAATGAACGAATGAATAAAGAAAATGTGGTATTTATGCACAATGCAATATTATTCAACCTTGAAAAAAGAAGGAAATCCTGCCATTTGTAGCAACGTGGATGAACGTGGAGGACAATGTGCTAAGTGAAGCAATCCAGACACAGAAAGACAAATACTTCATGATCTCACTTATATGTGGAATCCAAAAGAGTCAAACTCAGAAACAGAGAGTAGAATTTTGGTTGGCAGGGGCTGTGGAGAGGGGGAAATTGAGTGTTGCAGTTCAGTAGGTATGAAGTCTCAGTTATAAAAGATGAATAAGTCCTAGAGATTGCTGTATGACACAATACCTATAGATGACAGTATTATGCACTTACACATTTGCTAAGAGGGTAGTTCTCATATTAAGTGCACTTAACACAATACAAATAGACAACAATGTCTTACTGAGGAGTGGATACAGGTGCCTGGTTTTGTAAATAAAGTTTTATTGCAACACACACATGGGATAGACAAAAGAAGGCATGTTCTAAAAATAATTGATATCTAATAGGTTTCCAATAAATACTAGTACCCTCACCTTGATCTTTCCCCAAGTACTACTATCTCCTGGCAAACTAGCCTTAGGCTGAAGTTTGTTCTGAAGATATGAAAAGTGAGTTAGTTTATAACATGTTTTCTCAGTTTGGGGAAGAAAAGACCATAATTGGATTTATAATGATCAATAAGGTCATTGGAAGGTTTGCAATTATCTTATATTTCTAATTTTAATCAGGGTAAGTGAATTGAGCCAGAGAGGTGGATCTCTTTATACTGTTAACTATTCTGGCATTAGTGGTCTATGGAAAAGTTAACTTGGTTTGCAAATAATGAGCCTATTTAGCAGGGTTTTTTGTCACCTCGTTTCTTTCATTATTTCATCCTGTTATTTATTTGGAAAAAAGTGAATAACTGAGAAATGATGTCAACATTCTGTGATTTACAATTCATTCACCACATGGTGAGGAATGAGCTCCCTACTGATAGGGACAGAAGGTGAACATTGTCCAAATAATCAGGACCCTGATCAAGTATCTCCTGAGGGGCCCCAGAGAGCCAGTGGAGTCATCTCCTCAGCCCCAGAAAATTCTGGTACCAATACCACCTGACCTGAAGAATCAAAGGCATGGATTCTAACCCAATAAAAAGAGCCAACTTAGAAATCTTGACAGGTAATGAGACACTCACACCCGCCAAGCTGAACAGATGGCCTCCTTCAGAGGACACAAAATAATTGTCACTAAAAACAGAGCCTGAGACTGTGTGAAAAGAAGGCAGTTCTCCAATCCTGGTACCCTGGGAGAACAGGATGGGCCATGTTTTAGATGAGAGGAAGGGAGGGGAAATTTGAGAATAAGGGATCATTTGCAGAGATGCATAGCTGGGGAAATAAGCCTCTCTTTGGTCTAGGATTGCTAAGAAGTGGTGTCATTGTGTATTCATTGCTGAAATGAAAAGCACGTATTTCTCACACCTGGCAGAAATACGGGGATTTGGGCACTTAAAGAAAGAACATCACAATAATGTGTATTTGTTTTGTTCCTATCATATGAAGTATCCAACCCTTTCTGAGTACTGACACATAAAAATACATACATTTTTTTTTTCCTATTAAATCTATGTTTTATTTTACTCCTCTCCAGAGCTGGGCTTTATCCCGACAGAGTGCTTTGTGTATAATGGATGAAGATTTTAGAAAACGGTATTGAACAGACAATTCATCTGACCTTGGACAAAACAGTGTTGAAGGGAACCAAAATTCCCATTTGGTAGGATTGCAGACTCAGGAGTACTTGAGCCTTGACGACTTCATCTTTCTTGGGGGTTCCCCATCTTCCTCGTCTCAGGAAGGCAGGCTGGCCATGTTTTACAGGGAGGTGGCATGTATTGGATTCACTCCTGCAAACTCGGAGGTTGTGGGTGACTAAATGGGGCTTATCCAACTATATTTCTTGATAACTGTTACAGTATGGTCAGCTGCCCCTCCCTGCGGACCCTGTACAGGGATTTTCCCTAGGCAAACACCACGTCTTCAGCCTTCCCTCTTCCCGCTCTCCTGGGTGAAAGAAATGGGGAGGTGTACTGAATTACCCAATTGTTAAATTTGGGAAAAATCAGCTGGGCATGCCTGGCTCTGACCTCAATCTCTGCTATCCTCTTAGGATCCAGCTGCCCAGGGGAGCACGGGCTCCCTGTGACTCCCTGTGCTGCAGGGACTAGCTGCCTAACTCTGCTGCTGAATCCTGGAGCTCAGTTAGAAGGCGGGATTAGCTCATCGTTAGAGCTACATCCTTCAGGTTCGTCTCTGTTTTGGTTAATTATTATTATTTCTCAAACTATTCAAACACAGGAAAGGAAGGATATTTATTGGGAACCTCTCTCAAAAGGCCCCCAACAATGATCTACAATAAAATAAAAGTGTCATCTGAAGGAAAACTCCAGGGGAGGGCCCTGCATTTGTAGAGACTCTGCTGCACACCTGGTACTTGGAATTCATACACTATCTCAACTGGTCCCTACTATGTCCTGCTGGGTAGGTTAGGAAAAGCAGGGGGTTGACCTACTGGTTGGGTTGGCTGATCCTAGTTACTCAGGGGGAGTGAGGTTACTGCTATGTAATGGGGGTAAACCGAGCTGTGTCTAGAACTGTGAGGAATCCCCTGAACCTCCTCTTTTTACTTTCACGTTGAATGGTAAAAAGTTAGTGAAAACTACAGCAAATAATAGAAATAACAGCACCACCACCAAAAACAAAAGTAGGACCACTGAGTATGTGGACCCTTAAGGAATGAGGGTTTCAATCAGTCCAAGATAAAAACACTGAACAGTTGAAACCTTGGCTAAGGACAAAGGAAAGTAGCTTGGAATGGATGATGGAAGAAAAAGTTATAAATACTATAACTGTGAAACCAGTTACAGAAAGGGCTTTAGAAGTTAAACATATTTTATTCCTTGCTTGAGTGTGTGTCCATGACAACATGTATACACACACGTACATGTATACACACACATGCATGCACAACCTCATTTTGTCTTTTCTCACTCCTTTCATCTTATTATTTAATACATATACTCTTGGAGGTTAAATTTATCATTTTAGTTATTTAACCAGCTTAATTGGAGGATGATGCAATTGACTCTTCAGGCAACAAAATATTCAGAAGAGACTACGGCTGAATCCTTCCCTTGGCTTTCCTCCCCAGAACCTACCACACACAGAACCTAATAAACAGGATATTTCTTCCCAACTGGAACATACCTTCAAAGCTCAGCACTGCATTCCCAATAGTGTTTACGACTGGCAGGTACTCTAGGAATGTTGGCACGAAGGAAAGAACGTAGGAAGGAAAAGGAGAGAGGGAAGGAGAGAGAAGGAAGGAAGGAAAGTGATTACAAACAGAAAATAAAAATAGAATGTGAAAATGTAATGGTATTATAACACCCAGAATGATATAGACCTATCAACTCAGAGAGGGAATGTCAGAGTTTATCCCTGGCATGAAATTTATAAATTTTGAAAAATTACCAACACCTCATTATTTCTTTATTTCTTTTTTTCTTTTATTTTTTATTGCATATATTTAAAGTATATTACATGATGTTTTGCTATACATAGCGAAATAATTACTAAAGTCAAGCAAATTAACATATCCATCACCTCACATAGTTACCTTTGTGTGTGTGTGTCTGTATGGTGTAAGAGGACCTAAAATCTACTCTCTTAGGAAATTTCCAGTATATGATACAATATTATTAACTATAGTCTTCACACTGTGCACGAGATCTCTAGACTATTCATTGCACATAACTGTAATTGTGTATGCTTTAACCTACGACTCCCTACCCCACTCCTACCTGGGATAACCACCACTCTACCATCTGCTTTGTACTTTTTTTTTTAGATTCCAGATATAAGTGAGATCATGCAGTATTTTTGTTTTCCGTGTCAACAGGTTAATGAAAAAATGCTCAGCATCACTAATCACCAGGGAAATGCAAATCAAAACCTCTCTGAGATATCACCTCACCCCAATCAGACTGGCTATTATAAGAAAGACAGAGAATAACAAACGCTGGTGAGGATGTGGAGAGAGGAAACCTCCTGCACTGTTGGTGGGGCTGTAAATTAGTACAGCCATTATGGAGAACAATATGGAGGTTCCTTAAACAACTACAAATAGAACTTCCATATGATCCAGCAATCCCTCTTCTGGGGATATATCCAGAGGGTTGGAAAACATCAGGTCAAAAGCATACCTGCACTCCCATGTTTATTGCAGCTCTATTTCCAGTAGCCAGGCAATGGAACCAACCTAAATGTCCATCGATGGATGACTGGATTAGGAAATTGTGGTATACATACAGAATGGAATACTACTCAGCTATAAAAAAGAATGAAATTCTACCATTTGTAGCAATATAGAGGAGCCTGGAGAAAATTATTCTAAGTGAAACAACCCAGGTTCAGAAAGAGAAATACCACATGTTCTTACTCATAACTGGGAGCTGAATCCATAAATAAACATATGAACAATAAAGAGAGACAGAATGAAAGAAACAATAATCACAGTAATATGGTAAACTTTTAGAAAACTAGAGGTGGAAAAGGAGAGGGGAGGGGGAGAGGGAGGGGGGCTAATGAGGAATTGGTCAATGGACACAAAGAATGATTGTGTATTATAATGATGAATAAGCTAACTATACTGATCTAACCACCACACATTGTACATAATTATTGAAAATCAACATTGCACCCTGCATGTATATATAGAATTTTTTTTTTAAATTGATGGAAAGTCCTGTGTGTCTGAATCTATTGTTGACTGGAACACTCTATTACTGATTGATTTGGCCAACCATAGCCATATTTTACTACTGGCTCTTGAAGTGATAGCATCTATAGGAATTTTATCTTCTGTTGATCTATTTATTCAACCAAGGATCCTCTTATCTCTTGCCAGGGTGGTAGAAGCCAAACTTCTGGTGTTCTCTGAGATGAGCAAGGGCAGGGGACTGGGCATCTCACTTCTTTTTTGTTGATTTTCCCATAATTCCCTTATTTCCATATGGTACCTCATTCCTGACCTTAGGTGTACCTTATATTATATTTCCTCCAAAGAGAAAGTCTCTCTTCTCCTGTCAGTTGCCTCACTATACTTGTCAGCAGGCAAACTTGGGGTGCTAACTGCCTCCTATACTGTCTTTTAAGCAGTCCCCCTATATTATCCCCAGCAGAAGTCCAACCATTAAGGGCGTCTGTTTCCTCTAACTTATGAAACATTTCAGGATTTAGCTTGTTTGTTATTGGGGGTCTCCTTGCTTCTCCCCCTACCTCAGTTCTGTTTTGTTGGGTTTCAGTTCTCTCTGCTTTGCTGCATCAGCTACCACTAACTCTCCTGAGTTGCCACTTTCAAAATTTTGTTGACCTCCCTCGACCGAAGTTGCTTCTCATTACACACTGTTTTACGTGGTGGTTTATATTTTTCTACTATTACTTATTATAGCTTCTGGAGAAAGTAAATATTCTATGTGTTGAACATGTCCTGTTTAACTTGAAGTCTTGCTTTGAGTCTTAAATGATGAGCGTGAGGAAATCAGAAAAAAAGAAACTAATTAGAGAAAGGAACTCCACATTAAGACCCTTGTCAAGAATGACAAGAAAATGACAAACAGCAATGGCATCACATATCAGGACTAAGAATATGATAAGCAGACAAAAAATTAATATATAACTTGTAGTCGTCTGACATTTGGGTAGGATTAATATTTATGCAACAAGTTCCCACACAAAATCTCAAGGATTCCATGTCTCCAATATCTCTATACCACCTGCCACTCCATGGGAAATGCAGAGATATGAGATATGTCTCTCTAAGCTGAAAGACATATCTCAGCTTTTGTTCAAGGGTAGATTCCACACAAACTTGCCATTTTCTATGAGTTATTAATTAACTATCCCCACCCACATCCCATCTTACTCCTAATCCCCCTGGTTTTATTATTAAATGCTTCATTTTGTACCCACTTTTGTGACTTGACATTCTGGAACTATATTTTCATCTCCATCAAATATCTTTTTTTTTTTTTTTGTCTTTTTTTTTTTTTTTTTTTTTTTTTTGTGACCAGTAAGGGGATCTCAACCCTTGGCTTGGTGTCACCTGCACCATGCTCAGGCAGTGAGCGCACCAGCCATCCCTATATAGGATCCGAACCTGCGGCGGGAGCGCCGCTGCGCTCCCAAGCGCCGACTCTCCCGAGTGACCCATGGGGCCAGCCCTCCATCAAATATCTTTTGACAAAATGTCTGGTTTACTTCGTTGACTGCACATCCTGATTTTACAAATATGTACAATGCCCGTCTACTCATAGACACAAGTAACACCTTCTTTGGGCATGTCCTAACACTGTGAATAGGAACCAGTGCCTGAGGATCTTTGATCATGTCTCTCTAATTTTCGCACCTTTTGCCAACTTTGGGAACAATTTTCTCCCTACCTGGCCTTCACAGTAGCAAATATAGCAACTTTGTGTCAATTAGACAAATGCACTACTTTCTCAAGCCATTTTATTCCAATCTGCCTAAAAATTGCATTATGAGTCTGCACATCAACAGCGCTGGTGAGGTAAGCAATGTTCCCAGAAGCTGTGCAATGCATACCTTGCACTGTAAGCAGGGACCTTGACCCTACTCAGGTTGATAGCTCTTATTAGACTCCATAGATGGGGTGTGACTTTTAACTTCCAATTTCCTCTCATGGAGGATCTTAGGACAAGAATGAATTGGAGTAGGTTTTCTGTTTGTTTCAGCTGATTATAGCTTGAGACTTTAGCATGAGCACAAAGCACCTCATTTATTTTTATCTTAAGAGTGGGTTGGTATTTGGCTTACCAGGGCCAGATTAATGCCTTTAAAAGTGCTAATATGAGGTATCTACCTTTCTCACGTGTAATTTAAATACAAATTATATTAAACTGTAAAAGAAGTGTTAGAAATCTCAAAAAATTATGCTTTATATCATGAAAACTGCTTTAAAAAGAAAGGAAGAAAGGAAGAAAGAAAGAATGAATGAATTATCAATTATTAGATTCTTCAGCCTGCCCCTACTCCTTAGGGTAATCTTGAAAATATACTTCTGGTGACCTCCCAGAGTGGTCAAGTTCAGCTTGTACCTTTGGTTTCCATCTTCTCCCTGGAGGTACTCTGCCCTTTCCCCCAGTTTCTAGGTCTTCATTCTGTTTAGGTGAAACTTTCAGATTTTTTTTTTCTAGTGTCATTAAAGCTGAGAACTTCAGAGTAAGCTCTTACTTTCTTGTCTTGTTGTACTGCCCACCAGCCACCAAAGCCTAGAAGGAATATTTTTAATACTCCCCAAATATTCCTTTTTTTTTTTTTTTGTCATAGAGATAACTATTTTATTTTATGTTTTACTTTTCTAGCATTTATTAATATATCAGATTTCACATAGGTTGTCTTATATTTGTTATATCATTTAATCTTCAAAACTACCCCACAAAATAGAGAAGAAACAACTGAGGTTTGTTTCCTCTAAGGCAAGTAAGAGAGGTCTCGAATACCTTTTACAATATCCACGGGGCTGGCAAGTGGTATTCTTGAACCCTGGTCTGTCTGACTCCACTGCATTAAAATGAGATAATTTTTAAGCTTCACTCATTTATAAAATGAAAAGCAGCAGTTATAAAATGAAATTCCTTCTCTTGGTAAATTATGAGAAACCCTAAAGATAGGGAACCAATTGAGTTCAATGGCAGAGTTCAATAAAATGAATTAGATTATAAAAATTCTTGATGATAATATCAGTAACAAAAAAGGTGGCATTTATTGACACTATCGTGGTTGTTCATACATTCTAACTATCATAAGAACTTTTCATAAGAATAACTTTCATGGAAAATAATAGTATCTCTATTTTATAAAAGAGGAAGCAGAGTTTATTTCTGAGGCACCCTTATTTCCAAAGGTTCCTAATTTATTTTAGTAAGTCCAAAAAATGAATTCTCTAGAACACTGTAGAATATATAGAATACTATAGAACATAGTGAATGTAAGTTCTACAGATAGCTAAGAAGGCGAGAGATTAATGCTGGCTGTGAATGCCTCAGTGAGAAGAGATTAGAAATGGGAAGGATCAGTAAGACTTGAACACATAAGCATGTGTTGTACAAGGCATTAAGACAAGATTTCTTAACACTAATGCCTACATAAAGCTAGTTAATCTATTCTCAGAGAAAAGAATCTTTAAAAATTAACATAGTTTGAAAATGAACCAACTATTAAGCTATATTCTTTAAGCTAGTATCTCTCCATGTTCAGGTTTGTTTTAAAGGAATTCAGTGCATGCAATTTTAATGCCAAATCTTTCCTGGAAACTTCTTACTTTTCTGTATTCATTTCTAGCTTGTGATCCATTTCATGATTAGTCTGGTAGTTAATGGTACTACCTGAAAGTGCTGATATGAGACATGAAATTTCTTTTTTGTAACACCTCATCAGATCTTGAGGACAAGTCTATAGGGAAGAAATTAATTATTTCTGCAGCCCATGTCACTTTAAAAAAAATACTTCCCAGGAAGAGTATTTAATTCTGTCTCTTGGTAAATTATGATAAACCCTAAAGAGTAGTGGACCAATTGAGTTCAATGGCAGAAAATGCTTTTACACAAAAAATGTTTTGAGTAACACCTGTATCTGTGCACCCTTCTGCAAGTTCTCCCATGAATTACTTTTAATGGAGTGTATTAACCATCACCCCTAACACACATACATGCATGCACACCTTTCACAACATTTTGGTAGTAGTCCTATTCCAAGAAAATATCAAGAGAAAATTCAATTAACTATTAAATACAAGGTTACCAAATGAAAGTCTATTATTCAATTATCCTCTCTTCCAAATTTCAACCGTTCCTTCATCCTCCTCCCAACAGGTAAACAGGGAAAACCACTTGTTGGGTCATGCAGCAGCATCGTCTCGGGGTATCTATTGATCCATGGTGCTTCCTCAGCTGGGTGTGATCTCCCTTAGTTTAAAACCTTTTTCACCTTTCTTGTCCTTGGACTAAATAAAATACTGCTTGTGTGTGTTTTATACAAAACCATATTTTCTTCCTCTTCAATATGCTTTCATTTTGTGCTTCTCAAAGGCGTTTTACCTTTAGTGACTGGAGAGTCACTTTTGCTGTCTGTCAGAGACTTTCTACATAATCAGTCACCTACCTATTGCCCCTGATAATTCCTGAGTTGTCTTGATCTCTTATTAGTGCCAAGGCATAGAGCTGTACTCCCCTAGGTAAGTTCTGTGAAATGCACAAACACACTGTAGTAGTTTCTTGGGCTGGCATAACAAAATACCATAGACTGACTGGCTAAAAACCAGAAATGTATTTTCTCTCATTTCTGGAGGCTAGATGTCTAGGATCAAGGTTTTGGCAGGTCTGATTCCTTCTGAGGCCTCTCTCCTTGGCTTGTGGCTGTCTTCTCACAGTATCCTCACATGGTCTTTTCACTGTGTGTGTCTGTGTCCTAATCTCCTCTTCTTATAAACACACAAGTCATACAGGATTAGGGCCTCAACTATATGGCCTCACTATACCTTAATTACCTCTTCGTAAGGCCCTATTTCCAAATAGAGTCACATGCTGAGGAATGGGGGGTTAGGACCTCAACAGATGAGTTTTGGGGGACGCAATTCAGCCCATAATGCTGTGGTAATGCCATGATCTTGAAGACTCACAATGTACAGTGATATATTAATAAGGCTCTGATCAGGCTGGTTGCAAAGATATCATTTATCTTTGTCTTTAATTAACATTTTTGACTTTTTTCTTATAACATCAATTACAATTTCATGAAAAAATGCTACTGATTTTTGTGTGTTGATTTTGTATCCTGCAACTTTGCTGAAATCATTTATCAACTCCAATTTTTTTTTTTTTTTTTTTTGTAGACGCTTTAGGCTGTTCGATATATAGGATCATTTCATCTGCAAACAGAGACAGTTTGACTTCATCTTTTCCAATGGGGATGCCCTTTATTTCCTTCTCTTCTCTTATTGCTCTGGCTAGTACTTCCAACACTATGTTGAATAGGAGTGGTGAGAGTGGGCATCCTTGTCTGGTTCCTGTTCTTGCAGGAAAAGCTTTCAGCTTTTCCCCATTCAGGATGATATTGGCAGTGGGTTTATCATATATGGCTTTAATTATGTTGAGATACTTTCCATCTCTACGTAACTTGTAGAGAGTCTTTATCACGAATGAGTGTTGAATTTTATCAAATGCTTTTTCAGCATCTATAGAGATGATCATTTGGTCATTGTGTTTGATTTTATTGATATGGTGTATCACATTTATTGATTTGCATATGTTGAACCAACCTTGCATCCCTGGGATAAATCCCACTTGATCGTGGTATATAATTTTGCATATGTGTTGCTGTATTCTGTTAGCTAGTATTTTATCGAGGATTTTTGTATCTATATTCATCAAGGATATTGGCCTGTAGTTTTCTTTTTTAGTTGTATCTTTACCTGGTTTTGGTATCAGGGTGATGTTTGGGTAATATCCAAAAGACTGTGAATGATAAATGCTGGTGAGGTTGCAGAGAAAAAGGAACTCTCGTACATTGTTGGTGGGACTGCAAAATTGTGCAGCCATTATGGAAAATGGTATGGAGGTTCCTCAAACAATTGCAGATATATCTACCATATGACCCAGCTATCACACTGCTGGGAATATATCCAGAGGAATGGAAATCATCAAGTTGAAGGTATACCTGTTCTCCAGTGTTCTTTGCAGCACTCTTTACAATAGCTAAGAGTTGGAACCAGCCCAAATGTCCATCATCAGATGAGTGGATATGGAAAATGCAGTATATCTACACAATGGAATACTACTCTACTATTAAAAAACAAAACAAAACATGAAATGCTGCCATTTGCAACAACATGGATGGATCTAGAGAGAATTATATTAAGTGAAATGAGTCAGGCACAGAAAGAAAAATATCACATGTTCTCACTTATTTGTGGGAGCTAAAAATAAATAAATAAATACACAAATAAACTGGGAGGGGGGGAGAAGACACAGCAATCACAATTCCTTGAAGTTTATATGACAAGCGAACAGATATGAAGTTGTTGCGGGGGGGGGGGGGGAGAGAGGGAAGGCGGGAGGTTTCGGTAATGGGCCACAATAATCAACCACATTGTATATTGACAAAATTAAATTAAATTAAAAAATTTTTCATGAAAAAACGTGACAAGGAACAGGCTTTGAGAAACACTGCCACCCTGTCTAGACATGCTAGACTAGGCTCACTAGGTGTCATGATAGGTTCATTCTGACTCTACTAGAGAGTTACTTTCACAAAGTTTTAGAACAACCAAATCCAAAGATATTATCTTTGAAAGGAAAAGTGCATATGGCCATATCACCATATGAGATCTCATGAAAATGGTTGTAAACTGAATGTGCATTTTTACCCTGGTGTCTTCTCAGACATTTCCCACATCTCGTCTGCCAACAAATTCTAAATCTGATTACTTTTTTTTTTTTTTTTGTCTTTTTCCGTGTCCGGCAATGGGATCACAACCCTCGGTGTTGCTCCCACACCTCGCTCACTGCTGAGCGGGAACCGGTCTGTATCTGGGATCCGAACCCTCGGGCGGGAGCGCCGCCGCGCTTCCCAATCGGCGCACTATCCAGTGCGCCACCGGGCCGGCCCGAAATCTGATTACTTTTTACTACTGCTCTTCTTCCAATCCTGGCTCACGTGGTCCTAACCAGTGTCTCTGCTTTCACACATTCACCCCTCAGTTGATTAACATCCGAGCTAACTAACTGCTAGCGTCAGTCAGGTCCTATCACTTCATTACTCACTCGTTCCCTCCATGAGTTCATTTCTCACTGCAGCAGAAGTCAAAGTCCTTACAATGATCCTTACAATGCTCTCTGGCCACCAGGACACCTCATCCTAAATTCCAACCACTGTGCTATCAACTCCTCCATCCCAGCTAGCGGGGCTTCTGCCTGCCCTTTGAATATCAGGTGCACTCTCGCCACAGGGCCTTTGCACGTGCTTCCTTTCCACCAGGATCACTGCTCCCTAGGTACCTGCCTGGCTTGATCCCTCACTTCCTAAAGATCTTTTCTTCAGTGTTGCCTTCTCAGTGATGTACTTTGTGACAATCCTGTTTGAAATCACAACTATCCGGCATACCCCATCTCCTTTTCCTGAATTATTTTTCTCAATGTGAACTTCTTGAGGACATACATGGCTAGTTCATTGCTGCCTTCCCATGACCTAGAACAATGACAAGCACATAGTTGGTGCTTGATAAATATTTTTTGAGTGAACAAATTAATTTAGTTTGAGTTACAAACTTTTAAATTTGATTACACTGCATATCATCTACTCCTTCATTCATTCATTTGCAATAAGTAAGTGTATATTATATATTAATACTCTGGTTTTATAGTGGTGAGTGAAACAGACATAATTCTAAGTGGAGTTTACTTGTCAAGAAAATTAAAATACATAGGGCATAGGGTTTTTAATTGTAAATTTTTGGGTTCCCTATCCTAACAACACCAATAATTTTTTTTTGCATGAATATAAAATAAGTTATTCTGATTTTTGAAAAGATAATTGAAAGTTTAAAGGAAAAATAAATAGAGTACTTATGGGTATATAATATAAGCAGTAGTATAAGCAACAAAGTACAGAAAAGGGACAAAAACAAATTGATTTACACTATGATATTACTCTTATATTATAAATTAAATTGTGTAATACTAATTTAAAAAACATTGTGTGAAATTAGTAATATAAATTTAAATCCTTACAGAAATCAGTAACAAAATTGCACATACATAAAAAGCCAATAAATGAGATAATCTAAATCTAAATAATTTAAAATCTAAATCTAGATTTTAAAAAACTACTGAATTATTCCAAATGTGAGAAGGGAAAAAGGAAAGAAAACAACAAAAATTACATGAGGTAAATAGAAAGCAGCTATCAAATGATTGACTTGAATCTGACTGCAATTAGATTATATGTAAATAGGATTAACACTAAATGATAGATATTGTCAAATTAGATAAAGAAGCAAGACATTATTTACAAAAGATGAACTGTAAATATAAAAAAGTAAGTATTTCATAGTAGAAGTCAGACATGACATGAAAATTTGATCGAAATTATAAATTTTGCTCGTAAAATGACATCATCAAGAAAATGAATAGAGAAAGCATAAACTATGTAGTAAATATTTACAGTTTACATATTTTTTTTCAATTGAAAATTTTTTATTTATTTATTTATTTTTATTTGTCAATATACAATGTAGTTAGTTATTGTGTCCCATCACCGAAACCTCCCTCCCTCCTCCCTCTCCCCCCTCCCACCCAGGTGTGTCTCCTCCATTTGCTTGTTGTAAGAACTTCAAAAAAAAAAGTTGTGGTTGTTATATCTTCCTCTCCCCCCCACCCCGGTTTTTGTTGTTGTTGTTGTTGTTGTTGATGGTGTTGTTGTTGTTGTTTGTTTGTTTTTGTGTGTGTGTGTGAGAGTGTGTGTGTGTGTGTGTGTGTGTATGTATGTGTGTGAATTGATTCATTCACCTTTAGCTCCCTCCAATAAGTGAAAACATGTGGTATTTCTTTTTCTCTGCCTGACTCGTTTCACTTAATATTATTCTTTCAAGGTCCATCCATGTTGTTGCAAATGGGAGTATTTCATTCGTTTTTATAGCTGAGTAGTATTCCAGTTTACATATTGACAAGAACTTGTATCTTTCATATCCAAAGAACTCCTACAACACAATAATAAATTTAAAATAGCCATCCAATTAAAAATGGGCAAGATCTTTGAAGAGACACTTTGTAAAGGAAGAGACGGACAACGATGATATGAAAACATGCTCAACATCATTAGTCAAGGGGGCAATGCGTACTGATACACCAGCGAGACACCATTATACAGGGAGTCTGACTCCTGCTTAAAAAGCTAGTTGCAAGTTCTCAGGATTGTCACTTACAAAGCCTTTATCTGGCAGGCCTGATGGAGGAAACTGCCCGCCCCATGCAAGACTTGGTGCATGGCCAATGCACTGCAGTCTCTGGAGGCAGCTGCAGTGAAAGACTCAGGCCACCCTGGCTGATTGGGTTCTAAACATATTTGCATTCCTAGCCTTAGTGCCTTCATTCCTAGGTCTTGGGCTGACGTAATTTTGTTTCAGATAAAATCACTGCTAATATTTATAGAGTATAACCACCTTCCCATGCAATTTGCTGAGCATTCTATATTCATTTTTCAATAGAATCCTCTCAAATCCTATAAAATATGTAACATTATGACCACCATTTAATAGATGAAAAGGCAGAGGCATAAAAACATAATAATTTTCCCCATAGTCTCTTAGAGCTCTCAAGTGGTAGAGTTCAGATTTAAATCCATTTAATATGTTTCCAAAAATCAAATTGCTTTCTTTATCATTTCTTCACTTGTATTCTGGATATTCTTTTTTAAACATAAATATATGTTAATGTCAACTGCCCCTTACAAAAGGCTCAATGCAGATTAGAATAACATGATTCTTAAATTATTTAGATTTTAAATGGTTTGATTGGCATGTGCCATCTTTTTGCTGGTAGGCCCCTGAGTGATGCAAGAGCAAACTGCAAAAGCCAATAGATGCTCAGATAGAGAAGTGGGAAGTCATTGTAAGGGGTGATGGTGGAAGTCAAGGTTTGGGTGTCATTAGTTTATAAAGGGCAGGTCATGACTGTGGGTTGGCTCATCCAGATAAAATCCCCTGAACCTTCAGGACCACACTGTGCAGAGTTCTCTGCTTTTTATCCAGCCACACAAGGAGCACACTGGCCTCCTTCCTCTTCTGTCTTCCTTGCAGCTTCCTCTAACAAAGGCAAGGACAACTATTAGCAGTGTTCCCCTTCCAAATTTCCATTTCAAGCAGAGTTTTAACCAAAGTCATTATCTCTTGAATTTGCTCCCCACGTGCTTGCTCACAAAGTCGCTCTCACTAGTGGGATAGAGCCCTGCACTTGTCTGCTGTTTTAAAATGTAGGTTTTCTTCTTGAGGGCCATGGTTGTATTGACAAAATCTTCTGTATAGGATGAAGAGTGTGCATCTGGTTCTTTGAGAATTTCATTAAAGCTCCGTCCACGAGGTCGGTTACCCAGCAAAGCATGATGGTGGATTTGGTTTCAGCAGACCAAGTATTTGAATTCAGGAGCAAGCTGGGAGGCAGGCAGGCAATTAAAGTTTTACACAGAGGGTTTAGGGTATTAACAGCACACTGAACATAAAAGGCAACTAGAAGTCCTCAGCGTTCCATCGAAAAGTGAATGTCTGAGAGTCGATTTCCAAAGGGCCGAAGTAGCTTCTGGGGGCTCTGGATTAATTACATGCGATCTATCTCTCTAATTACCACAGGAAGTGGTAGCCGCTACTATTTAATTGGAGCTGTTGCTATTTAATTTATTTTATAGTATGAAGGGCAATTAATGGAGTGAAGAGAGGCAGGCTTTAAAATTTTAAAGTTTTCTCTGGGCTTTCCAGAACCCAATCCTGTGTAGATTTCTGGAAGAATTTATATCTTGCCTCCTCCTGGCCGGGCACCTGGATTCGTACAGCAGATGCTAACTGTTCCCTCTTCTCTGAGTTTCTGTAGAATTTCTTGTAACTGCATCATCTGCTACAGGTTGTTCCACATGTTTCATGGCCTTTTCCTTGGAATTCTAGGCTTCCTTGGCCTCATAGATTAAAACTACCAGTGTAAATCTTACTTGGATTATAATTTGGGAAATCTCTATTTTGTGTGCTAAAGATTACCTCTGAATGCATCTTTTCTCCTTTACAGCTGCAAAAAACCCTTCATTTTAGTTTCCACGATCCCCCAAATTACTTTCCCTTTTGATATTTAAAAAATCAATGATTTTAAGGGTTTGAATCCCTGTACTGTTCAGCCACCATAAAATAAATAATTCAATAAAAAAATACATAAAGGAAGAAATCCAGAATTCCAAAAGGTCAGAAACTGATAGAAATTTCAGAGGTTTTCTAGCTCAAGCCCCTCACTTTCCTGATGTAGAAAGGAAAGAAAGGATAGAAAGCAAAAAATAACCAGCCCAGAGTTACTGAGCTTATTGACAGAGCCTGAATTCTAGAATCAAGTTCCCCTGCTTCCCAGACTCAGGTGCATTCTTTTACCTAAGTAATACTGTTCGTTAATAAAACCATGCTTGACAAAGTTTAGATCAGGGCTTGTCAAACTTTAGTGTTCAGATGGCTCTCAGAGGTATCTTGTTAAAATTCAGGTTCTGATTCAGTAGGTCCATGTAAGGCCTGAGATCCTGCATTTATAACAAGCTCCTAGCTGATGCTGACACTAACGGTCCACAGACCATGCTTTGAACAGCAAAGACTTAGAAAAGGCTCTGTGAAATTAGAATACCATGACTCCTATAGGGGACACCTGCTCATTTTTGTTCTTGTTTCCAGAATCCCTTCTTCGATCTTTCAACACTAGCACCTGATTTTCATCAGACCAACCCCTCCTCCCACACCACACACTGTAAATTCACGGCCCTGAAGTCTACCAAATTCTTTCAAATGCCCCAGCTCCAGGTATGGGCTTGTGGTCCAGGTGTGTGCTTGTGGTCCAGGTGTGTGCTTGTGGTCCTTCAGGTGTGTGCTTGTGGTCCAGGTGTGTGCTTGTGGTCCTTCAGGTATGGGCTTGTGGTCCAGGTGTGTGCTTGTGGTCCTTCAGGTGTGTGCTTGTGGTCCAGGTGTGTGCTTGTGGTCCTTCAGGTATGGGCTTGTGGTCCAGGTGTTTGCTTGTGGTCCAGGTATGGGCTTGTGGTCCTTCAGGTATGGGCTTGTGGTCCAGGTGTGTGCTTGTGGTCCAGGTGTTTGCTTGTGGTCCAGCAGGTGTGTGCTTGTGGTCCTTCAGGTGTGGGCTTGTGGTCCAGGTGTGTGCTTGTGGTCCAGGTGTATGCTTGTGGTCCTTCAGGTGTGGGCTTGTGGTCCAGGTGTGTGCTTGTGGTCGTCCAGGTGTGTGCCTGTGGTCCTTCAGGTATGGGCTTGTGGTCCAGGTGTGTGCCTGTGGCCCTTCAGGTGTGGGCTTGTGGTCCAGGTATGTGCCTGTTTCCTTCAGGTGTGTGCTTGTGGTCCTTCAGGTGTGTGCTTGTGGTCCTTCAGGTGTGTGCTTGTGGTCCTTCAGGTGTGTGCTTGTGGTCCTTCAGGTGTGTGCTTGTGGTCCTTCAGGTGTGTGCTTGTGGTCCTTCAGGTGTGTGCTTGTGGTCCTTCAGGTGTGTGCTTGTGGTCCTTCAGGTGTGTGCTTGTGGTCCTTCAGGTGTGTGCTTGTGGTCCTTCAGGTGTGTGCTTGTGGTCCTTCAGGTGTGTGCTTGTGGTCCTTCAGGTGTGTGCTTGTGGTCCTTCAGGTTTGGGCTTGTGGTCCAGGTGTGTGCCTGTGGTCCTTCAGGTTTGGGCTTGTGGTCCTTTAGGTATGGGCTTGTGGTCCTTTAGGTATGGGCTTGTGGTCCTTCAGGTATGGGCTTGTGGTCCAGGTGTGTGCTTGTGGTCCTTCAGGTGTGTGCTTGTGGTGGTCCAGGTGTGTGCTTGTGGTCCTTCAGGTATGGGCTTGTGGTCCAGGTGTGTGCTTGTGATTCAGGTATGGGCTTGTGACCAGGTGTGGGATTGTATTCCAGGTGTTGTTTTGAGGGCCAGGTGTGGACTTGTGGGCCAGTTCATTTTACCCTGTGGCCATATTGATTATACTATCAATGGGCACATGACACAAGTCATGTGGATCAGAGACATTCCAAAGCTTGTTAGTATTATTGAGAATCATACATTCTTTTTTTTTTTTTTGCTGGGCTCACTGAGTAAGTATATATATTCCTGGAGCCACAGTAGCCATGACATTCTTTAAAAATATGTGCCTGAGAGAGAATCCAGTGCTTATGAATATAGGTCTAGCGAGAGAGAGAGAGAGAGAAAGTGTCTGCATCCTGATGACCTTATTGAATACCGGGATCCAGTTGTACCTGAAGCTGGGTCAACACCTGTGCCTTTCTATTTCATGAGCCAAATCCCTATTTTTTCTCAAGCTGAGCTTCTGTCACTTGGAACTAGAAGAGTCTTGGTTAATATAGTTCCTATAAGGAAGGATTAGAGAAAAATTACTTATCATAAGCCAGACCTTTTAGAGAAATAGAAATTGGTTAATAAGCTACCCTAAAACCTCTGGACTATTAGAAGTTGACCATTCCTAGGCCTGCTGGAAAACCTCAGTAAACCCCAGCTACTTGCACAGGCAGAGAAAAACCAAAGGCTCCCTCATCCCTAAGCCTTCCTATTATGAAAGGAGGAATTCCAGGGAGCATCTTCCCTACCCACACGTCTTACACAAAGAGTGTGTTACTTTGCATTCCTGTACATCCTCTTAACATTATAATCCCTTTTTTGGGCAGGACAACATTGTCAGGCCCACTTGGGTTCAATGCCTACCCTTATCATTTGCTGTCTTGAACCTGGACAGCTCACTTCACATCTCAGATCTTCCCATGCTATACCTGCAGGACAAGGGCAGGGGATCTGTTCTTGCCCAGCTGCTGTGCAGAGTAAATGAGATGCTGTAAGTAGGCTCACCGCTCACAGTCTATCATGTGATGAAAGAGATAATCGAAATGAAGCAAGTTCGCTGAAACTCACTGCCTTGGGATAAGTTTCATGAACTCGATGTCGACATATTGTTCCTAAGATAAAGAATATAAGTGGTTAGAACTGCTCAGTGGTTAATTAATGTATTACCTGCTGGTTCTGCAAAAGCCATTTAGATCTTGTTAAGAATAGCTGAAGCATGAAGCTTCTGCTTTGAGATGCACATGGATGTTTTTGGTTACCATGTTGTAGTCAGTGACCAATGATTGTGATTCTTGTGTTCCTGGGAAAAGAACACCCATACTCGAACTTTCCCCCTCCCTTTTGAAACTGCCTTTTAAAAATCCCTTATAAAATGCCTTTGCTTGTAGTAGACTTCAGTGCAGTTTCTAACTCTGCTGGCTTGTGTTATCTGGGTTGGTCCTCAAGTTTGGCTTTCAATAAACCTTATAAGGCTGCCTCAACAGCCTTGATTTCAGTCCACATGTGGTACAGTCTCCTTCTCTTTTTCCTCCCACTTCAATACCTGAATTTTTACCTTTCTCTCCCCTTTTCCCTTTCTGGAATGTTCATTCAGACTGGAAATTCCCTCTGCCTTGTTTGGAGGCTTTTACTGGCTCTAGGATTTCTGGTGCCAACCAAGCAGAGATCCACTCATTCTTCCTCCTCTCTTTCTCTCCACATTTCCTTAGCCCCAAACATCAGAGTCCCTACCCTCTCTGTGCCCAATTGCAAGTTCAGCCAACTCAAAATTAATGCTGAGGGTGAAGCAGAAGTATGCAGATCAGGAGGCTATAAAATATGTCCATCAAAAGGGAGCTATGACAATACTGGCTGGTAATCTCTCCTTAGAGTCACTTAGACCCTCTGCCTGGTACGTGAGTGTCTGCTGGAAGCTGGGCCCCCCTACGATGCATCCATGCTTGCAAACTCTTCACATGGAAGACATCAAGCAGACTGTGAGAAGATAATTAACACTTGTTGGAAAATAGAAAGAGCATACCAATTGACCTTTAGCTAACATGCAGAAGGGCAGGGTGACCACTCTCTGTTCTTCAACCCTTCACCATCTGGCTGTTCTCTAAACACTGTGCCACTAAGGACACTGAGGGGGAGAAGCCTGGAAGAACAAGTCCCATGGAAGCCTAACTTGCTCTCCCCTGTTTCTTTGTTCTGTTTTGGAAGGTGAACTACCAGGGTGTAGACTATGGGCTCCAGGGACAATGGTTTTCGGAGCACTAGCATCCTGCACAGTGCACAGTACCTCAGGTACTCAGAGGTACTGAGTTCCTGACTCGGAGATGCATCTCGAATCTGAGCTGGTACGTAAATGCTAAGAGCATCATCTCACCTTCTACTCATCAGGGTCGCTTCTGAAGTAAAATGTGGTACACACCGTGAGAAAGCCTCACAGACAGACATTTCAGGATGAAGGGAAAACCAGTGGGTACAGCGGGAAGCAACACAGGGAGGCAGGCAGGGAAGGGACAAGGAGCCCCAAGGACTAGGTTCCGGCCTGTGTTCTGTTGACACTGGAAGGCTACCCAGTTGATTTCTGTCTCACTCTTGTGTCTCTCTAATCCGTGGCTCACATGGCAGACAGAGGACTGCTGTAAAGCATAAATTAGATTCTGTGGCTCCCCTGCCTAAAACCCTCAGATACATTTCCCTTATATCAGTGTCAAATAGCAACTCACTGTAGTTTCCTACATCCCAGACTTAGTGGGGATTCCTTCCACCCCTTGAATGCGGCCATGTCATTCACACCACAGGTCTTTGTATCTGCTTCTTGTGATGCTTATTCCCAGGACTCTGCATGATCACCTGTTTTATCTCCTCAGGTCTTCATGCTCCTGTGACTTCTTTTAAAATGGTTTCTCTGTCCACCCTGCATAACACAACACCTCTTGCCCATTCTCTGTTACATCTTTTTGTTTTATTTCTTCCCAGAGAGGGTGCGTCACTCTGAAAAAGTATTTTCTTTTCCAATTATTGTTTCCTTTTCCTTTTGTCTGTTTTGCTCTTATCATGCCTCATACGTGATAGATAATAAATAATATCTGTGAATGGATGAGCTACCTGTGTGGTTCTGCTTGAAGTATATAACATTTCTGGGTCTCAGTGTCCACACTTATAAATTAAAGACATTAGATGAATAAATACTTCAATATATAAACTCTCCCTTTTATAGACTGAATTTATGATTTGGGATTGGGATAGAGAAAAATGTGGTTTAAGGATTAGACACAGGATTGGCCCTTGATGGGCTAAAGTTTTGGTGAGATAAAACCAACTAAGAAAAAATGAGTTACAAATAGATGATAATGTTAATTAAGTCCATAATTATACGCTGTCAGTGAATTCAGATTATTAAGAAGGTAAATATCATCCTACGCCGAAGCATTTCTAGAAGACTTCATGGAAGCGTGGGTATTTGACCTGGACCTTGAAGGATGAGCCAGATATGAGTAAACATCACACATTGTTGATTTATTTTTAACATAAATCCCATTCATCTCTGGATTTGGAGGGCACATGGTGTTATGGCAAAGTGTGGAGTCCAGTGGATCTTATTTGACACCTAGCTCTGCCACATGGCAGCCTTGTGACCTTGGATGACCAGTTGATCTCAGGAGCCGATGTCTTCATCTGCAAAAAGGGATTAATGGTATCCATTACAAAGAGCTGGAAAACTTGATAATTTATTTTATTTTATTTATTTATTTATTTATTTATTTATTTATTTATTTATTTATTTATTTATTTATTTATTTATTTATTTATTTATTTATTTATTTATTTATTTATTTATTTATTTATTTATTTATTTATTTATTTATTTATTTATTTATTTATTTATTTATTTATTTATTTATTTATTTATTTATTTATTTATTTATTTATTTATTTATTTATTTATTTATTTATTTATTTATTTATTTATTTATTTATTTATTTATTTATTTATTTATTTATTTATTTATTTATTTATTTATTTATTTATTTATTTATTTATTTATTTATTTATTTATTTATTTATTTATTTATTTATTTATTTATTTATTTATTTATTTATTTAGGGATCGCAACCCTCGGCGTTGCTCCCGCGCCTCGCTCAGCCAGTGAGTGGGAACTGGTCTGTATGTGGGATCCGAACCCTCAGGCGGGAGAGCTGCCGCGCTTCCCAAGCGGTGCACTTATCCAGTGCGCCACCGGGCCAGCCAATAATTTATATTATACAATAAATTATATCTGCCTGTGAGTGTGGGGAACAGTGACTCACTCCTACTAGTCTCTCGTGAAGTATTAGAGGAAAAAGAACAGAAAGTGAGAATGCAGGAATAAATGTTTCAAGTTTCTATTCCACTATTCACTTTCAGCCATTCACTTCTATGTAACTTTAGGAACCACTTCATGTTCCTTGGCTGTTCATTTATACCAGGCTTGACCCTTAGGAGCTCATAGCCATTGGGGAAATTATACATACCTCCTCCTCTTCCTCAAATTCCTCAATACAGGTACATGTGCAAAAACAGAGATACTGCTAATGTTTGAAGGTCTCAGGAATAAGTTCTAAGATATTCATAAATGTCCCAAGTCTGGAAATATCACAATGGAAAACACCATTTCTCTCATAAACAATTACAAAGAAAACCAAACATTTTCATCTCAGAAGTTTTCTATAAAAAAGACTAAATTTGGTTCTATGCTATATTGTAACAAAAAACTCTCACTCTTTCAGATGACTTCTTTCTTGCTTTATCTCCACCACCACCAATAGAAGATGCCTTTCTTTTTGAGATCAGTTCTCAGGAAGGAGAGTTTAAATCACTTCATTGAAGTGACACGGTAGCAGGGCCAAGCATAGGATGAGATAAGTAAGGTCAGGTCATGCAAGTATAGGGTCTGATTCTGCCTGCCTTAAAAAAAAAGCAATATTTTGCATACATTTTTGAGTTAATTTTGATTTTTTTAACATTGCATTAAAATATCAAAATAACATGTGAAGACATTATTTATCTTATTTTAGAAACAAGGCATACAGTAGGTGCTAAAAATATGTATCAAACGAATATTAACAGTAGTAGTGTCTAACTTTTCTTGAATGCCTGCCATGTACCAGCAACTATACTAAAATTCTATATCCGTCCTCTCAAAGCAAATTCAAGATCACCAGGAATTGATGTATCTGTTCAAGATAATTTAATAAACAAATAGAAAAACTAGGATTTGAACCCATGGAGGGAGGGTTGCTAGATAAAATATAGGATCTCCAGTTAAATTTGAATTTCAAATAAACAATAATGTTTTAGTATAAGTATTTCCCATGCAATATTTGTAACATACTTATATTAAAATAATTATCTGTTGTTTGTCTGAAATACAAATTTAACTGAGCTCTCTATATTTTTCTTCACTAAAACTGACAGCCCTAAAACCAGGACATCTGATGACAACAAAGTTCATGCTTAAGCATTATACCCCCCTGAGATTCAGAGAGTCCAGCCTTCTAAAGTCATACCCAGAGTAGGGAAAAATGTGGCTTTGGACACAAGCTTGCCTGACTCCAGCTTCCCTCTGCTAACCATTGAACATACGACTTTACATCTTACTTTACCAAGACAAACATTGTGTGCTGCCTGTTGTCTCCTGATAATTATTGTTTCCCTTTTCACTCTCAAAAATGCCCCCGTTTTCTTCAATAACTTATATAGTCACCTTTCCATGGAGTGCTTTACTTCTGCTTAGTAGCCACTCCCCGTGCCTGAAACAAATTTATATTATAGACAAATGACACATTTCCAGGTGTTACTGACATTGGAGGTCACCTATAATTCTCTCAGATTGTGATTTCTAGAAACGTAAATGCCAAGAGCCTTCTACACTATCCCAGTTGGGCATTCCCATAATCTGGCTGCCTTTATGTCTCCCTCCATTAAGTGCCAAAACTGAGGTAGGCAATGAACAAGGCTTCCATCCCTGATATTACAGCACCTTGTGTTGTGAGTGAGTGGTGGCATCTTATCCCATCCCTTCTGCCTCCTCCAGGAAGCCTTCTCGGTAGATTCCCCAGGCTGTCTATGCACCTCCTCCATGCCCCCCAGCCTTCCCTCTGGCAGTGGTAAGTGACCTTCCCATGCTGCTCTTTGACTGTTTCTCCTCTAGGTCTCCTGAGCATGATGGATCTCACTTGTGCACAGCGATAGCCCAACGCCTGGCACGTAGCAGTCACCAGTAGATGTCTGTAGAATAATCAAAGTGTGACCACAAGGTTACATGAACAGGACCCCCAGTGTCTCTGTGCATCTGCTTCTGAGGCAGGCATCCGACTGTGTAACTTGGAGGAAGAGGCTTAATGGCCTATTGCTCCCTGCCTTGCCTCACTGGCTCCACATGGCCAATCTCCCAAGATCTGCAAGGGGGGCCTCTGTGAACATCTCCCTTCACACTGAGTTAGAAACAGCAATGGCATTAACAGTCACAAACAAAATAGCAAACCGGTCTCCCCAGTGTTGGCCACATACCGTGACTCCTTCAGGATCAGTCTCTCAGAGAGAGCACATCTGTCACATCTTGTCTCCTGACCCGTAAGCAAGGGATGTTAGGTAGAAAAATGGTCCAACTTATCCTGGGGTAGGCCCGGGCCTGGTACCTGAGGTAGCCAGGCCTTTCCATGATGAGTCTCATGCTCCGTGAGTCAAGAGTCCAAATGGCCAGACCTGTACCTAAAATAGTCCAGAATCTCCTTTCTTTTCCTAGTGGTATTCAACATGTGCTGTGTGTTCCAGTGTGCTAGGTCCTGTTATTTTTTTCTTTGTGTGTGTGTGTGTGCTCTTAACAACTAAGCCTTTCATTTTCATAACAATCATACGAAGTAAGTACACTTATTATAAGTCTCATCTGACAAATAAAAAAGCTGACGCAGAGAGGTTGCATAGGTCACCAGTTAGTGCAGGGCAGGGACGGATTTGAGCCAGCCAGGTTGACAGAAGAACCAAGTCTGTGCTGTACTTACTGCTAGTTTCAAGACTTTCACAAGCAGCCTCCAAATTGATTATTTCAACATGTAATTCCCAGAACATCCTGGTGAGTTACTTATTATGAGCACACTTTGCTAGATGAGAACATTGAGATTTAGTGAAGTTGAAGAGATTATACAAGGCCACAAAACTAATTAGTGACTGTCAGAGTTCTAACACATACGTTACAACAAAGCCTGTGATCCGTATGTTCATGTGTGTGTACCCGAGCTTTCTACGCACATTATTCATTTAACAAACTTATGTCTCGGCTCCCCCATCTGTAAACTGAGGTATTTATACTCAATGATCATGAATAATTCTCTAAAAATCTAACATTCTTTGATTCGATTAAAAGCATTTATTCATTGAGCATCAGTTTTCTAGCATCATAGGAAGAAATGCACAGAATTTCTGGCCTCTAGAAAGCTAACCCATATATATACAATGTGAATGGTGTTGTCTTGTCACATGACCCAGGTGAGGTATAACCTTAGAACTCTGGGACAGGGTCAAGAAGGGAAAATAACAAAGAAATCATTCACTCAGCTACTTAATAAGTATCTATTAGAACCAAGCACTTTGCTAGGCACCAGGAGTAAAATGGCAAATGAAAGAGAGACCCTCCCTCGTGAGGCTGGCTACCTGGGGGGAGGCAGACAAGGAAAAGGGGAGGATCTACTGTCAGAAGCATGCTACCTGCCAAGGTGGGGTCCCAGGTAAACCTGTGGAGTGAGCAAGACTGAAGCCACGTCAGGACCTAAAAGCACCTGGGCTCTAAAAGATTTTAAAAGAACACAATTTTTTCCTTGGCATGCATTTCTCTGAGTTCCCTCTCTCAACATAGTCACTTGATATTTTGAACCTTGGTTATGGGGCAAGATGACATTATTTACATGAATGTCAAGTTGTTTTCCGGTAAGCCTGGAGCTGCAAACTTGCACGTACTGTCCAAGGGAAACCAAGGAAAACATTGATAAAGCCGTGCTGATTCCACCGCCTAGCAGGACTGTGAGATAACAAGGACAGGAGAAGAAACCAGACAGAGTCTTGCAGAGACTGTACTTGGCCCCTTGCATGTCCCCCTCCCTCCTGCTTTTCGTTTTCCACATTCCATTCCCTCCGCTCCTTTTTATCCACCTTTGTCTCCCCTGCAGTGGGGAGACAGTTCTCGTCTGTCTTCTCAGACGTCTGATAATAAACTCCCTGCCTCGTGCCAACATTTGGGACTGACGAGTCTCCTGTTTCTGGGTGGACAACAGCGGGGCCTGGACACCCATAACAAAGGCTTCCCAGAAAGAGGAAAACTAGGCCTCCCCACTCCCCAAAAAGATGAGTAACCAGGGTGACAGCAGAGGGAAAGGAACAGTCAATGAGTGTGAGAACATCATGGCCCCAGCCCTGGAGGGATTTGCACAGACCACGTCATGCGGGACCACGTCATGTGGGACCACGCCAAGGAGCTGGGGTTTTTTTGTTGTTCTAAGAGCAATGAGAATGATGATTGCCCATAAACATGCAGCACTTCTGTGATCTCAGAGGAATTAACTTCTCTTGCCTCAGTTTTCCCATCTATAAATGGGAAATTGATAAGACCTGCCTTCTAGGATTCACAGAGAGAAACCCCGTAGAGTTTAGCACGGTGCCTGAGCCTCCAGTAGTCAAAGCTATCATTTCTATTATAATTTGAACACCATTATTGCCCTACTAGATGGGTGTGATTATCCACATTTTGTAGCTGAGAAACCTAACATGATCTAAGGGACTAGAATGAAACTGCATAATTGGAAGATGTTAAAACACAAAAATATTCATAGGAATCCCCTATTTAGCTTCCTCTATACCCTGCATTGAAAGAGATGGCTTCTAGGTGTGTTTTAGGTAGAAAGGGAGAGCAGGGCGACAGCTGTGCCTGGGCCAGAGATTGCCTGTGAAGGGGGCTGGAGAAAGAAAGCTGCTCCCTGGGAACAGGGAATCTGCAGTCTTGGGACCAAGCTCCAGGCAGAGCTGTCTGGTTATGAGGAAAAGGACTGAGAGCACAAACAGGAACAGAAAGAAGCAAGTCTCCTGGGTTTCTGCAGAGAAACCACTTGGATTCTAATAGTCAAATGTGTAAACAGCAATACACGGCTCAGAGGACAATTCAGCCAATGCCTGGAAATTAAATGGAAATAGTCTCTGAAGACATTCAGTGCCTTTTGATTGGTTCTATGGCTACCATGCTACCTCCAGCAGCAGACTTTCCTGGTGCTGTGAGCCAGGTGCCAGGTATAAAAAACAGAGGAGTCCTATTAGTAAAGATGAGGATGGGCATGTAAGTTTATTGATCTCTTCCCATGTGCCTGCCACCTTCCCGAGTGCTTCTATAAGTATGGATAAGGATTAATCCTCACAGTCACCGCCCTTCAAGAGCTCACAATAATAGGGAATGAGCAAGAAACAACGAAGAACAAAAGACTCAGAACAGAGGGTCTGAGTTGAGCTCTGACACTGGCCTGGCCTGGCGTCCTCGACCCTGCCCTCAAGTCTTCCACGCCACTATAGCTAACTGCTAAGAGCTTCTGTCACCCACCCTGCTATTTCTGGCCCTCATGTCTATGTTAATGCTATTCTGGGAGGCAGAGATGATCTTCACTTTACAGAAAAGGAAACTGAGGTTCAGGGTAGTGCAATAAAACTTGTCAGTAAGTAATATCAATATGTTTAGAACATGATTACAATTGCCAGAGCCAATATTTTAACTCAGGCCCAGGGGGTTCTATAGACCATCAGCTTTCTATGGCCCTGGGCTCCCTGGGGACAGAGGTGGTGACCAGCTCTGGAGAAAGGAAGACCCAGGTTAGATTCGGGTAGCAGCGGGGCCGGCTGGTGCAATTTGAAGAAATGAGGGAGGAAAACTGTCAAAAGGCTGTAAAATGTTAGGCCCTGTTTCGATCCTGTGTCTTTTACAGGACCCAAATACAAAAGCCCCAGATTCTTAACCATTTCCTGAGTCTCCCATGGGGAATCCCCATGCCTGGTAGAAAAACAACATGGCCAGGGCTGTGAGCCCCACTCTGCCACTTACTGGGTCTACAACTTTGAGAACATTGCCTAACCGCTTTGATTTCTAGATCTGCAAAAATAGGAGAAAAGTAACTATTCAACCCTGCTATACCCAATCCCATTGTGGCCCCCCAGACCAATGGCATTGACATCACCTGGGAGCCTGTTAGAAGTGCAGAATCTGAGGCCCCAGCCCAAACCTGCTGACTCAGAAACTGTGTCTTATCAAGATCTCAGATGACCCTTGTACACATCAAGGTTGGAGAAATATTGTTTCAGACCACTTTTCTCTAAGTGTAGATAGCCTTCATCAGAATCCCCTGAGAGTTTGTTAAAGTGCAGAGTCCTGGTGTGTACTAAATGAGGATTCCTGTGGGGGAGTCCTGAAATCTTGATTTGAACAAGTTTCTTAATGCATAGTAAAGGGAAGAAATCATGTCTACCTAGAGGGTCCTCAGTAATTGCAGCTGGGTATCAAATCCCTCCTTTCCAAGGCCGTAGCAAGGATTAGTGGAGGAATTGGTGCAAATGTGAGAATCCCTATAAACTATAAAGCCCTGTGCATGCACAAAGTCTTATTCCTGCTGTGCCATGATTTGAATCAGAATGTGATCTTCCCCTGGAATGGGGATCTGTACAGCCACAGCAGATTGGTTGCAGGATTGTGACTAAAGAGGAAACAGAAGGACAGACAGAGTATGGGAGGAACAAAGAGGGAGAGAAAATCAGGTTTAAGAAGAAAGTGTGTGTGTGTGAGAGAGAGAATCAGAAGCAAAGGAAGGGATTTGGGGAGACTGAGGCAGTAACTTGGAGGACAGTCAAATCCATACTGTGTAAAACATACATTTACAAAGTGCTTACTATGCACAAGGATATTTGCATATACTTGCCTGTCCTAGTAAGTGTTTAATAAAAAGGCACTTTAAAATGAGCTGGAACTAATTTTGAGGAGCCATCAACATATAGAATCTGTTTAAATTTTTAAGATCTAACCAGAACCAATGCTTTAGCAGATAGATTATAACTCCAGTGAGTTGTGGACTTTATTGTTAATGAGAAGCCAATTTCTTCAAATACAGAAAGCCTGAGGTGGCCTCTGAGACAAGAAACCACACTCTGGGTGACCTTTCGTATTTCAAGTGCCCAACTGGACCCACAGCTTCCAACCTCTAGTGCACTCTGAGGTCTCCACGCTGCTGCCCAGCCCTTCTCCCAGCTCTGAAGCCAGATGGCTGAGAGCCCACCTCTCTTTCCAGGAATCTTCTGGAACATCAAAGGCTTGTCGTCCCCCCCTGCAACTGTACCCAGGGCAGGGTCACTTCTTCCTTTCTCTGGGCTTCTCGGGCATTCACGCTTTTGTGGACTCATTTGCCTGCCTCCTGCTGCTCTAAACTCAGCCTTGGAAGGCAGAGCTGGAGGGTGCCTTGTCGACTTAGTGGCTGGTGACTAGCACAAGGTTTGGTTCCCAGGAAGTATTGATGAGCAAAGAATGAATAAATGAACAAATAATTGACCACTGGACAGAGATATAGTTGACATTCAGGAGCAGATATTTCATGTGGTGTTTTCTCAACATGTGTAATTCTACCTTCCTAACCTCATAAACGCCATCAGCTTATCCAAGGACTACAAACAGAGAACAGAGGAGCCACGACTTCTCCTCTGGAAAGAAAATGTCTCTAATTTCCACCTGTAACTCCTGACCATATCACTCACCAAGGTATAAAATTGTCACTTGAAAAATAAACAAAGAAACCAAAAATCCTCCCCCGTAACCAAGCACGTGAGAGCAGGGCCTGGGGACTGAACAGGCCGCCTCTATATTTTTTCTTTCTAGAAAGAGTGTGCTTCAGATCAGCTAGTCCTGCATACAAGCTCTCCATCATTGAATGGATAAGTCACTTTAGGCAAGTCATTTAACATTATACCCTCTGAGCCCCAGGTTTTCCTTCTATAAAATGGAGATAAAAGTGGTTGCCTTCTAGCATTATTGTGAGGATATAAACTTCCCTGCCTAGCACCTGGCTCAGAGTAGTGACTGAATAAATTCAGTTTTGCTCTCTATATGTTTTTGCACATGGTTTTCCTTCTTTTTGCAATTCCCAGCCTGTCCTGTCTTCTTTTGTAAAGTTCTTACTTACTTTTCAAGACCCAGATAAAAAGCCACTACTTAAACATTCAAGGGTGCCCTCCTTGTAAGGTTAAGTACAATCCTCAACTTGCAATGAGGAAACGATGCGTCTCACTCTCCCGTGGGTGCAGACATTGATCTGCGAGAACTCTGATCAGCTGCTTGCCTTGCCAGTGGGGCATGATTTTGAAGTGACTTTCTGTGAGTGATCACACTGTATTGATTCAGTAGGAGGCCAGAGGCCCTGAATGTTAAAATGGAAGTGTTGGGGAGATGGAGTAGGAGAGGCAGGAAGTTTCCTATTTTATTGCTCCACTGGAGAGCTGAATAGCCAGGGGTGCTCAGGGAAGCATCAGCGTGGTAGGGTTTTGGCTTTGCTGGGAGCCACAGCAGAGGCCACCTGTTTACTGCATCAGGTGCCTCCTGGATTGTGATTGGTGTGTCCTGTTATTCCTGGTGTGGAGGCCAACGGAAGTCCATGGTCAGGTAAGGTCTTGCCCTGTGCCCACCTGAGATACCAAGCAGAATCAGAGGCTGCTGTGTCCAGCATCACTGATGTGTGGGGTTATTCACCCCTTCAAATATTAATTTACCTTGTCCATATGCCATTCATAAGGCTGGCTAGAGAGGAGTCACACAATAAACTATTAAATATAGTTCCTGGACTCGAGAGACCTATGGATTTGTTAGACAACCATGAACAAGGACTCTACCAGGAAATGTCACAATGGTGTAAAGCTACAGGACTATGCCAATTGTCTGACTGGGCATTTCATAACTAAAGAGGCAATTGTATTGCTAAAGCAATTCATAACTGAAGCCGAAATGTTTCATTATTTTAGTTATACTAAGTTTCCATTTGTATTGTCAGGGCTAGGGCTCAAATCCATTGTACAGACTGGGTCACCAGACCCCTCACATACCAGGCTGGGTCACTAGACCCCTCACACACAGGTCCATGCTAGGTAATTGGGAAAGATCCTGGGAGCCATTGCAAGATGACACGAGCTCAGTCCTCAGCAGTAGCAGCAGCAGCGGTGGCAGCAGCAGCCTCTCAGGGCATCCTGGAGGCACTGGCAGCAACAGCTGGCAGTAAAAGCCTCCAGCTGCAGTAGTAGCTTCCCCAGGGCATCCCAGGGGCAGGGGGCACCATGGATCAGAGCCACTTGTCCTTTATACTTAAGTCCATGACACAGGACACCTGGGCACACATGCGCAATTACATTAGACAATAACCAAGGAACACCTGGGTGCATGTGCTTATTTACATCAATTGCTCGGCAAGATTCTGAATATCTGAGGGGCCCTGACCATTTCCCTGTATTTTCCCTAAAAATGGCAAGAGTGAGAATTTGGTATAAGAACCACCGAGGGTGAATCCTTCCATCAGACACTTTCTACGACCTTGGTGAGTTATTGAACTTCTCTGATCTTTAAAGTGGGGGGAGTTATCTCATGGAAATTGGAGATGCTGTATGCCAGTAGGAGGTGTACAATACAAAGCAGTTATTATTACTGATGCCTTTCGTAGAGCTGCTCTTGCAATTTTCATATCTCTACTCTATATCTATTATCTCATGGAAGGGGAGGGGTGTGACCTTTGAATCTCCTGTATGTTTCACCTACCCTAACAGTTACTTTACACAGATATTATGTCCTCTAATCCACCTAGCGATTCAATGAGGTAGGTATCATTATCTCAAATTTACAGATGAGAAAGCTGAGGATCAGAGTGTCTATTTGTTCCTAAAGGTCACACAACTAATGACTGTCCAGGAAGAAATTAATTAGTACCTGTAATATTCCATTCTGAAAAGTGTGCTCTTTCTACTATCCCATATTGAGGGTATTAAGAGAAGGTATATTTTTATCATTAAGAGATAGCATTGTATCTGAGGTCCAACACTTGCTAGTCATGTGAATTTGGGCAGGTTCCTAAACCCTCCTGTGCCTCAGTTTCCTTATCTCTAAAATGGAGATTATAAATTAATGTTTGTAAGGTGCTTAGAGCAGTGCCTAATACTACATGGATGTTATATAAATCTTTGCTAATTAAAGAAGTGGAAACATAGGAAAATGAATTGTCAGGCCTGTCTTACTTGTTCAGTAGCAGAACTAAAGCTGGATTCCAGTCCCTAAATCTTGGGTTTCAGATAAACAGATGCTCAGTAATATCTGTTGAAGAAATTAATGGTTCATTTGAATCAGAAGAGAAAACACGACTTAGTTAAGGAGGGGGCAGGCTCACAGATCTGGAAGGAAGACCAGAGATTATTCCTCATCTTAAAGAAGAGAAAATTGAGAGTCAGGGAGATTAAGTGACCTGCCCAAGTCTCATAGCTCGTAAATGGCAGCACTGCAGCGAGATGTCAGGGGGCCTGTCAGGCCGCCATTCTTGCCTTGGACCAAGGGGCCTTCCGGGAAACTGAGATAGTCAAACATGCAACTTCTCCCTCTGTCCCAAATCATCATCAGTATCAAACGCTTTCAGGCCTGCGTGAGCTACTTTCAACAATAATGACTCTATTTTTAAAATGCTGCATTTGCATCCTTCACCTGGGAGGCTCTGATGAATTATAAAAACATATATAATTTTGGTTCATAGAGACAGGATGAGTGCTGCATAATCAGAACGGGGTGAATCACAGCAGATGGGGCATCGTACCAAGTCCACATAAGAAAAAGATGAACCACAAAGAGCAAAGAAAAAGTGACAGAAGTAAATGCAGAGACCGTGGCTGAAAATAAAGGGGGTCTTGGAGGCAGTGCTGGCTTCGGAACTCATTCCAATATCTGCCCTGTTGCTCTTGCTATAAATATCCTTAAATGTATTTACCTTTAAATCAGAGGGCAAATTAGTCATGCATTGATATTATTTAGAGATATTTATTGTAATCTGTTTTTAAAGTAAAAGGGCCCTATTTCAAAGATGGAGGAATATAAAATCTATATGGAATCTTTATTTCATGTCTGCTCAGTTCAAAATAACAATAATTTCCTATTTAAAATGCTTATAATAAACTTTAAAAAATTCATTCAGGGAAACAAAATAATTTTTTTTCTGGGTATGTTTTATACTCTTCAAACACAATATTTTCAGTTGCTGCTTAATACTCCATGATAAAAGTATAGAATAACATTCTCAATTTCTTCTATTGTAAATTGTTTTAGTTTCCAGTTTTGAAGGGTAGATATCAGTGGGCTTAGTTTCATGTTTTGAATTAATTGGCAGAGTTTTAAACTAATATACTAATCAGATATTCTTCTAAGTGGCACAAAGTATGATTTTGTTAATTGACCTTCACATTGTTGAAATATATTGTCAGCAAAATTACATCAAACAAATCATTAATGAATTTTCAGATTTAGTATTTGAATCCAGTTATCACTATATCCTGAGATTACAAAGAAACTCAGATAATAATAAAATGAAGTGGGGGCAAAAAGAAGGAGCATGAACTTTGAAGTCATGCCAAACGAGGTGCAAAATAGACTTGCCAGTTATTGTCTGTGAATTTTGACACATGACTTCACTTTCTGGGTCTTGCTTCCCATCTGTAAACTGGAGACAGTATGAGCTTTTTAAAATGGTGGTCAGAGAAGTCAATTAGGAAATAAACATAAAGCAAATAGCCCAGATTTTTTTCTCTTACCTCATTAATGCAGACTCTTAAACCACCTTTCTACAGGAACGTACAGATAATTACAGCCCAAACTGGTATTTATTAACCTCTGTTTTCTACATAATTATATCAAGTCTCCTTTCTAATTTGCATATTTGAACACAATGTAAAATAGCTAATTGCATTTTTTTTTTAACTAATAGCATTTTTAATTCACTATCACAAAGATTCTGGTTTAGCCAGTGCAACAGAAGTTCTATTACAGAACAATTATCACACTCCAGCCACTGTGGACCATTCACAGCCACTCACGTTTCCCTTTATGTGTTGGATGTGCCTGTGCCCTTGTCTTTGAGTCCTCCAGGTTCATGCCATTTCCTCAAGTTTACCTTATGACAGTTCTTCCTCTTTCACAGCTCAGTTCAAGCCTCAGCCCCTCAGTGAAGACTTTCAGGCCCCTGGCTGGAAGTATCACGTTTTTCTATAAGCTACTATGGCTGTACAAACAGTCACTGGTCTAACACTGGACTTACTTTCCTGAACTTGTCCGTTGATGTTCATGTTCTCTGCTTGCCTGTATGCTCTGTGAAAGCAAAAACCTCTTTTATTGATAGCTCCTTCAGGGGGCCAGGTGCTGCCCTGTATGGAATGGCTTTGCCAGGATGCTTTTGACTTGGGGAAGAGAAGCTGTGGGACTTTTCTTGGAGCTATATTAAGCACTCCAGTTTTGCACATTGGCTTGTGACAGGTCAAAAACATTGCAGAGTCTTCTAAGAATGTTTTTATTTGCACTTTCTATCAGATAGTAAAAAAACTGGCACTTCTCATTTAAAATGCTGGTGTCAGTAGTAATGTTTGCAGACATCGTTGGGGGAAGGATGTTAATGGAGTTTAAAACAGCCCTAACTGCCTGCCCACACAGTCACTGGGCACTTTCCAAAACTCAGTGTTAGTCCAGAATGTCAGTGAGCTCAGACAGCATCATAAAAGGTAAGCTGGGACATTGTGTGCCACACCCCCTAAAAAAATGGTTGGAATAGATATCACATTTTAAATTAATTTTTAAAATAGAACTGTGTTTTATTTTGTGTTTCCATAAAATTCCCAGTAGGTTTATGAAGTCTGGTTTAAATCAAGTGCTCCCCTACAATTTTCTAATTAATTCCATAGGAGACCCTGCTTTGGTCAATTTACAAACTTCATTGTATTTAATTAATTAAGAAATTAAAGGCATGGATTTTGTCATTACTATAGGCAGCCCCAATTGACCTATAATGATGTTTGATGAGCTGCTATGAACCTAGATGGAGTCCCTACCACAGTCCCGTTAGTAAACATTAGTAAACAGTGAATGATCCGAAAGTTGGAGTTGAACCTGGCTGAGAAAAACAAGTGTTTCATATTACTTTACAGTGGAATTCAGGAAAACTGCAAAGTTTCATTCTTAAGCAAGAGTAAGGAACCATCATGGGCTGAACGTTTTTAACTCTGTTGTCTGTAATCTGTGATAGTGAAGACCAGAAGCTTTGTAATGTAAATAATCTGGATTTAAATTCTTAGTCTACCACTCTACTTGCACATGATCTCATGCAAGTCATTAATAGCTGGAATACTTTCCTGGATGCCAAAATGTAGATAATGATATTAAAGATTTTAAAGAATATAAAATCATTTAACACAGTACTTGGTACATGGTTAGGGATAAAAAAATAACAATTATCATTATTATCATCATTATCATTATTAAGTGCTTTCACAATAATTGTTTATTTAATCCTCAAGAAAACACTATGAAATAGGAACAAATTTCTTCTTTCAGAAATGAAGAAACAAAGTTTCAGAACATTAATGGGAAATTCTTTTTTTTTTTTTTTTTTTCCTTTTTGTCTTTTTTCGTGTCCAGCAACGGGATCGCAACCCTCAGTGTTGCACCCGCACCTCGCTCAGCCGGTGAGCGGGAACCGGTCTGTATGTGGGATCCGAACCCTCGGCGGGAGCACCGTCACGCTCCTAAGCGGTGCACTGTAGCAGTGCGCTACCGGGCCGGCCGGGAAATTCTTAATATTACACAGCTAACATGGAATTCAAAACCTGTGGCTTTTGATTAGCTAATGTCTTTCAAGGAACATTAGTAATGTTAGTGAACGGTAGTATCAAATGAGTAGTTAGTTGTAAATACATGAGGTTAGTTATCAGACACTAACCTTCTATATATGGATGTTGATACTGTTCTTTTAAACTTGAAATGAAAGTTTTCCTTTTAAACAAATATATTTATGTAAAGAAGTAAATTGATTTGAAGACAGATGTCTTAAATAGATAATTGTATGGGTGGGACATGTGTATTAATTATCTATTGCTATGTAACAGGTAACCCCAGAACTTAGTCATTTAAAACAACAAACATTTATGGTCTCATGGTTTCTGTGGTCAGGAATCTAGGTGGGGTATGGCTTAGCTGAAACCCCTAGTTCAGAGTATTTCACAGGATTAGAATCAAGGTGTCATTGAGGGACTGTGGTCTTCTCAAGGCTCCACTGGGGTAGGCTCAGCTTCCAATCTCTCTCCCACACCATTTGCAGGCTTCAAGGTTTTGTTGGCTGTTGGCCAAAGATGCTAGTTTCTTGTCACATGGGCCTCTGTACAGGGTAGCTCACAATATAGAAGCGAACTATTAAATCCAGCCCACACTCAAGATAGAGAGAGTTACTAAAAGGTGGAATCATAGAGGCTGTGTATCACATACAATTGTATGAGAAAAGTTATGAAATTTACATGCAATTGTCCAAAGTTTGGAATACATTTGCTAAACATACCATCTCCAATAAAGGAACATTAGCTCAGAAAATGGATTCTACATTTAATCCTAACTTTGGAGTTCAGGAACCTGACTGTGTAGTGGGTTTTTCAACTGCATTGCTAACCTAACCCTCCTGTGTCCTACTCTGTATGACTTGGCATGTTCTGCAAAGGCACACACGCATGCCCTTCATGCCAGGAGAGCTCTACGCCTTGAGTGATGCTTCTATTCCTTTATCCCTAAGTCTCTGTTCACGCCAGTTCCTCTGTGTCGAATGACTTATTCCTACCCCTCTCCTCCATCCCAATCTTTTCTGACTAAACACTGCATATCCTCAAAGGCTCATTTCAAATTCCGTCTTCTTCATGGAGCCATTCCCCAACCAGAATGGAAGTCCTCCTCCATGTTCCCAAGAATTTTCTTTGGCTCTCTACAATGCCAAGTGTCCAATTCTGCTTTGAAAGAGACAAGAAGGGACTTCCTAAGTTGGTGTATCCTGTGCCACACATATGTAAAGAACTGAGTGTCATCATCTGCATTTTTCCATGAGAAAGTGAAGTTTACAGAGTGTGGTAGCCAGTCCTTAAAAGACCCCCAATGATAATTGGGTTTCCTTGTGTGGTCCCCTCCCACATGGAATCAAGGCTAAATTATGTGACCAATAAGATACAGCAGAAATAAATGAGGCTAGGTCATCTTTCCAATTTCCCTAGAGTGAAAGCCAGCCACCACGTCCTGAGGATACACTCACACAGCCTTGGGGAGAATTTCACATAGTGAAAAACAGAAGCTACCTCTAACAACCAGGGCTAACTTGACAGTCATGTGAGAGAGTCATAGGGAAGTGCAATTCCTAGCCCTTATCAAGATTAAATGCAGCCCTGGACAACATCTGAAAAGTTCAGGAAAAACCTGACCTAGAACCACCCACCAACCTGACCCCAAATTTCTGACCCACAGAAGCAGTCAGAGAAAATACATATTCATTATTGTTTCAAGCCATAAAATTTTGGGGCAATCTGTTATGCATCAATAGATAACTAATACACAGAATTGAAGAAACTGCCCAAGGTCACACAGCAAGTCATGGCAACCTCTGGATCAGTAAGGGAGAAAACAGCTCCTATCTTTTTTTCCTTTCTCTATTCGTAGACCCAGCGAAGTTCAACGTTGTGCAAGGATATGTCCAACTTCTGACTGAAATTCTACTTCCTCTTTGAACCATGAAGGGGGCAGAGTGAGTACACTGCACATTGTGGTGTGACATGAGAATATAAAGTCCCTGTCACCCCACAGAAGGTAGACAGGGACCTCAGCTTCTCTGGAAGAACCCATGGAGGTGTTCTAGTCAAATCCCAGCAATGAACAGGCAACTTGGGTCCAGAAAATGCAATGACTGACCTAAATTCACACAGTCATAGAATCCAGTATAAGTTGCAGATCTCCTCTTTCCCAGTGCACTGTTTTTGAAGGCAAGTCGAATACAAACATTAACAAGCCAATAACCCCTTTGATTGCTAAACCTTCCCTCTATTCTCAGGTTTTCAGGTTTTGAAATATTTTTGTTAATGAGAGTTTTCATTTCTTTAGTAATAACAGCTTACACTATGTTATTATGAGTAAATTTAAGGTTTTCATTGGATGTATATAATGGAAACAGTAGATGGAAAGACCAAAATTGCTGTCTTTGGGAACCCCTTATATACTCAAGCTCCAGGTAGGTAATATTAACCTTGAACCAATGATTTTGGCATCCCGTTGGATTTTCTGCAGCAGCATTTCATGCTTTTGACCCTGTCTTTTTATTGAAATTCTTTCTTTCATTGTTTATTGGATACCCTTCTTCCTCAGTCTTCACCCAAATTTCTGGACATTACTTTTCAGTACCCTTCCCTGGATTCACTTCCTCTGCCAGCCACATAATTGTTAGCAAACCCAGGGTTTTGTCCTTTACCTTTCTTTCTTCACATGCCTAAAAAGGTTCTCTTTCTATTTTTCATCAAGAAGAGAGAATAGGTGTCACTCTCTGGAAGGCATTTATTGCAACTTCCCTCAGAAAAAATCCTTCCCTGCTCTGTGTTAGCTTTTATCATTTACTTTCTTCTGCCAAGGAATTAATCACATTCAGAAGTTATCTGCTGACATGTCTGTCTCCTCCATTAAAATTTTAGTTTCTCCAGGTTAGGTTCTAGTCTTATCTATCTTAACATCAACAATGCCTAACTCAGAGACTAGAATAAACAAACACTTCATAAGTTCTTGATGAATGGATCTGAATCAATCATTAACCATGGAAACATCATTTAAATGTATTGTGTCATGTCCCTTTAAACAACTCTCACTTTTGTTTTTCCAACCCATTTCTATTTACTGAAACAACTTCTCAAGAATAACTAGTGCTGGGCCAGCCCTGTGGCTCACTCAGGAGAGTGTGGTGCTGGTAGCACCAAGGCCGCAGGTTCGGATCCTATAGAGGGATGGCCAGTGCACTCACTGGCTGAGCGTGGTACAGACAGCACCAAGCCAAGGGTTACAATCCCCTTACCGGTCAAAAAAATAAAAATAAAAAGAATAACTGGTGCTCACATCATAAGTTAAAACTATTAAAACCATACCAAAAAAAAGCCCCAGGCAGCCTGCCTCTGGCAGCTCACCCCTGGCCTGCATAGAGATAGAAGCAAGTGCTGCTGTGACTGTGAAGCTTAGACAGAGAAAAGCCCCAGGCAGCCTCCCATCACCTGCACAGAGGGTCATAATGCAACCACAACTGGGAGGCCCTGTGCCGCTACCGTGGAGGTGATCCACAACAGCTACCATTGCAACTTCTACTACTGCAAGGATGGCTTGACATGACAGTAGCAGCAATAACCACCAAATAGGTGTTCCGCCACATATATTTTCAACTGCATTGACACAAAAACACTCACCAGAGTAGCCTAGAAATAGAGAAGAAAGTCTTTCTTTTTCAAGTCCATTCCAGAGTAATAGAAGAAGCAACTGATCTACCAGATGACCAGAAATCAATGTAGAAATACTGGAAATACACAAAAGAAAAGAAAACAATACAAGAAAATATGACACTGCAAAAGGAACGTTGTAATTCTCAAGTACCAGACCTACAGAACAGGAAATGCTTGAAATGAGTGAAAAGGAATTCCAAGTAACAATCTTAAGGAAACTGAATGCATTAAGAGAAGACTCAGTTAGATAAGACAATGAAATGAGAAAAAATATTAAAGATGCAAAGGAGGAAATTTACAAAGAAATTAATAACTTAAAAAAGAATGTAGTAGAACTCTTGGAACTGAAGGATTCATTCAATGAAATAAAAAACATAACTGCTTAAGCAGCAGATTAGAGCAAGCAGAAGAAAGAATTTCTGATTGTAAAGATGGTCTTTGAAAAATAACCCAGATGGACCCAAAAAAGGGAAAAAAAATTAAAAAATGAGGAAAGCCTAAGAGAGCTAGAAGACAAACTTAAGCATACAAACATCTAAATCATAGATGTTCCAGAAGGAGAGGAGAAAGGTAAAGGCATTGAAAATCTGTTCAATGAAATAATAATGGAAAAATTTCCAGGTATAGGGAGAGCCACAAACCTCCAGAATCGGGAAGCTCAAAGATCCCCAACTAGATTCTACCCAAATATGTCCTCCATGTGATGTGTTACACTCAAATTGGCAAAGCTCAAAGACAAAGGGAGAATCCTAAATGCATCAAGAGAAAAGCATCAAGTCACTTATAAGGGAGTCCCCATTAGACTAACAGCAGACTTCTCAACTGAAGCTCTACAGGTGAGAGTAAAATGAAATGATTCATTCAGAATACTAAAAGAAAACAAACAGACAAAAAAAAAAAAAAAGTTAGCCAAGAATACTATACCCAGCAAGTTTATCCTTAAGAAATGAGGGAGAAATAGTGTATTGCCCAGACAAATAAAAAGTGTGGGAGTTCCCACCACATAACCCACACTGTAAGAAATTCTAAAGGGAATCCTGCATCTGGTATCCAAAAAACAGTAGTAACTACCATGAATACACAAGAAAGGACAAAACCCACTGGAAAACACAAATTCAAATGAGAAAGAAAAAGGAAACTGAATCTTAACACCACACACAATAAATAAATAAATAAACATTGAAGATGAAAATAAAAGGGATAGAAAGGAACAAATGATATTAAGACATCTAACATAAGGTGATAAAATGTCAGAAGTAAGAAAATACCCCTCAAAAACAACCCTAAATTTAAATGGATTAAACTCCCCATTCAAAATATATAGAATGATGAATTAAATTAAAAAGATAGACCAAAATATACGTTGTCTTCATGAGACTCACGTCACCTGTAAAGACACACACAGACTAATAGTGAAGGGATTGAAAAAGATATACCACAGAAATGAAAATCAAAAATGAGCCAGAGTAGCTATTCTTATCTCAGATAAAATAGACTTTAAACTAAAAACCACAAAAAGAGACCAGGCCACTATGTAATGATAAAGGGATCTATCCAACAAGAAGACATAACAATCATTCATATATATGCACCCAACACTGGAGCACCCAGATATATAAAGCAAACACTATCAGACCTAAAGAAAGAGATAGACCCCATATATGGTGATACAGGGGGACCCATACACCCCTCTCTCAACACAGGACCAGGCAACAAATCAAGAGAAAAACACAGGATTTAAAATATGTCTTTAGAACAATTGGACTTGGCAGGTATCTATGGGACATTTCATCCAACAGAATATACATTCTTCTCATCAGCACATGGAACATTCAAGATAGATCATATATTAAGTTACAAATCATATCTCAACAAATTTTAAAAATTGAAATCATCTCAAGTGTCTTTTCAGACCACAACAAATTGAAACTAGAAATTAATAACAAGCAAAACTAAGGACACTATACAAATACATATAAATTAAACACCAAGCTCCTGAATGACTTATGGGTCTGAGAAGAAATTAAACAGGAAGTCAAAAAAATTATTGAAAGCATCAAAAATAAGATCACATCATATCAAACCTTGTGAGATACTGCAAAAGCAGTACTAAGAGGGAAGTTTATTGCAATAAATGCTTACATCAAAATAAAAAAAAGAAAGATTTCAAATAAACGACCTAACACTACACCTCAAAGAAGTAGAAATACAACAGCAATCCAATCCCAAATTAGTAAATAGAAAGATTTAATTAAGATCAGAGCAGAACTAAATGAAATAGAGACCTCTAAAATGATACAAAAGATCAATTAAACAAAATGTTGGTTTATTTGGAAGATAAATAAAATAGATAAACCATTGGCTAGGTAAACAAAAATAAGGGAGATAACCAAAGCAGAAAAATCAGACATTACAACCCAAACCACAGAAATAAATAGAACCATTAGAGACTTTTACAAACAACTATATGGCAACAAATTTGAAAACCTGGAGAAGATGGATAAATTTATGGACATGTACAAACTACCAAACTGAACAAAAAAGAAACAGAAAATCTGAACAGACCAATAACTAGCAATGAGATTGAAGCAGTAATCAGCAGTCTCCCAACAAAGAAAATCTGAGAACTGGATGTCATTACTACTGAATTCAACCAAACCTTTAAATAAGAATTTATACCAGTTCTTTTAAAACTAGTTCAAAAAATGAAACAGAGGCCACTCTCCCAAACTAATTCTATTGGACCAGAATCACCTTGATACACAAACCAGACAAAGATACAACAAAGAAGAAAACTATAGGCCAATATCTCACATAAACATAGACACAAATATTCCCAGCAAAATACCAGCAAACAAAATACAGAAACACATAAAAAAAAATTATATACCATGATCAAGTTGGACTCATCCCAGGTATGCAAGGATGATTCAAAATACACAAGTCAATAAATGTGATATACAACATCAACAAAATCAAGGACAAAAATAATATGATTATTTCAATAGATACAGAAAACGCATTCTAAAAAACTTAACATCCCTTCTTGATAAAGGCTCTTGGCAAATTAGGTATAGAAGAAAAGTACCTGAACACAATAAAAGCCATCCATGACAAACCTGCCACCGATGTCATCCTGAATAGGAATCAGCTTTTCCTTGAAGAATGGGAACAAGACAAGGATGTCCTCTGTCCCCACTCCAATATTAATACTCCATTCTAATACTATTTAACATAGTATTAGAAGTACCAGACGGAGCAATCGGGCAAGAGAAAAAAATAAAGGACATCCAGATTGGAAAAGATGAAGTGAAACTGTCGCTGTTTGCAGATGACATGAGCCTACATATAGAAAAACCTAAAGACTCTACTAAAAGCTGATAAACAATTTCAGTAATGTTGCAGTTTACAAAATCAACATACAAAAATCAATTTTATTATCCAATAATAAACTAGCAGAAAAAGAAGTTGAGAATATAAGTCCATTTACAACAGTCACCAAAATACCTACGAATTAATTTTGGCAAGGTGAAAGATCTCTACAATATGAACTACAAAATACTACTGAAAGTAATTAAATAAGACACAAAAAAGTGGAAAGACATTCCATGCTCTTGGATTGGAAGAATCAACATTGTGAAAATGTCCATACTACCCAAAGCAATCTACATGTTCAATGCAATTCCCATCAAAATACCAATGACATTCTTCACAGAAATATATAAAAAAAAAAAACAATTTATCATTCATATGGAACAACAAAAGACCTTGAATAGCCAAAGAAATCCTTAGCAAAAGAAAATAATAATAATAGTAGTAATAATAATAATAATTAATAATAATAATAAAGCTGGAGGCATAGCACTACCTGCCTTCAAATTATACTACAAAGCTATAGTAAACAAAACAGCATGGTACTGGCATAAAAACAGATACTCAGACCAATGGAACAGAATAGAGCAAAACCCACATACTTACAGCCAACTGATCTTTGATAAAGGCAACATGAACATATGTTGGGAAAAGACTGTCTCTTTAATAAATGGTACGGGGAAAATTGGATATCCACATGCACAAGAATGAAGCTAGACCTCTCTCCATATGCCAGAATTAACTCAAAATGGATTAAAGACTTAAGTGTATGACCTGAAACTATAAAACCATTAAAGGAAAACATAGGGGAAACACTTCACAAAGTACGAATGGGCAAAGGCTTTATGAAGAAAACTCCAAAAGCATATGCAACAAAAGGACAAAATAAATAAATGGGATTATATCAAATTTAAAAGCTTCTGCCTGAACACGAAAAGAAACAATCAACAGAGTGAAAAGACATTCTGCAGAATGGGAAAAAATATTTGCCAATTATATACCTGGCAAGGGTTTAATATACAGGTTATAGAAGGAATTCAAACAACTATGCAGTAAACAAAAACAAAATACCCAATTAAAAAATGGGCAGAAGAGCTGAACAGACATTTTTTGAAGGAAGATGTACAAATGGACATCAGCAACTTGGAAAAATTCTCAACATCAGTAATCATCAGGAAATTCAAATTAAAACCTCATTGAGATACCATTTCACGCAAGTTAGACTGACTGTAATCAAAAAAGGCTGATTATAATACACATAATACCAAATGCTGGTGAGGATGTGGAGAAAGGGGAATTCTTCTACACTGTTGGTGGGACTGTACATTAGTACAGCCACTATGGAAAATGGTATGGAGGTTTCTCAAACAATTACAGATGGATCTTTCATATGCTGCAGCAATCCCACTTCTGGGTAGAAAGGAATGGAAATCATCATGTCAAAGGGATGTCTGCATTCCTGTGTTCATCACAGCTGTGTTTACAATAGACAAGTTATGGAACAAACCTAAATGTCCACTAACAGATGACTGGATAAGGCAAATGTGTTTACAAAGTGGAATACTACTCAATCATTAAAAAAAAAATGAATGAAATTATTTTCATTTGCAGCAACATGGCTGAGCTTGGAAAAATTATCTTAAGTGAAATGAGCCAGGCACAGAGGGAAAAATACCACATGCCCTCACTTATAAGTGGGAACTAGGAGAGAAAGAAGGAAGGAAAGACCACAGTGGTGCATTGGACTTACAGAGAGAGAGAACATACCTAGTGTTGCCAGTGGAAGGGAGAGGGGCAGAGGAAGGAGGTTGGAGAGAGGTTCGGTGGGGGATATGGGGAATAATTGCACTTTGTGATAGTGGGCATGACTATAGCATTGATCTGATCATCACATCTTGGATATGTATAATCAATAATAATAATAAATAAAGGCCACTCACTCTTTGTGCTTTTATGCAGGAATGAGAAAAGACTATAAAGGTTGGTTTTCAAGGTATGTTCTTGCCTTAATATTACATTTTTGAAATCTAGGTCAGTAAATATAGATCTAGTTTGTGTGTTTTAACTGCAGTAAAAGACTCCATTATATGGATTAAAAAATAAGTAAAAATTAAAATAAAAAGTCAACCCAATTGATGCCAAGAACAAAACAAATAAAACCATAGCAGACATTTAATTAAGCCTCAGCTAAATAAGGAGAGAAAATTCCACCTGAGTGATGGCTGCAGTGGGAAATATGATTCTGAATTACTGGGAGGAGGGAATAGAAGAAGAGTAATTTAAAGCCCCTCAAAAGCTCCTAAATACAGTCCAGGAAATGCCATTACTATAAATTGCTGAAATATAACATATTGATTAGTATGAATTTCCACCAAGAGGGTGAGATAATTAGCATTAGATTACTTTAGTGTTCTCCAAGTATATTCAACAGAACTGTAATGCTGCAAGGTGTTTCTTGGGGGAAAAAAATGTTTCTGTGGACAAATAAGTTTAGTTAGTGCAACAAATGATATTCCCTTTTTTCATTCTACAAATCACATTTGCATGATAAAGTCATTGAGAAGTCTTTCAGTAAAAACATGTTTAAATTTGTTTAACTGAGCATTTTTTAAACTTCCTGGACTACACACAGCGTTTTGTTTTTCTCCTATCAGCTATTATCACCGTATGGAACTAATATTATATGAGAGACACTTGGGAAATGCTATTCTCGCTCTGGAATGCTTAATCTTGACGCACGTTACTTGCTTAGAACTGAGACTTTCTGATATACCTGTGCAGCCCATAGCCCCTTCTCTTCAAACAGACCCAAATCAATGGATGGACTTAGCCTCCGTATTAGTATCCACGGCCATCCTTAAACCCTGGCAATACTTGGTTACACAAGTAGAAAGAGTCAGATTACTTCCCTTTCAAATTAAGACTCAGGAGTTTTAGCTTGTGTTCAGATGGTACCTTGAACTAGGGCTATGGTAATCACTTTCCTCCATATGCACTTGGAAGCAGAGAAAGGTAATCCTCAGAGAGAAATTGAGGAATGAATTTTTCTGACCCATGGAAAGAGGCAGGGATGATAGAGCTTGAGGCCCCAGAGAGATGGAGAAAGGGGCTTCATTCCCTTGGCATTCCAGCCTCCACGAAGCCCACTGGACTTCCCACCCTAGGATATTATAAAATATACCCCCACTACATCCCCCTTTTGGCTTCAGTTTGTATTGGCTGGTTTCTGTTTCCTTCAATCAAAGAGCCATAACTAATACCTGCAATCAGAAAGAGAGACATTTAAGTTAAAAAACAATTTGTTGAGTACCTATTAGGTTCAAAGCCCTGTGTTAGGTGTTATGATGATTGAGAAAGTATAAAACAGGCCTTGCCCTTATAAAGTTCACTAATACAGTCACAGGAGCAGATTTCACTAGAATCTGGCAGTTGCTAAATAAAGGTGTATCAGAATATTTATCTAACAAATGATGGGTGTAAGCAAAAACAAAACAACAACAATAAAAACATTCTGATATATGTAATTCTTAGGATAAATCTTGAAGCTTAAGCTTTTTAGGTAGAGAAGTACAGCAAAGGCATTCCAGACAGGCGGGATGGCTCATGCCTGGGGATCCACGTGTGAAGTAGTGATAAATGTGTGAAAGAAAAACATAAGTGATTACGGTTAGAACATTGGGAACAGGCGGACTAGCAGTGAGAGATGAAGCCAGAGAATTATTCAATGTGCGTAAGGGAAGGAGAGGCATCCTAAGAGGTTAGGATTTCACCATGTCAAATAAAAAACAGGTTCTAAGGATGTAAGCAACGTGGCCAGATTTTCATATTAGAGAGATATTTTTGGTCATTGTGTCTAAGATGAATTTGGTGTGGGCAAGACAGAAGTCAGGGAGATCTGTGGGAATGGACAGAAGGGATGTACATTAATCCTAATATAATAATTTTAAATGAATTAATACTGAAATGTTAGTAAGGAAAATGTCCTTAGAAACTTAACTAGTACTTAAGCATTACTCCCCCCATCCCTAAATCGATTTTTTTCTTTCACTATAAACTACATATTTTCTAACAAGCTTACACCCTATCCTCCAAACATGCCTGCCATGTAGAGATAAAGTGAGTCTAAACATTGACAATCTTGAGATAGCGGGTCTTCATGCTAATCAGTTACATCTGTCAACAAAACCGGGAGTCAGGAGGTGGGACATTCCTGAACGGGGAGGTTTCCTGTCCTTGGGCAGGTCCTGTGGACTCTGTAGGGCTGTGCTTGTCCATCTTTAGAAAGAGAGTGGAATGGATTAGACCAGTTGCTTCAAACACTTTGTCCCACAAGGAACTTTTTACCAAAGAAAAATGTTCATGCAAGTTCTGTATTTAAAAGCAGGTCATAGTGGAACTGCTTTGGTTGAGGCAGAGGTCAGAAATCCCTGAACCCTGTTCCTCAACCCCTACAGTGGGCTCTGAGATGCTTGCACAGAATCCTAGAAGTTCTGGGAAACACAATTTAATGACTACAGCATTTCGGTTGTAACATTTAGCCTTTTATATGACCCCTTTGTGTTTCATCGGTGGCTCTCTTATGTCTATGTGAACTGGCCTTTGACCTACAGGGTACACGATTGGCCCCCAAGATCTCATAACACAGGCAGGAGAACTTTCACTTCCCGATTACACCCACATTTCTCCAGTAGGTTAGGAGAGGCATTGGATATGAATATGTCACAACAGAATCCCTATAAAGTAGAAATGCCAGTGTCCCAGCTTGGAAAATATATCTCACTGAAAAACTGTCCTGTACTGAACCCTGACCTGCCAGTTACCACTAGTCTGACCTTGGTGAAAGTTAGGAACCCTCAGCCTCAGTGATTTATTCTGTTTTCAGGGCTCAATAATGTGTAATAATAAGACTGAGCTTCTCTAAGTTTCTTGTCTAAGTTCAAGCAGTGTGGGGTTTGTGAAAGAGAATTTTATTCTACAAATGTTAACAATTTTTTTAAAAAAAATCTTTCAACGCTCACACATTCTATGATAGAACACCAAAATTAAAATTTGATTACGAAAACAAGCAAACAGCCACACTACATATTAACATCATAGCAAAATGATCTATGTCCAGCCATATGGTGAGGCGATTCTAACATGGCATAATTGTATGAAAATTGCTGCCGAGTTAGCTCTGAGTTTATAAATTGAATCCAATAACTGTTTTCTCGTTTTGTTGAGAGTGCTTTCCTATTCTCACAGTAGCACACTGCCACATTTTCTCTGTTGCTCTTGATAAGGGCAAATTGGCACTGTGGGATGGAACAGAGCTTCGTTCAGTCCCACAGTTCAGCCTCCAATTGACTGGAAGAGTTGTACAAATTGTTTTCCCTTCGTTTGGAGACACTTATCAAGGCCCAACAAGGAAGGTAATACAGGCCTCTTGCCAGGCAGACAAATCTCTCAAAAAAGACTGCACCAAGCCCCCCAGCATAATGAAATTGTGAGACTTTGCCAGTCCTAGAAAATAAAGAACTTTCTGAAGCAGATTGCTTAATAAGAGGTACCCAACAGAGTAATTTAGTCAAGTATTTCAAAGAGCTATTCAGTTGTGGCATTGTAACCTCACAGCATTCGTGGGAAGAGCAGCTCCCTGCACAATAGTCTCCTTGACTTGTGGCTTTTTTTCCTCCTTCCTGTATCAGCACCTCTCAGGTAACCTTCCTAAGAATTATGCTTTTGTTAATCATTACCAAATCTCCAAACCTCAGGCCTGGAAATAACATTAAAAAGAAACTAATAAATAAATTTTACATCCCACTGGCACATCAACAGCCAGGCTATGTTTTGTAACTTTCACCTGCGGGCAGTGGGGACTTGCTACCCGGGAAGTAAGCAGAGCTCCATCCATATCACTACACTTAGACTTCTAGGCTCTAAATGCTTTCTTGCCATCTTTGCCTCCTAGAATCACAGGCATTTAGAGCTGGAAGGGACTTTATAACCCAGTGCTGTTGTTTTCTTGTTTTGGTTTTGGCAGCTGGCTGGTATGGAGATATGAACCCGTGACCTTGGTGTTATAAGGCTCCATTTTAACCAACTAAGCTAACTGGCCAGCCCCTGTTCTTGCTTTTTTAGCAGAGAAAACTGAGGCACAAGAGTATAAATTAATTGAGCATAAGGTGATAACAACTGCAGCAGCAGCAGCAACAGACGGTGATCCTGGGGTTGACCTATTGGTTTTATATATTCTGTTTGGCATTATCTCATTTTCTGTATAAAATGGTATATTACCAGTTGTGCTAAAAAACAGTAAAATTGAAATAATCCCCATTCTCACATGTGACTTGAGATGCAACTTAATCTTTCTGCATTAACTTTTGCTGTTTAAAATTGGGAATAAAGAAAGGCATGCAGTAATTTTATAAATACCTGTTGTAAACCAGCTATATAAATCTATTTTAATCCAAAAGGTAAGTGTTATTGGCTCTGTTTTTTGCAGGTGAAGTAACTGAAGAACAAGGTTTTGGGTGATTTGCCAAAGGTTCTACAGCCAAGAGAGGGTAGAGCAGGAATAGGACGCCAAGTGTGTCTGAAGCCAGAGCCAACGGAGTCACCAGAGAGGAGGCCCAGCCACACATACGTCAATTGGAGACAAGGCTTACATGTTTGGAGGAAGGTTTTCTCTAAGCACTTTGTTTTCAAAGGTTGCCTAATGAAACCAAGCAATGGTAATTTACTGTTCTAAAGAAGCCTTTGTTAGTCAACTCTCAGAGTCAAAATAGGTATTGAGAGACCATGTCTTTGGTCAGAGGGCTCTGCTTGGATCTCTCCAGCAATGCAGCATTGCTACTGAAGAGGCATAACCAGTAACGTCAGTGCTTCACTGATATTCCCACAGACGCCTTCCACTACTTTAGTGTCCAGCAGCTTCTGATGTGCCTCTGCTCACAACAGCAGCAGAAGGGAGGGCTGCCCTCAGGCTAGCCGGACCCTCACGGCCTGCATGTGCAGCAGCACAAAGAGCCAGGAATGCCTGAGGATGTACGTCATCTCCTCCCCTGGGCTTGACCAATGATGAATGCAGGAGTATGAATACTCCAGCTCCCTTGTCCTGCTTCAGAAGCTCTGAGAGTGACCTTCACTGTTTCCAAGTCTCCCTTGTGGGATTGAGCCAGTCACCCTTCAAGGATTGATATCATGTACTTGGCATGATATACTTCCTTGGCCTCCTTTTCTATCTCATCCTCCTTCCCATTTCTCTATGTGACATTTACACATACATTATCATATCAGGGCTGCTTCTGACAAACTAACTTAAGATGCAAGAGCAGCCCATGCATTGTTAAAAAGTTTTTCTTTGCATTTAGTAAAGCTGGGACTCCGTGTAACTCCTACCCCACAGATCTATTCTACCCTTTAGCGTGTCAGAGGACACGTCTAATCCCATCCACTTAACTGGTTCTCAGATGGTTAATGGTGCCTACTGGTGGTTTTTAGTCTTCTCCAAATAACAATGGACTGGAATGAGATTCATGGCTCAGCACCTGCTTCATCAGAAACTGAGAATAACAAGTGGTTTAGTTGTCATGCTACTTCTTGATCTGTGCTCCAGGGCAGAATAGAAGTAAAAAACAAAACAAAACAAAACAAATGCCTGCCACTGCAATAAAGGATTTAGAAGTCACTTGTGTTCCCTTCCAAAATGATAGAAATAGCACTGCCTACCAGTAATTAATGTGGTATTTATTGAGCTCTTACTGTATTCTGGAGCATGCATAGTTGTTTTACATGTACTATCTCACTTTATCTTCCCCAAAACCATACTATGAGTTATTATTGTCACTATTCCTGCTTTATAGATGAGAAAACAGAAGTATGGAGCAGTTATGCTGCTTACTCTGTGTTCAATACAGAGTGACGTAGCTGGGACTCGAACCCAGGCACCATAGCCCACAGTCTGAACCATTGCAAATCACTCTGACTGTTCTGTGTAAAGAGGAACTCATAAATTACACATTGTTGTAAGGCATTTAAATTTCACAAATATTTATTAAGTAGAGTTTAATAGTACAGTATAGAGCTATAATCCAAGTTTCACACATGGTCTTTGTTTTAGCTTACAACAATGGCCAAATTTTTAGTTCTACCCCTCAGGGAATAAAATGCTTTGGCCAATGGGACTTTGAAAAACAGACCCAAACAGAGGCTTAAAAGTGATTACCTACTAGAACTTGTTCTCTTTTGCTGCTCTTAGAAACTCTGAGACTGCCATGTAAAGAAGTCTTCATCACCTTACCAGAAAATGGAAGGCCACATGGAAGACAGTCAAGCCATCTCTGCTGAGTCCCCCTTAAACTGAACAGCCTACAACATCTGAGTTAGGTCACCCTATACCTAGAGAATTTCTCTACCTCTCCCCTATTAACATTGTGGGCCAGATGGCTCTTTGTTGTAGGGGCTTATTCTGTGCATTATAGGATGATTGGCCTTTATCCACTAGATGCTAATAAAATCCTCCAGTTTTGACAACTACAATTGTGTCCAGACATGGCCAAATGTCCCCTTGTGGGGAGAGGGTGTCTATGTGTGTGTGTAAAGCATCCCCATTTGAGAACTACTGTTCTAGATCATCAAGTCCCAGCTGATGCAACCCACATCTAAAGAATCACTCAGGTGTCTCAAATAATTGTAAGAAAGAAAATGATGTCTTAAGCCATTAGGTTTGGGATTGTTTGTTACTTACCAAATCTAACTAATACAAAAATGATATGTATTTGCCACCCCTTTCCTTTTCCTGGATGCACAGAAAGACTACATTTCTCAGTCTTCTTTGTATTTAGATGGAGATGATATAAGTTAGTGCCTGCCAATTGGGATGTAAGCAGAGACAATAGGTCACTCTGTCTCAGGAAATTAAGAGTGGTGTATGTTTTCTATACCCTTTCTTCTATCTGGTTGCCTAAAAGGAAAGACCTCCAATATCGATACAGTTGTAAAATAGAAGTCTAAATACCTGAGAAACTATTGGAAAAGATCTTCCCAAGAGAGCTGCATAATCTGCATTGGACTGTGACATGTGTGAGAAATAAACCTTTGCCCTCTTAAACCACTGAAATTTGGGGTTTACTTATTATCACAGGAAAACTTAGTCTCTGTCTTCTTTGCTGATATACACTATATGTTTGAAATAAGCTAAACTTATTTATCTTTTCCTTTGAGATGAGGAATGGGAAAATTTTAATTAGATTTGTCAGCAATTGAGCAGATTTCCTTCAGCATCTTTAACCTAACATGTCAACTACCAGAGTGAAAATCCCAGCTCTTACATTTATTAATTCAATAAATGTTTATTAAGTGATTATTAGTTGTCAACAAACATACCAAGAACAAGTCTGCAAGGATGAATAAGGCACGGTTCCTGCCTCTGAGGAAATCACAGCCCACTGGAGATGGCAACCAGGTTGAAAGAAATTTACAAAGTGAGTCAACTACTACAATAATGAACCTATAAACCATATGCCTAGAGAACTTCAAAACATCAGAGACTAACTGCCTAGAGAAATCAGAAACAGCATCATGGGGAAGTGATATTGTATGTGGGTCTGAAAAAAAATAAGGATTTTAATATGCAATAAAGGGAAGAATACAAGGGAATAATTACAAAAGAAGAGCTTTCTGGTCAGGAGAAGGAGCAATAGCAAAAAAAAAAAAAAAAATGGAAAGGCCAAAAATCTATTGGCTTGACAAAAGAGTTGAAGAGAACAGGTTCAGAGATCTAGAAGCCTATGTTCTACTTATTTATTGTTGTGTAATGAACTAGCCCAAAAAATGATTAAAAAAAAAAACATTCTGTTTTATCTCATGATTTTGTAGGTGAGGAATTTGGGCAGGCCCTGTTTGGATGATTCTTCTGCTCCATGTCCTGCTGATGGTGGTCATTCAGATATATTTGGCTGGTGGATGAGCTCATGCAGAGGGTCCAAGATTACTTTACTCACATGTCTGGTACCTTGATAGGCATGGCTGGAAGGCTGGGCTCAGCTAAAGCTGTTGATCTGAATGCCAACATCTAGCATTTTCTGTATGGCAGCTGGTGTCAGAGTAGTCAGACTGTTTACATGGCTGTGAGGCTTCCAGAGAGAGTGTTCCAAGAGGCAGGAAGTGGATGATGCCAGTCTCTTAAGCCAGGAACTAGAAACTGTCACAGACTCACTTTTTATTTATTTATTTTGCAATATTATATGGTCAAACAATCACAGAGCCTTTCTAGATTCAAGAGAAAGGATCAAATATCCCACTTCTCAATGCAAAGAACATCACAGAATTTGTAGTCAAGAGGAGAGGTCTTAGTGTCTCAGTCAAAGTGACAAAAATATCTTCTCTTTTGAAGTCTACCAGTGGGACATTAGTGCCCAACAATTTTTTTTGGCATTTTGATCAATACCCACTGTAAAATGACCCCTGGAAAATGGAGCCAGTGTCAGAGACAGACCTGAAAAACCAGTCAGATTTAGCCAATTTGGCAGGAGGGGTACCCAAATAGGACATGTTCAGAAGAATATTTAGAGAGGCAGAAAGATAGAGACCTACAGTGAGAGGATGGAGGTCTTCAGAGGAAAAGTGATTGAGACAGGAGATGAGAAGAGGTGCTCAGTATGTTTAGTTGTAGGCTGGGAACATTTCTCTGAAAGGTATGGGATGCAATTGTGGGATGATGATGCGAGTTTTGCTTAAGAAAATATCAAATTTGGCCTCTGCTTGTTTTAGTAAATAAAGTATTATTGGAACACAGCCATACCCATTGGTTTATGTGTTGTCTATGGCTGCTTTTGTACTACAATGTCCAAGTTGGGTAGTTGCAACACAGATCCTAAGACCTGCAAAACCTAAGACAGTTAATATCTGACCCTTTACAGAAAAAGTTTTCTAACCCTTGCTGTGAAGATTAATCTGGAAGCAATGGTCTTCTAACACTAACCTTTTCAAGGAGCAGAAGGGGCAGGAAGATGGGTTTGGGGCTACTGCATCAACCTAGTGAGTGAGGTCATAAAAAGGGATCATGACAGTGATATTAAAAAGGACTAGAAAAAGAAGGTGCAGTGAAATTACAATTGACGTAATCCTGTGTCTAGATGAATGAAAATATTTGTGCTTGTGTCTGTGTGTGTGTGTGTGTGTGTGCATGCATGCATGTGCACTTATGAAGAGAGCACAGGCAGAGAACAGGAAGAAGGAGCTGTTAAAGAGACTGACTTTCACTTCTGGTTGATGCTGAAGCTATTAACAAAAATGCTGGGAGTGGGTGATGCAGGAGGAGAGGCTGTTTGTGGGAAAGAGTGTTGAGTTTGTTTTTCTTTCCCCCTAATTGATATCATTATTTGGACATTAGCTAAGACAGGTGCTATAATCATGAGTTCCTTCTGAGGCCAAATTGAATAATTCTGAAAGAAGAGATTTAGCTGCACAATTTTCAAATGTTTAATTCATTTCACCAGTTTAACTACCACCTGATTGTCAGAGGAACTCTCTACGAATCTCTCTTGGAACAGCTTGCAGTTTCTCATTGGGTCACACCATATTCTGCCCTGGGATCTTTCTTCATATTGTTTCTTTTCCCTAAAAGTGGCTGGGAAGCCTCTTCTAACTCCCAACTTCTCTGGCTAACTTTTACTAATCCTTTAATGTTGAATTTAAACATCACTTCCTCCAGGAAGTCCTCCTTGAATTCATGGGCTGGGTTTGGTACCACTGGATGATGCCCTGATAACACAAACATGTGTTCCTCTGCTGTGCTGTTCTGTGTGCTTTATCTGTTACTGTTTTGTGCTGATTCTTTGGGCCCCTCTAGGCTATGAGCTGCTTGAGAGCTGGGAGTATTTAAATATATTTTCACCTTCCATATCTAACAAAATGCTTATTCATCATAACACAGATTAGACAATACAATAAATAATAAAACCAGCTTCCATTGAGAATTTATAGCATCAGGCTCTAGACTAAAGATTTTGCACAAACTATCTCAACCTTCAAATCAACCCCCTGCAGTAGATACCATTGTTGTACCCACTATAGGGAAGAAAGGATTAAAGCTTCAAGAAGTTGAGAATCTTAATATTACTAAAGGCAACGCAGCTGTTAAGTGACATAGCCAGGGTTTGAATCCAAGTCTGTATGGCTCCAGACTCCACGTGGTTATCCATTATATCAATTTGTTTTTGAATGGGTATGTGAATGCATGAAGGAATAAGGAGAGGAGGGAAGAGAAAGGGAAGGAAGAAGGATAAATGAAAGAAGGAAGAAAGGAAGGAAGGACAAACTTTTGGATTTATAATAGAAAAATGTCATAGTGCATTGTCACCATAATGGTGTGTCTATCCACAAATAGAAACACAATTCACACTTACATAGGATGTTATTGGGAATGTTTACATAGAATAACTCATTTACTCCTTGCAATAACTACTCATGAAGGGCACCCAATTACTATGACATATCGAGAATCCAACAACAACATGCATCCACCCCAGCTGTCACCTCATCCACATCACCGTCACCTCTTGCTTGGCTCGTGGCTGCTGTCTCTCTGCTCCCGTCTCCTGGCTTCTGCACTTGCTCCTCTCTAGTCCACTCTCCACCTGAGAGCTAGAGTGATGCGTTGAAAATAGGTCACATCATGTCAGTCATCCTTTTAAACCTCCCAGTGGTTCCCCATCTTGCTCAGAATAAAAACCAGTTATTTCAGGACTGTGTGGACCCTGAACAGTCTGACCTCACCGCTGACTCCATTTCTGAGCTCTTCCCCCTGCTCACTCAGATCCAGCCACACTGGCCTCCCCAGCTCTCCTCAAACATGCCAGGCATGATTCTGTGTATTTGCCTTTCCCTCTGCCTGGAATACTGTTCCCACAAATATCTACATGACTTACTTCCATGCCACCTGAGGTCTTTGCTCGAATATCACCCTTCTGATGAGCCCTTCTCCAGACACTGTCTATAAAATTGCAACACTCTTTTCCTCCCATGCCTGTGCTTCCAATCCCTCCTCCTTACTTTATTTTCCCCATAACGCTAACAACCATGCAATATGCAATATTATTTACTCGTGAATTTGTCCATTTTCTACTATTTCTCCAACTCCCAGAAGGTGAAGCCCAGAAGTGCAGAAATTATAATCTTTTTTGTTCTTTCTTCTGCTTTCAGCAGCTGGCATATAGTGGACACAATCTTTGTGGGATGCATGAACAAATCGATCTCCACTTTATAGGTGAGGGCACTGAGAAACATAATTTAATAGCTTGCTCAAAGTCATATAGCAAGTGACTAGTGGACTAGGTATTCAAAGGACAGTCGACCACCTGGCCCCAGATCTGAGTGCATGTGTAACCTCTCTCCTCCTCTGCCTCCCAGTGAAATAATGGCCTTGTGGATCATGGTTCATTGTATGTGACAAGCCTGAATCTGGCCTATGATCAACATAACTGTGTGCCACTCTGTGAAATAGTTATAATAATATCAAGTCTGCAAAGATTGCATGACATTTAAAAAAAATACTCAAAACAATTTGCACAGTCTCTGACACAGCAAAGGTGTTCAATAACTGGGTGTGTAAAGTTTTGTATTTTCATCATGATTGTTGTGATTACTATGATGGACAAGTACTGTCCTCTGCTGCCCTGTTTATTGAAACTAGTGGGTCTCAGGTGCATCAAGTGCCTGGGCTTTATTGTTCTGCTTTCAAAAGCAGAGACTAGCTTCTGCATAGACTGCTGACCTTGAATGCTAATTCTTCTCATTTTCTGTTGATGCCCCTGGTTGAGAATGGCAGGCTGACAGGAACATGGCATGCAGGGGTAAAGTTGTTCTGACTCTGACTTTAGGGCCTTTGAGACAGCTGCATGGCTTCTGGGATGAGTTTCTCATTCCAAATCGTTTCCAGGGGTGAGTGAGATGCCTCAAGACACTTCTCACCAGCTTGCCTTAAAGAGCTTGTTTGTTGTTGTCACAAAGGATGTTGCCTGTGGAAAGGATTTAAACTTGTTTATCACACAACTATGTGGGGGATTTGTGGTTAGCTAAATTTCCAAAAAAATAAAATTTGGTACCAAACCCTCTCAAGTAACTGTCCATATTCTCTGAAGTCTTTTTACCATTGGGGTAAAGAAAATTCCAAGGACATGCAACTAAAGAAGGGAAAAGAATAATAAAATAAACAGACAAGCAGCTTTCTCATAAACAGATGCTTCCTGGGAAATTTTCTGACTCCCAGGGCTTAGCAGTAAGGGAAGGTAATTTACATAAACATGGTGGAGACTCGCCACACCCTGCCTAAGATGAAATGCTCTCTGACAAAGGCGCTCAAACCACAGACATCAGCCTGGAATGAAGATTGCTACCAAGGCTGAATTTACCTTTGTTAGTGATGTTCATGGAAATAGAGTGACTGGGAGTTTGGATCCCAAATGAACAAATAAGGACTATGAATTTGTGAAAAGGGTTGTTTTTGGTTTGGTGAAGATTTGGGTCATTTTCCCTTTTATTGTTTGGCTGAGAATGGGGCACTCACTCTCAGTAAGGATTAGCCCATCTCCTGACTTCCCTGGAAGCAGAACACATGGCAGCCTCCTGAGGATTTGGCTCACATGCACCTCTCACTCTCCCCTCACAGCTAGAAGAGTCTGACTCACCTGCTATTGTGAAGAGCTCTTTCCCATCCTGATGGGGCCTGGAGGGAACCGACAGTCATTCTTCCTCCAGTGCAGGAGTGACTGAGCCCAGTGTACTCCTGTGGGCCTCATGCTACGGACCCCTACATAAACACCTTCTCCTGTGGCTGGTCTGTCCTCAGTGAGTTACTAGTTCTCTGTCCACCTCTTGTTTACTTTGAGCCAGATGTGTACTGAGCACTTTCCACATAATTAACTCAGATGCCTCACTCACTCCTAGGAGGGAATGGCTGTTATCTCCACTAGGATAAAGTAACAAGGGGTTAAATCATTTTTTCAGTATCATTTACTTTGTGAGTGTAGAGATAGGGTACAAACACAGAACACTCTAATTCCAAAGCTACAGTTCTAGCCATTAGTCTCTGTGTTCTCCTGTTAGGTCTCACACTCAATCTTTAAGTCTCAACTACCAAACCCAATGTCTACAATTCCTTTCTGCAGGACTAGATTTTCTCCATAGACCTCTCGCAAAACTGGTTTGGATTTCTCTGATAAATGTTGGCACATGTTAGACCCTGCATTAGTTTCCCAGGGCTGCCATGGCAAAATGCTACAAACTGGAGGCCTAACAATAGAAATTTATTGTCTCATGGGTTTTAACTAATTACATCTGCAAGGACCCTATATCCTATTTTCAAATTAGTTCAGATTCTCAAGTCCCAAGTAGACATGAATTTTTGCAGGACACTATTCAACCCACTATAGATCTGGTATGAATTAAATTGTGTTTCCCCAAAATTCATATGTTCATGTCCTAATCCTTAGTACCTCACAATGCGATGTTATTTGTAAATTGGGTCATTGCAAATGTAATTCTGGAGTAGGGTGGCCCCTTAATCTAAAATGACTGGTTTCTTATATGTTGCCTTCTTTATCTCTTTTTATGGTTTTTGGTTTAAAGTCTATTTTGTATGATATAATAATAGCTATTCCAGCTCGTTTTTCATTTCTATTTGCATGGTGTATCTTTTTCCATCTTTTCACTCTTAGTCTATGTGTGTCTTTACAGGTGAGGTGAGTCTCTTGAAGGCAACATATAGTTTGGACCACCTTTTTAATCCAGTCAGTCAGTCGACGTCTTTTGAGGGGAAATTTGATCCTTTTACATTATGAGTTATTATTGAAAGGTGTTGATTTACTCCTAGCATTTTATTGATTTTTCTTTGGATGTCTTAAGTATCTTTTGTTCCTTTCTTTCTGATTTACTGTTCATCTCACCCCAGTTAAGATGGCTAATATCCCAAAGACTGAGAATGATAAATGCTGGCAAGGTTGTGGAGAAAAAGGAACTCTCATACACTGTTGGTGGGACTGCAAAATGGTGCAGCCTTTATGGAAAATGGTATAGAAGTTTCTCAAACAATTATAGATAGATCTACCATATGACCCAGGTATTCCACTGCTGGGAATATACCGAGAGGAATGGAAATCATAATATCGAAGGGATACCTGTACTCCAATGTTGATTCCAGCACTATTTACAATAGCAAAAAATTGGAACCAGCCCAAATGTTCATCATCAGTTGAGTGGATAAGGAAACTGTAGTATACATACACAATGGAATACTGCTCTGCCATTAAAAAGAATGAAATACTACCATTTGCAGCAACATGGATGGACTTAGAAAAAAATATATTAAGTGAAATAAGTCAGGGACAGAAAGAGAAATACCACATGTTCTCACTTATTTGTTGGAGCTATAAATAAATAAATAAATAAATAAATATCCAAATAAATGGGGGGTGAGGAAGAAGACACAACAATCACAGCAATTCCTTGAACTTGTTAAGACAAGTGAACAGGTATGATATTGATGGGTGGGAGTCAGGAGAGGGAGAGAGTGAAGAGGTATTGGTAAAGGGACATGAAAATCAACTACATTCTATATTGATAAATTAAGATGATAAATAAATAAATAAGAACAGTGTTCTCCAACAGGTATCAGCAATCTTCAAACCCCTCTTTTACCTTGGGAACCAATTTATGAAGAATTATGCTTATTTACACTCTTTTACAGGTTAAAAATAAAGTCTTACTGACCAAACAAAGCCCAAAAACCAAAAAAAAAAAAAAAAAAAAAAACCCAAAAAAAAAAAAAGCAAACTGAGTGGTGTCCTTATAAAAATGGGACTTTTGGACAAAGGCATGTACAAAGGTAAGACCATGTAAAGATGGCCATCTACAAGCCCAGCAGAGAGTCCTAGAATGAATCTTTCCCTTGGAGACCTCAGCAGGAGCAAACACTGCCCACACCATGATCGTAGACTTCTAATCTCCAGAAGTGTAATGCAATAAATTTCTGTTACTTAAGGCCACAGTTTTTTGTACTTTGTTATGACATCCCTCAGAAACTAATACAAGTTTAACATGTGCCTACATTTCAGATCATAGAAATGTAACACAGTTTATTCCAGAGGTCCATGGATCAAGGTCTAGTCCTAGAGAAAACTAATACACATTCCAGGAACTTTCCCGTAATTGTGCTCTGCCCTAACTCCTCAGATTCCCGAGGACTGGAAAAACAACAGAAAAGAACAATGAAACTAAGAGTTTCGTTTTTTTAAAAAAAGATAAACAAAATTGAGAAATCTAAAGCTAGACTAAGAAAAAAATAAGACTCAAATAATACAATTATAAATGAAAGAGGAGACATTATAAGTGATAGCACAGAAATTCAAAGGATAATAAGAGACTAATATGAACCATTATATGCCAACAAATTAGATAATCTATAAAAAAAACTGATAAATTTTTAGACATATACTACCTAATAAGACTGAATTATGATGAAATAGAAAATCAGAATAGGTCATTAATGACTAAGGAGATTGAATCAGTAATAAAAATCTCCCAATAAAGAAAAGCCCAGGACCTGATGGATTTGCCACGAATTCTAGAAAACATGTTAAGAAGAATTAATGCCAATACTTTTCAAATTCTTCCAAGGACTTGAAAGGAACACTTCCTAACTCAGTTTATGAGACCAAAATTACCTTAATACTAAAGCCAAAGACAAAAAAAAAAAAAAGAAAGAAAATTACAGTTCAATACCCCTAATTAATAAAAAATTGCAACAATTCTTGAAGAAAATACTAGTAAAACAAATTCAAAGGCACATTAAAATGATCATACATCATTATGAATTGGAATTTATCCCTGGGATGCAAGGATGGCTTAATATACACAAATCAATAAATGTGATACATCACATTAAGAGAATGAAGAACAAAAATCATATGATCATCTCAGTAGATGTAAAACAAAGTATTTAACAAAATTCAACATCTTTTTATAAAACAAATTAAGTATAGAAGGAACGCATCTCTGTATCTCAGCATAGCAAAGAACATAAATGACAAGCCTATAGCTAACATCATACTTAGCAGTGAAAAACTGAAAGCTTTTACTTTAAGATTAGTAGCAAGACAAGGATGTCCACTCTCACCATATCTACTCAATGTATTACTGGAATTACTAGCAAGAGAAGTCAGGCATATAAAGAAATAAAAGGCATCTAAATTGGAAAGGAAGAAGTAAAGTGGCCTCTGTCTGAAGGGGTGATGATTTAATACACATAAAAACCAAAAAATCTTCACCAAAAATATGTTAAGATTAATAGGCAAATTCAATAAAGTTGTAGCATACAAAATCAGTGGCATTTCTACACACTAACAACAAACTATTCAAAAAAAATCAAAAAAATTTCATTTACAGTAACATCAAAAGATACTCACAAAGAAATTTAACCAAGGAGGTATAAGATCTGTATTCTGTAAACTATAAAACATTAATGAAAAAAATGAAGAACACACTAATAAATGGAAATATATCCCACCTTTATGGATTTGAAGAATTAATAATGTTAAAATGTCTATAAGACCCAATGTGATATACAGATTCAGTGCAAACTCAATCAAAATTGCAATGGCATTTTTCTCAGAAATAGGAAAAGCAATTCTAAAATTTATATGGAACCATGAAAGACCATAAGTGGCCAAAACAATCGTAAGCAAAAAGAACAAAGTTAGAGATATCATGACACCTGATTGCAAAATGTACTGCAAAGCTATAGTAATCAGAACAGTCTGGTACTAGCACAAAAACAGACATTTAGGCCAATGGAACTAACTAGAGAGCCCAGAAACAAATCCATGTGTTTATGTTCAGTTAAACCCAACAAGAATGCCAAGAACACACAATGGGGAAAAGATAGTCTCTTTAACAAACATTGTTGGGATAAATGGATTTCCACATGCAGAAGAATGAAATTGGACCCTGATTTTACACCATATACAAAAATCAACTCAGAATGGAATAAAGACTTAAATATGAGTCATGAAACTGTAAAACTATCCTAGTAGGAAAGTTTTACATTTTGAAAATATAGGCAAAATCTTGACCGTGGTCTGGACATTTTTGTCTTTTCAAATATGACCTTAAAAGCATAGAAAATAGGGGCCGGCCCGGTGGCTCACTGGATAGTGCGCCGCTTGGGAAGTGTGGCGGCGCTCCTGCCTGAGGGTTCAGATCCCACATACGGACCAGTTCCTGCTCACTGGCTGAGTGAGGCGCGGGAGCAACACCGAGGGTTGCGGTCCCGTTGCCGGTCCCCGGTCCGGTACGGGGGCAACACTGAGGGTTGCGAT
>NW_007726162.1:928597-959904 GCF_000696425.1 Galeopterus variegatus
CCGGACAAAAAAAAAAAAAAAAAAAAAAAAAAAAAAAAAAAAAAAAAAGCATAGAAAATAAAAGCAAAAATAGGTGAATGGGATTGCATAAAACCAAAATGATTTTGTACAGCAAAAGAAACAACAGAGTGAAGAGACAACCTATGAATGGGAGAAAATATCTGCAAAACACATCTGACATGAGGTTAATATTCAAAATATATAAGGAACTTCACTCAAAAGCAAAGAAAAAAAAAAACCCAATTAAAAAATAGCCAAAGCATTTGAAAAGACAATTATCAAAAGAAGATCTAATGGCCAACAGGTATATGAAAAGATGCTCAACATCACTAATCATTAGGGAAATGTAAATCAAAATGAGATATCACCTCACACATGTTATAATGGCTATTATCCAAAAGAAAAAATATAATAAGTGTTGGTGAGGATGTGGAGAAAAGAGAAACTTTGCATTCTGTTGGTAGGAGTGTGAATTGCTGCGGCCATTGTGGAAAACAGTGTGGAGGTTTCTTAAAAATTTAAAAATAGAGCTACCTTATGATCTAGCAGTTTCACTTCAGGTATATATTCAAAACATATGAAATCAGTATGTCAAAGAGATGTCTGGACTCCCATGTTTATTGCTGCATTATTCACAATAGCCCAAATATGGAATCAACCTGAGGGTCCATAGAAGGATGAATGGATAAATAAAATTTCACACACACACACACACACACACACACACACGAATACCATGTTAGGCCTATAAAAAGAAAAATATCCTGTCATTTGCAACAACATGGATGAAACTGGAATATATTATGCTGAGAGAAATTAACAAGGCACAGAAAAACAAATACTGCACGATCTCACTTACATGTGGTATGTAAAAAAGTCAGAGTCTTATAAGCAAAGAATAGAATGGTGGTTGCCAGGGACCAGGGATTGGGGAAATGGACAGATTCTGATCAAACGGTACAAAGTTTCAGTTATGTGAGATAAATTAGTTCTAGAGATCTAGTATACAGCACAGCTACTATAGTTAATAATATTGTATTGTATACTTGAAATTTGCTAAAAGAGTAGAACTTAAATGTTCTCAACACCAAAAAAATAAAAATAAACAAAAAGTAACTATGTAAGTTGAGAGTGATGGATATGTTAATTAGTTTGATTGTAGTAATTATTTCACAATGTATATGCATGTCAAAACATCATGTTTTATACCTCCAATATATACAATGCTTATTTGTCTATTATATCTCAATAAAGCTGGAAAAATTTTCCAAATTTATTGAGATCTAATGTCTGTCTATGGCTTTCCATCCAAATATTCTTCCATCAATTTATTTAACAAATATTTATTTGGTGCCTCATTCTATGTCAGCATCACATAAGGCTCTTGTGATTCCATAGTGAACTAAACATAGTCTCTACCTTAGGCGATCTTACTATGGTCTAAAGAGAGAGAAACAAAAGCCGTGCTGGAGTGCAGGGTGGCAGGCACTGTGATGGGGCTAAGTGTGCAGCGACTGGACACACACAGCTGGGCTCAGCACCTGGCTTGGCCATGGGAGTTCCCGCTGGCTGGCCAGAGGTGGTGATGTCAAAGCTGAGGCTTAACAGGTGAATAGGCATATTTTGGGTGGGTCAGGGGAATAAAGGTATATTGCATCTAATTAAAAGTGAAAAATCCAGAGGCCCGAGGGAGCTTGGCATATTTTTGAAATGGCAGGTAGCTCAGTTCTTCCACACCATGATGAGAGGAGTGGTAAGAGTAGAAGCTGGAGTGGTGAGCAGGTACCAGGTCATGAAGTCGCCGCTTCATGGGAGGAATTTTGCTTTGTCCTGATGGCAAAGGGGAACTCATCTTCAGGAAAGTGACTGGATCAGATCTGACTGTTGGCAATGTTTGTGGGGAGCACAGATGAGAGCAGAGAGGACTGTGGGCAGCGAAACACACCATGCCTGGCTCCACTCTCACCAGCTTATTTCTCCACTGCCTTTGCCCCAATTTGTGTCATTTACATGCTCTGAGCTGGAGCTATGTAGACTGTGGGAACTGTCAGAACTCTAAGGACGACGGAATGATCAACTGTGAGTCAGAAGACTTCCAGGCCAGGTTTGTTTGGTTCTAGAATGGGGAGAATCTGGACTCACAACTGCCAGTAATATGAGGGTACGTCGAAAAATTCATGGATAAATAGAAGTAAAAGATAGCATGAATCTTTCTGTGAGCTTTTGAAGACTCCTCATATTTTCAGTTGCTTGGACCAGAGGCTGATGCATCAGCACAGAGCACCCCCAACTAAATATGCACGTGGAATATCCTGGGGTAAAATCAAATTAAGTTACCTCAGCCCAATCAAATCTTCTTTCCTGGCCTCAGTCTCTCCATCTATAAAGTATAAGGGTTACTTTGTCTGTCATAGGAGCCTTCCCTGAACATCGGGGCTATCACATTAACCAAATTCATCACATATCACTACTGAATTCATTTATGCATCTGATCACTTATATCTCTTTATTAGGATATTGTTTTCTTTATTACAATATCTCTAGAATAAAGAACAATGCCTGACATACAACAGGTCCTCAATAAATATGTATTGAATGAATGAATTAGTATGTATATGATAAGGATTATCATTGCTGAATATAGGGACAAACTCAGAAAGGCAAAGTTTTCCAAGTTTGCATGAATAGAAACCTTGGAGTGGAGCAGCTGGATTTAAACCTAGGTCCAGCTTCCAAAACCCATCTTGTATTTCCTTCACTGCATGTTTTTTTCTTACTCAATTAAGGTTTCCATTGTTCCTAAACTCAACCTCCTAATTTTCAAGAAAAAAGAGAAATGTAGAGTTCAATGTCAATGTTTGGTTGAGAAAATATGTATCATGACAGTATGAATATGATCACAGGGGCAGACGTTTTGAAAACTCAGAAGCTCATTAACACCTTATTTTGGCAGTCCAGTGCCAGCACTAGTCAATTCTCACTTAGCCCTCCTTTCATTTTCTCCTTTTAACTGGGTTCAGGAGAAAGTATCTATTGTTGCAAGTGGGAGTCATTGACTCTGTTTCTTTCTCCTTGAAGATGGAATAAAATACTTAGTTTCGAAGAACTGGCTTAAGCGATTAGTATCATTTCTTGTAGTGCTTATAGACTCCTGGATTGCAAACCTTTGAAAGGTACAGAGACCCCTTGAACTTTCCATTCCCTATTTCAAAAGAAATGAAAGAGAGAGCAACTTAATTCTTCACTAGTAAAGTACAATCGGTTTTGGTCTGAAGAACGAGAAAGAAAATACCATTCTCTACTTTACATACGCTGCAATTTTATACATAATTCTTCAACTATGTACCTTGAACTCCATTTTTCCCCTCTGGGATTGTGTGAAGGAATAAGGTTATGAATGCATAGGAGTATCTTGATCCAGTGTGATAACTTGATGGCTAGCCATTCTCTGGGTCTGAGGACTTTGTGCTCAGCCCAGCCTGAAGGATTTACTGGGGCAGCCAAAAGACTAGCAAACTGCTATCGTCTTCTTATATGGGGAGGTCCAATCTTTGGCGTCTTTGCTGAGAAAGCAAACTGCTTTTCTGATTGCCTGGCAGGAGACATAGTAAATTAATTGGAATTAAAATTATGGTGGACATTATTTATTTATTAAATGATTCAAAAGGTACTTCAGTAGGTGGCTTCAGAATCGAGGCCCTATGATACCCATCTTTCTGGTTTTCACTCCTTTTATAATCCCCTCCACTTGAGTATAGATTGGACCTAACCCAGTGACTTACTTCTAACCAACAGAATATGGCAAGAGTGATGGGATGTCACTGCAAGATCAGCTCATAAAAATTGTGACTTTCATCTTCCTAGCACTCAATCTCTCTCTCTCTCTCTCTCTCTCTCTCTCTCTCTCTCTCTCTCTCTCTCTCTCCCTCCCTCTCCCTCTCCCTCTCCCTCTCCCTAACTATCTCTCTTGTTCATCTCACTCTTATGAAGCAAGCAACCTATGGAGATTCCATGTGGCAAGAAACTGAGGATGGTCCCTGGTCAGCAGCCAGAAAGCAACTGAAGCCTTCAGAACAACAGCCATGAAAAAATGAATCTTGCCAATAGCCACGTGAGTGAGTCTGAAAGAGATTCACCCTCTAGTTGAGCCTCGAGATGACTCAAGGTCCCTGCCCAATATCTAGATTACTTCCTGTAAAAGATCTTGAACCAAAGGACCCAGCTGAGCTGCGTATAGATACTTGATCTACAGAAGCTGTGAGATAAATGTTGTTGCACAAAGTCACTCTGTTTGGGGATGATTTGTTATGTAGCAATGGATAACTAAAACGGGTACTTTATGCCCAAAATATCAGCCAAAGAAAGGCTGGAATCAATGAGAGCTGAATTCCAACTGAGTGATTCACATAAATTTAGCAAAAACTGTATTTAAAAAACTGTAATCAGAAAATATCCCATTAACCATAGTGAAAGGAACAAAATGCTAGAAACATTTTCAACAAGAAATATGAAGGACTATTTGTGATAAGCTGGAAAATATTATTGAGAAACATAAAATAATACTTGAATCATCAGGATGTAGATCACATTTCTGGATGAGAAGACTTAAGACTATAAACTATTATTTCTTTTCAAATAGCTTTAAAGTAAAATGCAATTTTTATCAAAATCATGACAGATTGCCTACTTAGCTAGGAATGACTAATCCAAATTTATCTTATAAAAAATAAGTATGTAAAAATAGCAGAGAATTGTTTTGAAACAGAAATCTAATGTGGGAGAACTAATCTTATGAGATCTTAAAATGCTATAAAGCTACAGAAAAAAAAATGGGTATGATTCTGATCAAAACTTAAACACACAGATGAAAGGAACAATATATACATATCAGAAATATAGTTCCTAAATCATAATAATTTTATATTTAATAGATAAATGTATAAAGTTATATGTATTGATGAATTAACTCCTGTACATTTTAGAATGAAAAAAGTCACATACCACCTACTAAAAAATAAAGTACTAATGTCACAAACTTTAAATACATTTTAAAACATGTTTTAATAAACTAGGAGGAAAAATAGTGTTCAAATCATTAGAGCAGTGGCTCTCAAACTTTAGCCAAAACAGGAAGCATAAAGAGCTTGCAAAAATACAGGTTCATAGGCTTAACTCAAGAGATTCTTCTGCCTTTTAACAAGAACATATGATTATTCTGCTTCTGGGAGTCTAAAGATAATACCTTGAAAATTACTGCTCTATAGGAAGAAGCCCTTTTTAAGCCCAAAGGGGTGGATAAAACAAAAAGGGGAAGATGTTCAGATTAGATTGTGTGTAAATTAAAACAAAAAAACCTAGGGTATATAAAAAGAGTATGTAAATTTATTACTGAGAAATCATACTTGTAGCACATATGGCAGAGGACTGTTACCAATAATGAATAGACAGCTCAAACAAATCAATAAGAAAAGTACTTGGATGTCTATAGTTAAATGAGGGAAAAAAAAAAAAAAAAAACCTCTTCCATAGTAGGTATCTACGTGTTTAAAAAGGAAGGGGAAGATGTTCAAAGTCATGAAAAATTAAAATCATGATAATAAACTCCCATTGCTTAAATATCAAATTTGCAAAGATTTTTATTAAAAAATGTTCATATGGGATATTCTCAAGTATACTAAAAGATGACATAATCTTACACACTACTAATTTTTGTATAAATTGTTGTAACCCCTTGGGAGAGCAAAGGGCAATATGTATCGTAAGCTTTATGACTATCCATAATATTTGATTCAATAGCTCCATTTCTGAAATGTATTCCTAAAAAGAGAGTATATAAAAACATATTCATCACATTATTTGTAATTGCAATAATTTTGAAAGAGATTAAATGTCAACAAAGAGGGTTGATTATACATATGCTTTTATTTTTAGCCATCAAAATGATATTTGAATGTGTATGTTATATCATGAAAATTTCTTATCATAAAATTACAACTCAGAAAAAAAGAACACCAGGTCTCATTTCAAGATGGCTGTCTAGAGGAGACCAGCTCTCATCTCTAAGGCAGAGAAAGTCCAGCAAAAAAAGTGGATACTGATACTTTGAATAGAGTTTCCGGGAGAAAACACCAGAATTCAGCAAAAGGGTAAGAAAGACTCCCTGATGTTTAGAAACTCATGATGGCAGTATAGAAAAGATAAGTGTCCACCCAGGATCAGCTCAGAGCTAGGAGAGACTCCTCACTGTGGAAAAAAGGTAGGCAAGAGGAATCCTGAACATTCCCCATTTGCACCAGAGATTCCTGCAATCCAAGACACAAGGGAGCCTTGTGGCCCTTGAATGCAATGAACCAGGGTGGGGGGGGGGAAGCTGGGAGCCCATGTGACCATGTTAATTCAGAGAGGGAATTCATACTGAAACCCCCATTCCCTGGGTCCCAAGCTGCCATAGGACGTCATGGTTTTGAGATCAGAGTAAACACTCAAGTGCATTTTGGCCTAGGTCCTAATAGCCCTGCATTTCCACAGCCCTAAGACCCCCTCACCATACCATGACTCTGGCATCTGAGTCCATGTGGTGCACTGCACTCCTGGGAACAGGTGGTTCAGTGCAGTGCAGAGGCAACCCCCAGGACAGATGGAGCAAGTGCTGGAACTTTCCAGAGCCAGAGAGCTGACAAATCAGGGGTTCTGGCAATTGTAGTTTTTTCAGTGGAGCACCCATACAACTCTTCCAGGGGTACTGAGTCCCACCACAACTCCAACAATCCCACCCAGACCTATGCACTCCTGCTGAAAACTGTGGAGAACACACATACCTTTCTTGGGGGCACAGAGCCCTGTCTACAATTCCATTGAGCCTGCTTGAGGCAACCCACCCCAGCTGAGGAGCTGTAGAGTGAAACAACATCTCCCTTGGGGATATTGGGTCTCACAAACAAACCAGTGATCTTGCACAGGGCAACCCACTACAGCAGAGGAGCTACAGTGTCTGTGCTGGGAGTGTGGGGGTCCATCCACAGCCCTGGAGACCTCACCCAGAGAGGTCCACTCCAGTTGAAGAGCTCCAGAGCAAACCAGCACTTCTCTTTGGGGCACAAAGTCCTGCCCACGATTTCGGCAACCTTGCCCAGAGTGGCCCAATCCAGGTGAGGTGCTGCAGGGCACCCCAGTATATCTTCTGGGGGTACAAGTTGCTACCATGGACCCAGTGACCCAACCAGAGTATCCCACATCAGCTGAGGAGCTGCTGAGTGCCTCGTCTTCTCCCTCCAAGTCCAGAGATCTAGCTGTGGTCCCAGCAATTCTGCCCCAGGTTGTCTGTTTAAACTGAGGAGCTGCAGAGCACCTCAGCACTTTCCCAAGAGCCCAAGACCTCATCCATAACTCCAGAAACCCAGCCCAGTATAGCCCACTGTAGCAAGGAGCTGCCCAGTGCCCCAGTGCCTAGGCTGTGGAGGCACACACAGACAACTTTGGTGTTGAAAACAGTCAAAGAAATCACGAGCAGGCTCACTGGGAACCAAATCTAAAACATCCAACCAGACTGACACTATAGAACACATATACAGGGGACAGTCTCTTTCTTCAAAAGCTACTGCAGAGAATAAAAAGAAGCAACTGTTCCACCAAATGCCCAGACATCAACATAGAGATACAAGAAACATGAGAAGACAGGGAAACATGGTATCCCCAAAGGAATGCAATAATTCTCCAGTACCAGGCCACAAAGAGAAGAAAATCTCTGAAATGCCTGAAAATGATTCCAAATAATAATCATAAGGAAACCCAATGAGATGCAAGAAAATGCACAGAGATATCACAAAGAAATCAGAAAAACAATTTATGCTCTGAAGGAGAAATTCAACAGATAGATATCATAAAAAAAGAACAAAGCAGAAATCTTAGAACTGAAGAAATCATTAAATACAATTGAAAAATACAACTGAGAGTTTAAGCAACAGGCTAGAGCAAGCAGAAGAAAGAATTTCTAAACCTGAAGACAACTTTTTTTTATAAACCCAGTGGGACAAAAATAAACAAACAAAAAAAAGAATTAAAAAAATGAAGAAGAGGCTTTAGGTCAAGATGGTGGAATAATCAGTCCCCAGCATCACTAACTCCCACAAATCAACCAATTTACAACTACGAAAAAGCAACAACAGCCAAGCTAGGGATGTTGGAGCTCAGTGGAAGAGGAGAAGAGACCTACAGAGTGCATGAAGGTGGGAGAAGCCACTATGAGAGAAAGAAAAATAACACTCTGAACATTTCATGCCACAGCCACTTCAAGGCTGGAGCTGCTGAGTGCATGGAGCAGGAGCCAGCAAAAGCTGTAGCTGTGCCCTTTGGATGAAGTTGCTTAGAGGCAGCAGGGGAGAAGAGGGCCTTGGTGGCCCCCAGGCCAGCAAGACCACTGATAGGGTTCCCATGGACCCACATAGGAGCAAGGAGCCACAACAATTGAAAAAAAGGAGCCACTAAGAGGCTGGTGGATCATTGCAAGAGAACAGCATGTGGCCCATTCCAGGGGAAGTGTTTCTAGCACAGGTGGTGGGGAAGATGGGCAAACTGGTGGAACACTGGGGCACAGTAAGGACATCTGACTGGCATCCCAATCAGTGAAGGATCACTCAGAGGATACTGGTCAGGAATATAGAGTTGCATGGGGTGCAGTTTGATAAAAAGACTCAGGTCTTATCAAAGTTTCTATACAACCCAGGTGCACTGGGTCTCTGGAGAGCAGGACGTACCTATAAAGTAAACCATTAAAACCTGAGCTGCACAAAAAGCCTTCCCTAGGGAATCAGCAGCAAAGCAGCAATTTAGCTAAACCACACAGCTCAAGTACTGGTCCCCACAAAAAGTTACACAATTTTAGAAGTAAGCAAAGGACAAAAAATTAGTTCTGGCCCAGCCACGCCACCAGTGCTTCAGGGCCCACCTGGGGTCCAGATGCATGGATCTGAGGACTGCCCCCCCCCAACCAGGCACACTGCCAGCACCAAGGAGCATGCCAAAAACATCACTTCCATGTGGGTGGCCCACTACAGCCACCACAATAACAATGGCTGCCATGAAAGTGTCTAGACGCCACAACCACTACACAGATGGTCTTCTAGCCACTGGAGTACATTGACAGAAGGAGAGTCATCAGCAGAGACCAAAGAAAAGAAGAGGATTTCTCTCTCTACAAAGCCCATTTCAGAGTGACAGAAGAAGCATCTGCTCTATGATAATTTTGAGGGACCTGAACATACCTCTCAGCATTGGACAGATCATCTATGCAACAAATCAAAAGAGTAACAATTGCTCTTTCAGAAGGAGAGAAGAAATCTAGGGTTATCAGAGGTGAGGGGGGAGACAGGGGGTTAAGGAGAGATTGGACAAGGGGCATAAAGAATAAGTATGATTCGTAACAATATATATGCTAGTAATATTGATTTTATCATCATATGTCAATGTTGAACCCCCCAAAATATGTATAATCAAATATGATTCAATAATTTTTTTTTTTAAAAAGTGAAGAAAGCCTATGAGATCTATGGGACTTTAAGCATACAGAAGTTTGTATTATGTATGTACTAGAAGGGAAAGAGAAGGGAAAAAACTTGCTAAGTATTGGGAGAGATATGGACTTCCAGATCCAAGAAGCTCAAAAATCCCCAATCAAATTTAACCCAAAAAAGGTCATTGCTGAGACACATTGTGGTTCACTTGTCAAAAGTCAAAGACAAAGAGAGAATTCTAAAAACAGCAAGAGAAAAATGTCAAGTCATGTATAAGGGAATCCCCATTGTACTAATAACTGATTTCTCAGCAGAAACCTTATAAGCCAGGAGAGAGTGGGATGATATAATCAAAGTGCTGAAAGAAAAAAAAAATTGCCAGCCAAGAATACTATACCCATTAAAGCTAAAAATAAATAAATAAGTTGAACTTTTAGAATTAGAGAGTAGAATGGTGGTTATTAGAGGCTGGGAAGGGGAGAGAGAGAAGGGTAGGGAGAGCTTGGGTTAATAGATACAAAATTACAGCTAGATAGAAAAAATAAGTTCTAGTCCTGTACAGTAGTAGATGGGCTAGGCATCTATAATTAACAACAATTTACTGTATGTTTTCAAATAGCTAGAAGAGAGGAGCTCAAATGCTCTCATCACAAGGAAACAATACATTTTGGCATGGTGAATTTGCTAACACCTTGCTCATTACACATTGTATACATGTACTGAAGTATAACTATGTACCCCATAAATATATACATCAATATGTTTCAATTAAAATATAAATAATTCCAAAAAAGTTGCAACTCAAAACAGAGCACTGAATTTTCTATAATAGTAGACATGTGTATATCAAGATACATTATTTTATATTACAGACATTAATATGTTATATATTTTATATGCATATTTTAAAGTGCATATTTGATAGAGTTTGAATGTGTTGTCCCCCCAAAACTCATGTAGAAATATGATACCCAATTTGGCAGTGTTGAGAGCTGTTTAAGTAATGGGGGCGGATCCCTTATGAATGGATTAATGCTCTCCCTGGGTGAGGGAGGGTAGTGAGTGAGTTCTCCCTCTATTAATTCCCATGAGAGCTGGTTGTTTAAAAAAGACCCTGGAACCTCTCCTCTCTCTCTCTTGCTTCCTCTCACCATGTGATCTGCTTGTACCCGCCTGCTGTGTGCTGTTTCCCGCCATAAGTAGAAGCAGCCTGAGGCCCATGCCAGATGTGGCAGTCCCAGAATCATAAGCCAAATAAACCTCTGTTCTGTATAAATTACCCAGTCTAAGGTATTTTGTTATACCAACATAAAATGGACTAATACAGAAAATTGGTACTGAGAGTAGGGCATTGCTATGCAGATACCTGGAAATGTGGAAGCAGCTTTGGAAGTGGGTAATGGGCAAAGGTTGGAGGAGTTTGGAGGACTCAGAAAACAAAAAGATGAGAGAAAGTTTGGAAAATTTTGGAGACTGGTTAAATGGTTGTGACCAGAATGCTGATAGAAATGTGGACAGTAAGGGCCATGCTGAAGGTGAGGTCTCAGATAGAAATGAGGAACTTATCAGGAATTGAAAGAAAAAGATAACCCTAGGTAGACCACAGCAAGGAACTCAGCTGCATTGTGTCCATGCCCCAGGACTTTGTGGAAGGTGGGACTTAAGAGTTGTGAACCAGGATGTTTAGCTGTAGAAATTTCCAAGTAGCAAATTATTAAGGAAGCTGAGTGGCTACTTGTAATAGCCTACGCTCAATTATGGCTGAAAAGGCATGATGTAAAGCCAGAATTTAAAGGGGAAGCAGAGCATGAAGGTTTGGAAAATTTGCAGCCTGGCCATGTGGTAGAGAAGCAGAGAGCAGGAGAAAAATGCAACAGTGCAGTGGATAAACTGGTTGCTAAAGACATTGGCATGGCTATGAGGAAGCCACTTCCTAATAGCTAAGACAATGGGAGAAAGTCCCGGAAGGCATTTCAGAAGTCTGGAAGGGCTCCCCTCCCATCACAGATCCAGAGGCCTAGAAGGACTGGGTTGTCAGGACAGACCTGGGATGCAGCTGCCCTCAGAAACCTGCTTCCTGAATTCCAGCTACTCTGGCTGGAGCAGCCCTGCCTCAAGCAGCCCCAAGTTTGGTTTGTGCAGCAGCTCTGAAGACCACAAGCCAGAAACCTTGGTGGCATCCACGTCATGTTAAGTTTGTAGGTCGATGACTATGAGAGCAGTGGAAGTGTAGCATCCTCCACCCAAATTTCAGAGGATGTATGGAAAAGCCTGGGGGCCTAGGCAGATACTGCCACAGGGACAGAACTGCTACAAAGGCCATCTGCTAGAGCACTGCAGATCAGAAAAGTGGGGTTGGTGCCCCCACAAAGAGCCCCCACCAGGGAAATGTCTAGTAGAGCCAAGGCAGCAGGGCTGCCACCAGGACCCCAGAAGTGTAGGACCGCTGGAAATGGGCAATGTCAGCCCGGAAAAGCCTAAGGTACCAGTGCAACCCAGTGTGCTGTGCCCAGCAGAGCTGTGGGGGTGGGGCTGCCCAAGGCTTTATGGGCCCAGATGCCCCACTGTGCCCAGGATGCAGGACTTAGAATCAAAGAAAGTTATTTGGGGGCTTTAAGATTTATTGTCTGCCCTGCTGGGTGTTGGACTTGTTTAGGGCCTGTTTCTCCTTTCTTCTGGACTATTTCTTCCTTTTGGAATGGGAATATGCACCTAATGTCTGCTCCACTTGGAAATAGATAGATTTGTTTTTGATTTTTATAGGTTCACAGCTAGAAGGAGTTTCACCTTTGGTTTCAGATGAGACTTGGGACTTTGGAATTTTAAGCTGGTGCTGGAACAAGGTAAAGATTTTTGGGACTGTTGGAATGGAATGATTGTATTTTATATGTGAGAGTGACATGAGTTTGGGGGGCCAGGGGTGGAATAAGAGAGTTTGAATGTGTTCCCCAAAACTCATGTGGAAATCTGATCCCCAATGCAGCAGTGTTGGGAGCTGTTTGAGTCATGGGGGGGGGGGCAGATCCCTCACGAATGAATTAATGCTGTAACGGGGAGAAGGGGTAGTGAGTGAGTTCTCCCTCTATTACTTCCTGTGAGAGCTGGTTGTTTAAAAAAGATCCTGGCACCTCCTCTCTCTCTCGTGCTTCCTCTCGCCATGTGATCTTCCTGTACCCACCAGCTGCCTGCTGCTTTCTGCCGTGAGTAGAAGCAGCCTGAGGCCTGTGCCAGATGCAGCTGTCCCAGAATTTTGAGATGAATAAACATCTGTTCTTTATAAATTACCCAGTCTCAGGTATTCTGCTATAGCAACATAAAACAGACTAATACAATATTATAAGACAATAGCTAAGAACTCTATATGTGTTTGCCCCACTTAAATTTAACAATTCACATTTGACAATTAAATTTAACAATTTTATCCTCACAACTCTATCAGACAGGTACTTTTAATACCCTGATGTCACAGATGAGTTAAACTTAGAGACATCCATACACACAATATCAGACAGGTGCTAGACAAGCCTTTGGACCCATGCCTTTAGAAGAAATGGAAGAAAATATGCACCCAAATAATAAGAATGGCTATCTTTGATTGAAGGTACTACGGATGATTTACCATCATCATCATCATCATCATCATCATCACCTCCCTATCTTCTTATTCCTAAGTTTTATTTAGTGAACGTGCATTTATTGTTATTATTTATCATGTAAAAACAAGTGAAATTAAAGAAAATGCAACCATTTTTGGAATGGATTCCTTTGCTAGATGTATGAGAAGATATAAGACAAATAATCACTTGCTGTAACAAGCTGATAGAAGGGGTGAGATTTGCATGGTGACTCCTGATGTCCGAGGTGTTCCCTGGCTACACAGACTTGTCTGATGACCTCATCTCTCTGGTCTGTTTTCACAAATATAACATGAGGGTATTGATTAGGAGATTTCCAGAATAACTTCTAACTCTGTCATCTCAGGAGTCTAATAGTGTTTTTTTCTTTTTTAAGCACAAATATTACTTCCCCTAATAGAAATGTATTTGGTGTCCCAACAATCACATACCAATTTTTCTAGGCACTTTTAGGAAAACTGTGGGGATTTCCTATGCAAAAACATCTTCCAAAAATTAAAAGATTCAGTCACAGACAGTGATGTATTCCAGAGTGTTAATTCATCTCTCTCTCCATCTCAAATGCCACTGTGATAGCTGTCTGCTGGGTCCCCTATGTCCATTCTCACTGGGGTTCATTTTTGTGAATTTCCTGCCTCCCACATTCCCTTGGTGTTTGTTCAACACATCTCCCTTGGGAGCTAGATAGACAGTGCTTCAAATCCCAGTTATGCCTCTTTACTATCTGTGTGACTTGTCACTCAGCACCCCGGAACATCACAGCCCATATTTATTTATATAAGAATTTTCATGTAAACTTACAGACAATAAGTAAACAACTAGGCTTCACATCTCTTATATTACTTATACTATCAGCCAACATTTCAGCCTTGAAGAAACAAAGCCACTTTAAAGACCTTAAGTGAACTACCTCTTTGGCATTTGATGAAATTTTCCCTGCTAAGTTATTACTGTAAGTTCAAGGAATTTCCTTTCATCTTTCTAGAATTACTATAAATGGGGCTCTCAATAAAATAGGAGCTCTAACACGGTCAGTTATGCTCTGTTATGCCTATGTCTACAGAATGTGTGTAAAATACCAAGTGGGAGAATAAAGGATCAGGAGCAATCTCAAAAGGGAAGCCCTGAGTTCTGTCTTCGCCATTTCAGTTTGAGATACTTGTGAGAAAATACAAGTAGAAAGGTTGAGTGGACAGTGTGAAACTCTGGATATATAGCTAGAGTTATTAGCACATGGACTGGTTTTGAAACTGATGGTGGGTGGGATCACCTAGTAGAAAATATGCAAAGACAAAAGTAACCAGGAAAAAAAAAAATTGAGAAATTCCATTATTCAACTTTGCATGGAAGAGGAAAATGTACAGAATGCAGACATAGAAAGGGCAATGAATGATTTAAAAAAAAAAAATGGCACAACCTTCAAAGAAAGACAGTATTTCTACGAAATTTGTGTCAACTATTTTTGAGAAGTCAAATAACTGAAGACTGAGCACTGTTTCTTAGATTCTGCAAGAAAGATAGAAAAGTACTGCTCTTTTCCTCATATAGCACTCTTTTTTAATAGGAACCATCCCCTTCCCCCTTCCCCTTTTTGGAAACTACTCTTTCCTCCCCACTCAATCTATATGGTCACTCTGGAAGATGCCCATTGATGTAACTGGCCATAGTTGCTTGACACAAGGAGAAGCACGTGGACCAAACCATGCCAATTTAAAATCTTAACTGGCAAGTGGAAGTTAAATCAATAGTTCAAGCTAAGTTTGGCTTCTATCTTAAATTGAGGAGAAGTAAAGCAAGAAAGTTTTGACTGTAGCCATTTTTCTCCATCCAGACCATAGAAAAGAGAAAACTTATCGTTAGCAAGAAGAATGTTAGCAAGACGGTGTACGAGTTTCTGCATCCAACTTTCCCCTTGTTTTACTTTCTTTCTGGTCTTAGTTTCTATAAACCTATATTGTTACAATAAATATTTCTTTTTGTCTCAGCTAATTCAAGTTGTTATTTGTAAAAACAACATTTTGAGAAAATAAATGAACTGGTACTATTATAGTTAACATCTATTGTTAAAAAAAAATACATATTGTTTAATCTCTCTTCACCATCATAATAACCCTATTATTATCCCCACGTCATAAGAGAGGAAACTAGAGGTCAAGTAACTTGTCTAAAGTGACACAGCCAATGGGTAAAACTTAACCCATCTACTATGTATCTACACTTCATGTTTTTAACCACCACACCATATATTCAAGACAAGTAGTATTATTAATAGCAGATATTCAGAACTGGCTGTGTTATCAGTAGTGGGATAAATGACGGTGTACTCACTTAGGACTAGGGAGTTTTCAGTTTTCTTTCTATTGTAGTGAACTCACTAGTTAAATATTACCTGTTGATTTTTGGTCTTGGATATGTTCATTGAGATTAATGCTTAAAGGCTTTTTATCTGGGCATCATACTGTGAGTATAGTTATTTATGACATTCTATAAGACACTGTATGATAATCACACATCAGGAAGATACATATATTAAAGGAGGGATTTTATGTTTGTTGCCATTATCTTGATTGTCCTCTACCTGTATATAACAGTATGTTTGGAGAATCCATAGAACAGAATAGTTAAAGGCATAGATTCTTAAGTAAAACTCTACAGATTGAAATCCAGGCTCTGCCACATATTAGTTGTATAAACTTGAGTGAATTACCTAGCATTTTGATGTCTCACTTTCCTTACCTACAGTAGAGATAATGTATTGGTGATTTAGAACACAGTGGCCCATGACATTATTTCTAGATTCCAAACCTTAAAACAACTTTGTGTTCATTCAGTCATTCACAAACACGTACTGGGTTCCTACTGTGCACCAGATCCTGAGCCAAGCAGCAAACTTGTTTCTGTCTTCATGTAAATATAAGCTACTGGGACAGACAGACATTAATCATATAATAAAGAAACAAGAACAAACTTGCAACTCTGAGAGCTGCTCTTAAGACCCATGGTGAGATGACATGGTCACTGAGGGGGGTGAGGTTGGGATTTTGCAATTGTGTGTATGGAGATAACATGTGGCTGGGAACCAAGAGGTGAAGGGTGGTGGATACTCATTACTTTGTCTTCATAGCATCCCCCACGTTTCTGGGATCTTCTCCTTTCCTGAGACCTGTTCCTCCCTCCCTGAATTCTCTCTCTATGTGAGTGTATCCAGTTTGGGTTTCTGTTGCTTGTCACCAAATAAAGGATTCCTAACAAATACCTGGGTATGAACAGAGATGTGAAGAGGTGGGAGCAGAAACCAGACTAGAGAGAGCAAAGAGTTGGTCAACAATCTCAGGTTTGCATTACTCCAGTGCTAAAGAGGAAGTAAAAAAACAGGATGCCATGAGTAGGCACCCTTTTCAAGAGATGTGGTTTCACAGGTGAGGTTATGGATGAGGTAGGGTGTAGAGAGCATGACAGAGACAGCTAGTGACCACCAAACACATTACTCCCCTTCAGTGCTATAGATTTGTGGCTGCGAAGATGAGCTGTGGGCTTAGTTCCTTTTGTTTGTATTATTTTATTTTGTTAATTTTAATAGTAAAGACACAAGAGCATGCTTGAATGTGGATGGGAAGTATATTGATAACTCTTTGCTATATGACACGCCGATTTAAAACTGTGTGATTAAGAACGAGTTTTCTGGTTCTGCAGATCGGCAATTTGGGCTGGGTTCAGCCAGCTGGCTCTGCTATTCTGGCCTGGTCTCACTTATGTATCACAGGTCAGTATCTGGTCAGCTGATGGTTTTCTGACACTGGAAACTTCATGTGTGGCAGTTAGCTTGCTGCTGATATCTAGGGTGACAAAGCAACTGGTCTACATGCCCTTTATCTTCTAGTAAGATTGTCAAAGCAGTTCACATTTGTAAGCGAAGCAAGAGAACAAGCCCCAGGGTGCAAGCACTTTTCAAGACTGGCTTCATTTTTGTTACCACTTTTTGATCAAAGCAAACCACTTGTCTAAACCTGAAGTTAGAGTCAGTGTTGAAGGGCATTCCCCAAGGGTATGTGTTCAGGGAGGTGTGGACAAATTTGGACCATTATTGAATTCAATTCTCCGCAAGAGGCACAGAGAATGCATATAGAGGAATTAGAAGGAGTAATGTCCCAGATGACTATATCTAGCTTTCAGGTCCATTATAGCCTTAAAATAGAAGGCAGATTTGCTACGAGTTCAACAATTTCAAAAGCATCATTTTGGGGGCATTTCAAATAAAGTCTTGGTGGCTGATGCAGTATTTCATTTTCTTGTACTCCAATCATTTACTTCTCACAGAAAAATTATAAAGCTGCAAAAAGAGTCCCTCTCTTTCAGAAACAGGGACAGCCAGCTGCCAGCACTGTTCTCTGCTCAGCTCTCCAATTACTGTCATGCTGACGGAGGTTAAATATTTATGAAGAATGTGCTTTTTATCACCCAATCTAATTTTTAAACTCAGATTTTCTAATCTCATTGAGATGTTAATAACCTGTGGGGTTTTCCACCCCCCTCTTCTTTAGGTTTTTGGCAGGAGTAGAAGATTCTCATTTATTTTGTAAAGAGTGACATATTGGTGGGCATGACTACTGTCTAAACGGTGTTGCCAAGAGTGGTGAGTGGAAGAAATTGACAGAAACCTACTTTCAATTCAGCCAAAAGAATTGTTGTTTTCTGCAGAATTAGCAGGACTGGAGAGTAGATTAGCACAATTTGATTATAACACTAGTTTTGCCATTTTTTACCATTGTGACCTGTGACAAATGAACCCCTCTGAAACTTCCTGTTTTCATGGCTAAAATGATGATAGTTTTTTATACCTAGCATAAGAGCATAGTCCTCACGACCTAATCACCTCTTCAAGGCCTCACCTTTCAATTACCATAATAGGATTTCCCACCCTTGTAACACTGTTATAATGAAGATTGTTTCCAATACATGAACTTTTGGGGGACACATTTAAACCACAGCACTAGGCTTTTTCACATTCTGGAGGCTGCCTGCATGCTTTGGCTCATGAGCATACATCCATTTCTGGTTCCTTAGTTACTTCTCCTTCTCTGAATCTGACACTCTTGCCTCTATCTTAAAAGGACCTTTGGGATTACAGTGGGTAATACCCCAAGATCTTTAACCTAATCACATCCACAAAGTCCCTTTTTTCATGTAAGGTAATATATTTACAAGTTTTGGGGTTTAGAACATGAATATCTTTGAGGAGGGCAGTTTTCTGCCAACAAGCTCCTATCTTGCTGTTATAAAGATGGCATAATCCTTGCAATGGACTTAACATGGTGTTTGGCACATAGTAAAGCAATGGATAGCTGCTGCTGCTGCCGTTGTTTAGGCTTGTCTTGCTGTTGTATACTGAGTCCCCTGTACCTGCAGGAAAACATCCCAGCTCCTAGCATGACATGTGAGGTGCTCAGAGACTCATTGTGACACTCAATGTCTTGAGCTTCCTGCTCCAGCCATTGAAATGGTTGATAATGGCCTGCCCTGTCCCCTTCCTGTGCATCCAGCCTCCATACTTTTGCTCAAATTATCCCTTCCTTCCCCCACAGAATAAACTATGCACCTTTATTAGATGGTGAATTTTCTATTGATTCTACAAAACTCAGTTTCAAGCATTACGGTCTTCAGAAAGCCACGCCTGAGACATTCTCTCCTCCTCAGCCTGGCCAGGCACCTCCTCTGAGCTTTCTTATCCCTCCCTTTCTCATGGGACTTACTGCATGGTCTTGTCATTATCTCACAGGTGTCAAGTTCCTCAGTGGAATGCATTTTCTTGAGAGTATGGACATCTCTGCATCTAAAGTGCTCAATAGTCAGTGCACAATGAAGCACTCAAGTTTGTTGTTGGAAACACTCCCAAGGCAGTGGATGAGCTGTGATGCTCCCTGAGCTGCTGTTCTAGACAATCAGACAGCAGCAATGATTCCAGAAAATGGCAGAGGTGGCATTGGGGACCTCTACTTATGTGCCGAGCTCTTTTGTATTGAGGCAAAAGCCTGAGCCCACACCTGAATGAAGCAAAAAATGACACAGGGACACCACGGATGTTGGTTTAGGGGCAAGCTCACTGTCACAATTATTGGAACAATAAGGAGGGTGGATGGTTTTAGATAAAGTTTAGGTGAAAGTCTATGAATTGACTAGATGTTGTTGAGCATCCAACAGTAAGTCCTGCTGTACAGATAGTCAATTCTCGCCTTCCAGGTTCCTATTGCCTCATTGGGGAGGATAATTATGCAGGCATGAAAAGGGTAAGGAATAATCCACATGTATAAATTATACACTTATTATATGCAATTGACTATCAGTGACTGAGCCCCTTGGAGGAGAGCACCTTCACTGTATGACCTTACATAAGTCTAATTGCTCCCTGAGCCTCGGTGTAGTAAAACAATCATAACAATAATGTAATAAATTTGAGTTGTACATATTCCATGTGCCAGGCACAATGCTAAATACCTTACAAGGATTAATTGACTTAATCCTAGCCTGCACTCTATGAGATTAAGTGCTTTTTCATTCCAGAAGTGAAACCTGAGGCACAAAATTGTTCAGTTAAGTTCTTAAAGTCTTAACACAATCAAGTGTGGAGCTGGGACATGACCTAAGTTCCTTGCTCCATACTCTCTGCACTTGCACTCCTGACGCTGTCATCGGACCACCAGGGGGAGGAGCCACCTATCAGAGCTGTGGCAAGGGTGGAACAGAACAATAGATGTGGAAGAGCTTTGTGAGCTCTTTGGAACCCCAGTAATGGGGACAACAGCTCCATTTATTTCCCTGCTCTAAACCCCTTCCTTTCAACCTCACTTTGTTTTATTTTATTTATTTTATTCTTTGGTGGCCAGCAGGTTCAGGGATCTGAGCCCTTGACCTTGGTGTCATAACACAGTGCTCTAACCAGCTGAGCTAACTAACCAGCCCTCACTTTATTGTTTTAGGCACATAACTCTGGGACCTTAAGGATACAATATGGAGTGGATATAGTGATACTGTACACGATCTGCCTGCCTCCTAGAGTGGATGTAAAAACCAACCGAGATTACAAATGTTAAATGACTCATTTGTAGGAGCTGAACACATTTTATTCATATAGGTAACCATTTATCTTTCTGCTAGTGTTCCACTTTCTCCTCTAACATAAAGGCTTCCCAGAATTTTCCAGACCATTCCCCAACCCTGGGGCTCTACTAAGTTGTTTCATTCACTCATTCAATAAATGTTTATTGCACACTCCCAGCATCCCACACACTGGGGATTTGGTGTAAACAAGACAGATGAGGTCTTGGCTCTCATGGAAACGATTTTAGTATGGTGCCCACAGACAACATACAGATTAACAAATAAACAAACAGGATGAGTTCAGATAGAGGGAATTTCTAGAAAGACAATAAAATAAAGGAATGTGACAGAATCTGACCTGTATGAGTATCTAGATGCTAGAGGCAGAGGTGAGGACAGGTCCTTTAGAGGAAGTATCCCTGAAGCTGTGATCTAAATGATAAGGATGTACAAAATTGGGGTGTTTGAAGGCAAGGAAGGAAAGCAATGAGTGGGAGATAAAGTTCCTAGTTGAGGTTAGAGAGCAAGGTGGGATCTGGATTGGGGAGGACTTTGCAGGCCAGGTCAGGAGTTTCTGTTTGATTCCAAGAGCATCAAAGGGGCACTGGAGGGATGTGAGCAAAGGTGGCGTGGTCTGGTGGGAAAATGGGCAGCTCCCTCTGGCTGTGGCACAGACAGTGCATGATGATGGGACTGGGTGGAGATGAAGGTGGTGAAACCAATTCAGAGGTCATGCCTGCACCCACATGACAGATGGCTGTAGCTTGGATTAGGAGTGACAGTCATGCTTCGACACATAGGGTCTAGTAAGTGATCTTATGGCATAAGTCTCTGCCTGGAATATGGAATCTCTATCATGAGAAACATGTCAGATAAATCTTTCTACCACCTTATATGCATTCGAGCATCAGTCAAGAGTAAAAACTAAAAACATATTTCCAGATGAATTTTATATTCCCACCTCCAAAAAGCTGTGATTCCTGCTTCAACAAATCTTTAGATGTTAGACTTTGCCAGACGTGTACATTTTGAGGAAAAACAGAAACAAAAAAGAAAGAATCTGGGGTAAAATGTCATGCCACTGTTGTATTTCTCCCCCCTCAACAGAGCAGTGCATTCCATACTCACTTCAGAGATGTCGGTTAATTTTTTTGTGATCTTGCCAAATGACATTACTTTCTATATTTATCTCTTTCCCACCCATGGGATTGACTTCTGATGATACATTTGGGGAGCAGCTCCATCCTCTCTTCCTAAATTCCCTACTAACCCTCTGTGTATGCTATTGTGGCAATAAATGTACTGTCTTCTTGCTGGATTGCACTGTGTAGCTTTGGATGTATTATTCCCTAGCTGAGTTTCATTTCATCCCAAAATTCATCGGTCACCCTAACTGTTCTTTAAGAGGCAGAGGAGGCAGATGTTCCTCTGGGACTTGTTTTGTGTCATAATTTTCAAACTATAGGTTATGGGGATGGGAGGTACAGAGTAATTGTAAGAGCTGTTGAACACACATAGGCACGAGGCTTTGTTTCTAGACCAAATAAAATATCTTGCCTTTATACATTCTAATATTTTTTCAGATGCATATTAATGATTTTTTTAGAGTAAAAACCAAATACATTTTAAATTTCTATTAATTCATGATAGCCTGTTGTCACTGTGTTTTTCTCAATGCTTGGATGCTAAATTTCTAAGCACTTTCCTGAGGTGGTTGCAAAATGGTTAGAGTTTAAAAGGGCTCCTCACACTCCCACAGGTGAGCATTCTCTGAGAGGGAGGCTAGGAGTCAGGCACGTGGGTTCCTGTGCTTGCCTGTCTGTGAGCTCCATGAGAACAGGGCTCAGCCCAATGCTGTCCACATCCTGCACATTGTTGAGCACAGGCTCTGGGCAGCTTTAGGAAAAAGGAGAGACTCACCCTCCTGAGTGGATTTTGTTCCTACTCTATGCACACTGTTTTCTAGACTTGGGATGCTAACACAGTTTGTTTTGAAACAAGACAGTGATGGAGGTATTTTTGAGATGGCAGTTATAACGATGAGAGTGATCTCCATTTTATAGATGAAGAAACAGGTGCAGAGGAACCTGGAGCTCAGAGAGATTAAGTCACCTGCCCCAGTTCACAGATAGTCAGAAGCACAGCCTAGAGTGAAACTGACAAATCTGAATCTCAGGCTCTCGGTAAAACCTCATGTTGTTCCAAATAAAAGTGGGTCAAATCAGCGAATGAACAAATGACCTTACAAAGCCATGTCCCAGACATCTCAAACATCTCTGTCTCGTGGCTGGGACGCTGGCCCCTAAGTAGGGCTCATGCCAGCCTAGAAAAGATGGTGATGAAACAGGAGGAAGGAGGAGGAACGTGTAGTGCCATTTGTTTTCCTAAAAGTCCTGTGACACTGATATTTAATATTCTCACTGAGGATATTTCCCATAGTGTCAGCAGGGCCAGGGAAATTGCTTATTGCAGAGAGAGGACATATTTATGCTTCTATTAGGGAAAGGGCAGAGTGATGTTCTGTGTGATGCCCTTAGTGCCTTCGCCAGGAGCAGGCAGCATTTGCTGTTTATTGTCCCCCATGCCATCCATTCTCCCCCACCCCTGAGAACCACAGGCAGACTGGATCGTTCTTGCCCAGCCCCCAAAGAGGAAGACAGAGCTGGCAATTCTGAGCCAGACTCTCCCAGCTCCAGCATGTCCTCACCTGTCTCTTTCCTTCTCTGAGGTCACTTTTCTCATTTGTAAAAAATGAAGAACAATTTTATATAACATGATGGGTTAGAGGACTAAACAGGATGGATGATGATGCCAGGTAGCACCCTGTACATTTGGTTGATTTTGTCATAGGAATTGGTAAATAGTCATATAATGGATAAAGCATGAGCTTGGAGCCAGTTCTGCCCAAAGTCAAGTCTTGACTCTGCCACTTAGCAGGGTTGTGACATTGTCTCTTCTCTGAGACTTCGCATCTGCCCTGGGGGAGCTGCACCACAGCCAGCTCTTGCCTCTGGAGCCCTCCACTTCCAACCACAAGGAATACTTGCCCCGCCACATGGAGGCCCTGTCCAGGCTAGGTCAGTACTCAGGGCATCAGCACTGGATCAGCCAATTCTGGTCCTGTCCTCACCTGTGGGCCATCAGGTATTGGGATTTTGGTATCACCCCTTGTGTTTGAGTCCCTGTCTCATCAGCCCCTTCCCCAGCAGATCGCCTTGCTCCTGTCATCCAAATGACACTTATTGATTGGATCTGTTAGTGAATGCCAGTCACTGGGGGCATATAAGTGGACAAAACATAGCACCTGCCCACAGGAAAATCAGCATTTAGAGGAGGGAAATAGAAAGGGGGAAAAAAAAGCAATCATTTACTGAATGTCTACTGCTAGTCAGAGACTCTAACAGTACTTGACCTATAGCCAGTTCTGATACAACACTTGTTTTTATCACACAAATGTGCTCCACCAAGACCGATCTATGAGGGAACAATTTGAGTATAGTGCAAATATCACGTAGCTTAGCAGGATTTTCTCCACAAGAAACACTAGGTAAACAAAACTGCACCCACATGAACTGACACATATAGAAATACACAAAGTGCACACACAGAGCTCCTTGAACATCTGCCAGTCACTACAGTCCATGGCCTCTTCCACCACGTCTGGTATGACACTTTCAATCCAACCTCATGTAACCTTCCTTGCACCACTTCACAATTGCACAGGAGCTGCAAATGTCAGGTCTTCTTCAAGGTCAAGGGCCATATTTATTGCAGTATTCTATCTTTTAATGTCTGTGAAACTGTCCTAATGTTTTTATTAGGTGCTTACCTTTTTATTAAAAAGTGTCAGTGATGAAGTTTATGACTTGTGCCTTCAACCCCATGTTTTTTACCATAAGCCCTGTGGTTTCTACTGCATGATTTTTAAGAACTCAGGTATCACATTGTAGCAAAATTGATTGTACATAATCTCATTTAATTTAGCTTAATTAAGACAGGTGGGTATTATGTCAGTATTTATTATGTGGGTGTTATTTTTTCTAATTTACAAACATTGGAACTGAGGCTCAGGTTGATCCAGATCACTGTCTACTACATGGTGGAGCTGAAATTAAAACCCAGGTCAGTATGATTCCCACGTGCAGCCATTAACCATGGTGCTTTCAGAATTGAAGAAATCTGTTTCCTGAATACTCACGGGATTCAGACTCAGGACCAAATTTTCACAGAACATTTGAGGACTTCCAACCAACATTTTCAGAGCTTGGTTGCTATCCAGGGAGATTTAAAGTTTGAAGCAGTCCACCAGTTCTTTTAAAAGTTTATAGCATCTTAGAGAATGAAATCCAATCTTGCACTTGGAAAAATCCAGGTATACATTAATTTCTTCCCCCATGGGGTTACACTTTGACTCAGGTACTATAGGGCGCTTGGGATACAACACTGATTAAAGCAGACATGCTCCCTGTCCCACTCTTCATAGAATCCAATGGAGAGGGTGGATAAGGAGACATACCCTGGGATGGAGGGATCGTGGATGTTAAGGAAAGGGAGTATTTCTAACACAAGGCTGTGGTGGATATTGGCAAAGGCTGCTGGAAACAGCTGTAATGTCAGTGTCAAAATGCAGGGATAATTTGACGGCTGGAGGTAGAGTCCAGATTGTCCTGAATTGAGGAATAAGCAAGACAGGAAGAAATAGGGGCAGGTAGTTTACACAGAGCAGTGTAATAGTTAGGACATGAGATTATGGGAACTTTTGTGAAAGTAAGGGAAAGTGAGCCTGAGTAAATGCTAAAGAGAAGGAAACTGAAGCTGGTGATGGGGGAAGGTGTTGGCTGGTAGAGCTGGGTCCCTGAAGAGCTTCCTTCTTGAACTCCTACATCCCCTGGCAGAGGGGGCTGCACAGACAGCATCTCCCTTCTGATCATGGCATATGCACCACCCACAGCAGCCAGCTTCCTTTGGCACTAAAGGGCTTGTCAGTTGTGTTAGGTGTTATTCCAGCATTGAGACCTCTTGACTAGCCAGGTATGACAGGTGCATACAAAGCTACTGGCGTCAGACTTTCCTTCCACCTTGAATCAGCCTGATAGTCATCAGCAGAATCTGTGATGAGCTGTCCACTGAGGCTATGACGTGGACCACTTGGGAGGAGCCCCATGTGCTGACTGTGAGCATGAGGTGAGGCTCTAGCAGGAGGTGGGATCGCCACTTTAGGATCAATTCTCCTTCTTTCCTCTCCTTTTGTCCAGGGCACCCCCTTCTGATGCAATTGCAGAACTCTATGTCTGTGAACATTCTCTGAAGTCAAAGCTGGGGATTCTGTTTCCATCCTTGTTGAAGAATAGGGCAAAGTAGGGCACAGCTTGGCAGCCATAATAAGGGGTTTGAATCCTGGATGCCCTGTTTTGGGAGCTGAGGACCTTAGGCTTGTGTTTCCCAAAGCATATGTTTAGTAACTGTTGATACACATAACAATTGTACGTGACACACAGATGATGATATTTTAATTGAGGTAAACATCGCATAGCATACAGTTAAGCATATTAGAATGAACAATTCAGTAGTATATAGTATAATCACACTGTTGTACAACCACCAGCTCACTGTGGTTCCAAACTTTTTCATCATCTCATAAAAGCACCCTGTGTCCATTAAATAGTCATGCTCCATTCCTCCCCCCTCTATCTCCTGGTAAACTCTAATCTGTTTTCTGTCTCTATGAATTTGCCTACTCTGGACATTTCATATAACAGGAAATATACCATATGTGACCTGCCATGTCTATCGTCTTTTTCTTAGCATGTGTTGAGTTCCATCCAAGTTGAAATGTGTATCAGTACTTCATTACTTTTTATGGCCAACGTTCCGTTTTATGGATATACCACATTTCTTTTACCCACTTGACTGCTGATGAATGAGTTGTTTTTATTTTTTGGCTATTATAAATAATGCTGCTCTGACATTCAATTTTCTGTACAAATAACGTTTTCATTTTCCTTGGGTATGTATGGAAGAGTGGAATTTCTGAGTGATGATTTTAAGTTTTAATAATTACAAAATTATTTGACTATATATGTATGTATGTGTATATATACACATATGCAAATATATGTGTGTACAAATAATATATATATTAATATATATATAATAGCAAGACCTTAATTTCATGTAAATTGTTTCTGAAGACAACTTTAAGTAAGATGAAATCAATTTAAGTAAAATATTGAGTACAAAAGAAATACAAGTGGTGGGTGCATGTGGCCTGAACTGTGCAGACAGTAAAATAATAGCTTGGGAAACACTTAGGCAGGTGAAGAGCTTGACTGAAGATACTCAGTTTCTTTTCTTTTTTTTTCTTTCTTTTTTTTTTTTTTTTTTTTTGAGACTGGCCGCACCGTGCTCAGCTAGTGAGAGCTGTGAGCGCACCGGTCATCCCTATATAGTATCCGAACCCGCGGCGGGAGCACTGCTGCGCTCCCAGTGCTGCACTCTCCCAAGTACGCCACGGGCTCGGCCCGATACTCAGTTTCTTTATTTTAAAAACAGGAAGTAATGAACACCACACAGGTTTTTATAAGGTAGATTTTTTTTTTTTTTTTTTTTTTTTTTTTTTTTTTTTTGAGACTGGCCGCACCGTGCTCAGCTAGTGAGAGCTGTGAGCGCACCGGTCATCCCTATATAGTATCCGAACCCGCGGCGGGAGCACTGCTGCGCTCCCAGTGCTGCACTCTCCCAAGTACGCCACGGGCTCGGCCCGATACTCAGTTTCTTTATTTTAAAAACAGGAAGTAATGAACACCACACAGGTTTTTATAAGGTAGAAATTAAATGATAAGTATGAAACCTGGATATTCTTCAGTCTTCTCAGCTTATGAATAAAGATGGAACCCCATAAGCATGATTGACCTAAATTTCCAGTATAATGATATGGCCTCAGTCCCCTTCAAGGTGCACTCTCCAACCCAGTATTATTTCTAGAATGTTTTTGGATCAGCTTCCCAGGTAGTTATAAATGAGCTGCCGACATCAGGATCAAGGGAGCCTTTCCTGCTCCTGCCAGTTTGTGCTCCATAGCACCCATCCTGGCTGTCCTTCTAGGTGGATGCTGCCCCACTATGGAGACATGTTACAGGGCATCTCAAACCTCCAAACCCTCAGGTACCCCAGGTGTGTTAATGTAGCCTTTGAGGACCCCCAGCTTGCTCCCAGTGAAGAGCTCCTTCAGTTCCCACTTGAGCCTCTTCCATTCCTAAGGGTTCAACCCATAGGCTGTGCCACACTCCTAGAACTCCCCCAGAATGCACACTCCTCCTCACTGTATTTTAGTCAAGAATAGAAAGATGCCAGTGGAAGCAAGTAGATGATTTCAGACCAACCAACTCAGTCCTCTTCAGACTGAGCAGAGCAAACTGAGTTCCCCACAGGTTCAGTTAGAGCCATGTTGGAACTTGGTAGGTGCTTGTCACTGGTTGTCACTCCCCTTATTTGGAATTAAGATACGGATGCCCTGACAACTGCCCTGAATTCTAACATGCATGCTCTACTGCTGCATGGTGGTGCCTCCCTGGACAAATAACTATAAATAGCACTTGGAAAACCACAAAACACTTTTCCATATGTCCTCAGAAATTCTCACAGCAATGCTAGGAGGTATATAGTATTTGTCTCCTCACAGATGAGGCAACTGAGACTGAAGAAAAGTCAGGTGACCTTCCCACTGCCAGAGCCGGTCACTGGTAATGTCAAATCCTATGGGCAAAATTGTGTCCCTTCCAAATTCATATGTTGAAGTGCTAACCCTGAATACCTCAGAATGTGACTGTATTTGGAGGTAGGGTGTTTATGGAACTTAAAATTAGGTCTTTAGGATAGGGTCTAATACAATATAAGTCGTGTCCTTATAAAAAGTGGAAGACAGATAAGTACACATGTAAAGACAAGGCAGAAAGCTGAATAAAGTTTCTACAAGTCAAGGAATGCCAGGGATTTCCAGCAAACTACCTGAAGCTTGAAGAGAGGCATGGAGCAGATTCTCTTTCACGACCCTCAGAAGAAACCTGCCCTGCAGACACCTTGATCTGGGACTTCTGGACTCCACAACGGTGAGACAGTAAATTTCTGTGTTTAAGCAACCCAATCTGTGGTACTTTGTTACAATAGCCCTAGCAAAGTAATACAGCAGGATTCAGTGTTGTGTCTGTCTTACAGCATAGTGCTCACAACCTACAAGGATGCTGAGAATCAATCACAGGCATGCACACAAATGCACTGACGTGCACACACACACATACATATGTCTTTAAGTTACTAAAGAAGTTGTGAAACTAAGTTCATGTATAATTCTCAAAGGAGGACTCTCAGGCCATCAAGTAGAAGCTGGTAAGTATTATTTTATTCACAGTTCTAGCAAGTTTGACAATACATTTTCAAGTCAGTTAGAGGAGAGATCGAAGGTAAGATGAGCTAACATGTGCCAGGTACTGTGTTTATGACTTATAGTTACATAGGTCATTTTTTTTCTAGCAAACCTTTCTGATAAATGTGTACTCAGACATACATGATATCTCAAGTAACATAAGCTGCCTCAAAAAAGAAATTGGAATTCCAAAAGAATAGCAGGCAACAGCAGTCAAAGGTAAGGTCTTAGTTACCTAAAATTATCCTTAGGGTATCACTGCATATTTTTCCCCTCAGGGCTTTCCAATGACCTTGGAGAAGCTGGCAAAATCTGGCTTTTTAAAAATGTATGTATTTTTTATTTTATTATTATTTTTTAATTGAAACATTGTTGATTGTACGTATCTGTGGGGTACAGCATTGAACATCAATACCTGTGTGCAATATGTGATGCTTAAAACAGGACAATTAGTATTTTCTTTCTTTCTTTCTTTTTTTTTTTTCCCTTTTTGTCTTTTTTCATGTCCGGCAACGGATCGCAACCCTCAGTGTCACGCCCGTATCGGACCGGGACCGGCAACGGGATCGCAACCCTCGGTGTCACACCCGCACCTCGCTCAGCCAGTGAGCGGGAACCGGTCTGTATGTGGGATCCGAACCCTCGGCGGGAGCACCGCCACGCTCCCAAGTGGCGCACTGTAGCAGTGCGCCACCGGGCCAGCCCACAATTAGTATTTTCTACATTATATAACGTAGTCGATTTTTGTGGCCCTTTATAAAATCCTCCCTTACTCCTTCTCCCCATTCCCCACATCTCATAACCTCAGTTCTGTTCTCTCCTTTTGAAACTTCACTATGTAATTGGGATTGTTCTTTCTCTTTCTTTCTTTCTTTCTTTCTTTCTTTCTTTCTTTCTTTCTTTCTTTCTTTCTATTTCTCTCTCTCTCACTCTCTCTCTCTTTCAAGTAAAGACATACAGTATTTCTCTTTCTGTGCCTGGCTTATTGAACTTATAATTTCCTCTAACTTCATCCATGTTGTTGCAAATGACAGTATTTCATTCTTTTTACGGCTGAGTAGCATTCCATTGTGCAAATATTCCACATTTTCCTTATCCAGTCATCCAACGTTGGGCATTAAGGTTGGTTCCAGTTCTTGGCTAGTGTAAATACAGCTGCAATGGACATGGGTTTGAAGGTATCATTTTGAGATGATTATTTTCATTCCTTTAGGTATATACTCAACAGTGGAATTGCTGGATCATATGGCAATTCTATCTGTAGTTGTTTAAAGAAACTCTATATAATTTTTCATAATGGTTGCCCCAATTTATAGTCCCAACAACACTGTAGGAGGGATCCCCTTTCTCTGCATCCTCATCAGCATTTGTTATTCTCTGTTTTTTGGTAATGGCCACTCTAACTGGGGTGAGATGATATTTCAATGTGGTTTTGATTTGCTTTTCCATGATGCTGAGTGATGTTGAGTATTTTTTCATGTGTCTGTTGGCCATTTGTATGTCTTGCTTTGAGAAATGCCTGTTCAGCTCCTTTGCCCATTTTTTTAAAAATTATTTTTTATTTAGTTAGTTTTTATTGAAACATAGTTTATTGTACATATTTGCAGGGTACAGCATTAAATATCAATACCAGTGTGCAATATATTATGTTCAAATCAGGATAATTAGTATATTCATCATTACACAATGTAATTGATTTTCATGGCCCATTACCATTTGTCACTTTCCTTCCCCCAACCCCAGTAACCTCAGTTATGTTTTCTTCTTTTGAAAATTCAACATATTATTGTGATTGCTGTATTTTTCTTTCTTTGATTATTTGTTTATTTTTATATATTTGTTTATTTTTTAGTTCCCACTTATACATGAGGACATGAAGTATTTATCTTTCTGTGCCTGGTCTATTTCATGTAACATAATTTTCTCTAAGTTCATCCATGTTGCTGAGAATCATTTTTTTACTCTTAAGTTGTTTGAGTTCCTTGTACATTCTGGATATTAATCCTTTGTCAGATGCATAGTTTGCAAATGTATTCTTCCACTCTGTATGTTGTCTTTTTGCTCTGTTAATTGTTTCTTTTTCTGTAGAGAAGTTTTTTAGTTTGATATAATCCCATTTGTTTATTTTTCCTTTTGTTGCCTGTGCATTTGGAGTCATAGTCATAAAGTCTTTGCTCATTACTACTTCCTAAAGTGTCTCCCCTGTGTTTTATTTTACAAGTTTTTTTTTTTTATAGTTTCAGATCTTATATTTGAGTCTTCAATCCATTCGAGTTGACTTCAGCATATGGTGAGAGGTATGGTTCTAATTTCTTTCTTTTACATATGGATTTCCAGTTTTCCCAGGACTATTTATTGAAAAGCAGTCTTTTCCCCAATGTAAATTCTTGGTGCCTTTGTTGAGGATTAGTTGGCTGTTAAGTTTGTGGGTTTATTTCTGGGTTCTCTATTCTGTTCCATTAGTCTGAGTGTCTGTTTTTATGCCAGTACAATTCATATTTGGTTACCAAGCTTTGTAGTATCATCTGAAGTCAGGTAGTGTTAGGGCTCTGGCTTTCTTTCTTTCTTTCTTTCTTTCTTTCTTTCTTTCTTTCTTTCTTTCTTTCTTTCTTTCTTTCTTTCTTTCTTTCTTTCTTTCTCTCTCTC
>NW_007726162.1:960009-1156538 GCF_000696425.1 Galeopterus variegatus
CTCTCTCTCTCTCTCTCTCTCTCTCTCTCTCTCTCTCTCTCTCTCTCTCTCTCTCTCTCTCTCTCTCTCTCTCTCTCTCTCTCTCTCTCTTTGCTCAGGATTGCTTTGTCTATTTGGGTTCTTTAGTTGTTCCATATGAATGTTAGGATTCTTTTTACTATTTCAGTGAAAAACGTCTTTGGTATTTTGATGGTGATTGCACTGAATCTGCAGATCGCTTTGGGTAATAGGGATATTTTCACAGTGTTAATTCTTCCAATTAAGAGCACAGAATATCTTTCCACCTTTTTGTATCCTCTACAATTTCTTTCAGCAGTAATTTGTAGTTCTTATTGAAGGGAACTTTCACTTCCTTTATTAAATTTATTCTTAGGTTTTTACCTTTATTGGTTACTATTGTAAATGGGCTAGCTTCCTTGATTTCTTTTTCTGCTACTCTATTGTTGGAATATAGAAATACTGCTGATTTTTGCATGTTGATTTGTATTCTGAAATTGTTTACCAACTCTAAGAGATTTTTGGTAGATTCTTCAGGTTTTTCTATATATAGGATCATGTCATCTGCAAACAGGGACAATTTGACTCCACATTTTCCCATCAGGATGCCCATTATCTCTTTCTTTTGCTTGATTGCTTGGACTAGTATTCCAATACAAATTAAATAGGAGTGGTGAGAGTAGGCATGCTTGTCTTCTTCAGAATGATATTGATGGCTTGTATATATGGTCTTTACTATGTTGAGATACTTTCCTGCTATACCTAAATTGCTGGGAGTCTTTATCATGAAAAGATGTTGAATTTTGTCAAATGCTTTTGCTACATTTGTTGAAATAATCACATAGATTTTGTCCTTGATTTTGTTGATGTGGTGTATCACATTTATTGACTTGTGTATGTTGAACCATCCTTGCATACCTGGGATGAATCCAACTTGATCTTTGTGTGTAATTTTTTTGATGTGTTACTGTATTCGATTTGCTAAATTTTATTGAGGATTTTTGCATCTATGTTCATCAAAGACATTGGCCTGTAATTTTTTCTATTGTTTTATCTTTGTCTGGTTTTAGTGTCAGGGTGATTCTGTCCTCATAGAAGTGGGAGAGTGGCTTCTGTTACAATTTTTTGGAATAGTTTGAAAAGGATTGATACTAATTTTTCCTTAAAGATTTGGTAGAGTTCAGCAGTGAAGCCATCTGGTCCTGTGGTTTTCTTTGTTGGAAGACTGCTGATTATTGCTTCAATCTTATTGCTTGTTATTGGTCTGTTTGGGTTTTCTGTTCCTTCTTGGTCCAGTCTTGGTAGTTTGTATGTGTCCAGAAATGTATCCATTTTTTCCAGGTTTTCAAATTTGTTGGCATATAGTTGTTTATAATAGTCTGTAATGATTTGTATTTCTGTGATATTAATTGCAATGTCTCCTTTTCATTTCAGATTTTTATTTGGTTCTTCTCTCTCTTTTTAGTTTAGCCTAACTAATGGTTTGTTAACTTCTCACAAATACAACTTTTTGTTTCATTGATCTTTTGTATTGCTTTTTAGGTTTATATTTCATTTAGTTCTTCTTTGATCTTAATTATTTCTTTCCATTTACTAATTTTGGGATTGGATTGTTCTTGTTTTTCTAGTTCATTAAGGTGAAGCATTAGGTTGTATATTTGAAATATTTCTATTCTTTTGATGTAAGCATTTATTGCAATTGACTTCCCTATTAGTACTGCTTTTTCAGTATCCCACAAGTTTTGATATGATGTGTCTTTATTTTCATTAGTTGAAATAAAATTTTTGATTTCCTGTTTAATTTCTTCTTTGACCTGTATATTTTCAGGAATATGTTGTTTAATTCCCATGTGTTTGTATAGTTTCCTAAATTTAACCTGCTGTGGATTTCTAGTTTTAATCTGTTGTGGTCTAAAGATACTTGAAATGATTTCAATTTTTAAAATTTGTTGAGACTTGATTTCTGACCTAACACGTTCTCTATCCTGGTGAATGTCCCATGTGCTGATGTGTATTCTGTGGTTGCTGGATAAAATGTTCCTTAGGTATTTTCCAAGTTCAGTTGTTCTAACATGTGATTTAAATTAGGCAATTCACTGTTGATTTGTTGCTCAAATGATCCATCCAGTGTTGAGAGTGCAGTGTTCAAATCCTCAACTATTACTATATTGGGGTCTATCTTCTTCCTTAGATCTAATAGCATTTGCTTTCTATATCTGGATGCTCCCACGTTGGATGCATATATATATGATTGCTATTTTTTTGCTGGATAGATACCTTTACCATTATATAGTGGCCTTTCTTGTCTCTTTTTTATAATTTTTGGTTTAAAGTCTATTTATCTGAGATAGGAATAGCTACTCCTGCTCATTTTTGGTTTCCATTTGTGTGATATATCTTTAGACATACATTCACTGTTAGTCTGTGTATGTCTTTACAGGTGAGGTGAGTCTCTTGTAGACAGTACATAGTTGGATCTAGCTTTTTAATCCTATCAGCTAGTCTGTGTCTATTGAGTGGGGAATTTAGTACTTTTATATTTAGAGTTGTTACTGACAGGTCTTGCCTAATTCCCAGTGTTTTATTGATTTTTTGTTTTTGATGTTTTAAATATCTTTTGTTTGTTTCTTTCCTTTTTATTGTTAGTCTTTGGTGTATGTTGGTTTTTGGAGATGGTAACATACAGTTTCTTTCTCTTACTTGTTTGCATTTTTGTTCTTCATGTAGGTGTTGTTCTTTCTTGTGTATTCATGGTAGCGATTATCATTTTTTTGATTCCAGACTCAGGACTCCCTTAAGGATTTCTTGTAGGGCTGCTTGTGTAGTAGTTAACTTCTGTAGTATTTGTGTGCCCAGGAAATATACTATTTCTCCTTCATTTCTCAAGTGTAGCTGTTCTGGGTATAGTATTCTCAGCTGGCAACTTTTGTTTTCTTTTAGTATTTCGAATGTATCATCTCATTCTCTTCTGGTCTGTAGAGGATTTTTGAGAAATCTGCTGTTAGTCTGATGGGGATTCCCTTATAGGTGATTTGATACATTTCTCTTGCTGTTTTTTAAGATTCTTTCTTTGTGTTTGAATTTTTCCAGTCTGACTATACTGTGTCTTGAGAGAACCTTATTGGATTGAATCTGTCTGGGGATCTTTGAGCCTTCTGAATCTGAAGGACCATGTCTCTCCCTATTCCTTGGAATTTTTCTGCTATTATTTTATTGAATATGTTCTTAATGCCTTTTCCTTTCTCCTCCCCTTCAGGAACACCCATGATTTGGATGTTTGTACACTTAAGATTGTTTGCTATCTCTTAGATTTTCTTTTTTTAAATTCTTTTTTTTGTCTGCGCAATTGTTTTGAAGAGACTGTCTTCAAGATCATAAATTATTTCTTCTGCTTGCTCTAGCCTGCTGTTTAAGCTCTCAGTTCCCCCCCCCCCACTGGATGACTCCTTCAGTTCCATGAGTTCTGCTAACATTCTTTTTTAAAGTATTAATTTCTTTGTAAGAGATTTCCTCTTTCATATCCTGGATAATTTTTCTCTGTTCGTTATGTTGTCTAACTGTATCTTTGTGTATCTCATTGACTTTTCTTAAGATTTTTACTCAGAATTCCTCTTCAGTCATTCCAAGGTTTTCCTGCTCTATGGGATCTGATACTAGCCCTGCAGTGGTGGTGGCTGTGGTGGTGGCTTTGGTGGGCTGCCACATGGTAGTGGTGGCTCTAGCAGTGGAACGCTGCTTGAACAATGATGATGTCTGCCTGCCAGCACCAGTGGTGATGGTAACTGCAGCAGTGGAGTTGCAGCGGCCACCTGCTTGGCTGTGGTTTGTGCAGCAGTGGCCCATGCAGGTGTGGTGTCCACAGTGGCAGCAAGGTGTGGGGGGCAGCAGCAATGGCAGCAATGGCTGCAACTACCTACCTCACAGCAGCAGCAGGGTTACCTCGCAGGACAGCAATGGCGCTAGTGACTGCCCCTACCTCCCTCACATCTCCAGTGTCTGCAGTGGACGTGGGGTTAGCTCATGGTGGCAGCAGCTGCAACAGCCTCCTTTACATCTGCAGCAGCAACAGAAGGCTCACCTCATGGGGGCAGCAGTGGTGTTTGCAGCTACAATGGCCTCTGCTGCACCTGCAGTGTCCATGGTGTCTGCAGAATCAGTGGCAGCAGTGGGGTTACCTCATGATTGCTGCAGTAGCACCAGCAGCTGCAGCTGTCTCCCTCACATCTGAAGTGTACTTGGCAGCCATGGGGTGAACTCACAGTGGTGGCAATGGTGGCAGTGGTTGCAGCCACCTCCTTCACATCTGTGGACAATGCTCCACAGCTCAGTGATGGGCCACCCACAGGACTGCTGCCCTGCAGGGAGCTGTTTTGCAATGGGCCAAGTTTCTGGGACTGGACAATGGCTCTGGCAACTGCAGTGGCATCGGTGGTGGGCCCATTTTGATCTTCTGCTGAGGGAGGAACATACCCTGCACACCTCTAGTCTTCCATCTTCCTGGGAGTCTCTTAAATTAAATTTTAAATTGATATAAAATTGTATGTATTTATTGTGTACAACATGATGTTTAAAAGTAAATATACATTGTGGAATGGTTATATATAGCTAATTAACAAAGCATTGCCTCACATAGTTATCATTTTTTTGTAGTGAGAACACAACAACCACTCTCAGCATTTTTCAAGAATACAATCTATGAGGATACTTCATAAAGGTCATAGAAAAATAAAATTAAAAGATAATAGGAATCTTTCCATGAGCTTTTTGAGGTACCCTCGTATCTTCATTAACTGTAGTCACCATGCTGTACAATAGATCTCTTGAACTTACTCCTAACTGTAAATATGTATTCTTTGAACAACATCTCCCAACCCACCCTCTCCCCTATCCACTCTGGCCTCTAGTAACCACGATTCTATTCTTTATTTCTATGAGATCAACTTTTTTTAGAATCTACATATGAGTAAGATCATGCTGTATTTTTCTTTCTGTTCCTGGCTTATTTAAGTTACAATGTCCTCTAGATTCATCCATGTTGCAAGTGGCAGGATTTCCTTCTTTTATGACTGAATAGTATTCCATTGTGTATATATGCCACATTTTCTTTATCTATTTATTCATTGAGAGCACTTAGATTGACTCCATATCTTGGCTATGATGAATAAATGCTGCAGTAAACATGGGAGTGCAAATATCTCTTCGACATACTGACTTCCTTTCCTTTTGTTATATACCCAGAAGTGGGATTGCTGGACCATATGGTCATTCTATTTTTAATTTTTTGAGAAATCTTAATACTCCTTTCCATAATGGCTGTACTAATTTATATTCTACCAACTGTGTACAAAGGTTCCCTTCTCTCATGAAATAAAACAGCATTTCAATGCGGTATATTGGTATATATTATGATCCCCCAAGATATTACAAAACTTAAAATAATTTTCCAAGTGTCCTATCTTAGAACACAGGATAACATGCTTTATTTTCCATATAGTATATTTATAATTCTAAATGTAAAGGCTCTAACAAGCCAAAAATTCCAAAAATTTTAGTCACTCTAGAAAATGTAATTTCCTAAGACTCAGAAAGGTAAGTGTTACCTGACTTAATCCTACCATGTTCTGTCCTATGTTGTTACTTAGGCATAATCACCGGGAGAACAGAAGTTGTAGTGATATTAAAAAGACCCCCACTAAGGTCTCATGCACCATATTCCTCAAGATACCAGAAAGGACATCTTCTGCAAGCCACCCTTATGTTGGAAATTAAAATATATCCCTATAATCTCTTTTATATACTTGTCCTATTTGATGAGTTCTTCAAAACAAACAGTAAACAAAAAATAAAACAGTAAAGCCCATGTTAGTCACTTTTCCTAGAGTCATTTCCTGATACTGCTTTTAGGGTTCAGAGTGACCTTGTTTTATGCCCCTATTTACCAAACTTATCATTTGAAGTGTGACCAAGCAAGGCCAGTAGACATTTCAGTTAGTTTCTTGAAGATGCCTTGCCCCAGTCTGTGCTCCTTGCCAGGTAAATCCATTCTACAAGTATCTACAAAAAGCTCCAGGGTGAGCGCAGTGCTGGGAGAGCTGGCAGCTGGAGGAGATAACATCACCCACAGTGGGTAAGCCTGGTGTGCTGGGAGGGGAGGACAAGGAGGCTGGGCCAGGGCAGGTAAGGGCAGATGGGGACAAGATCTTGCTGTATTTGTTTGCTAGAGCTGCCACAACAAAGTATGTAAACTGAATGGCTTGAACAACAGAAATGTACTGTTTCACAGGTCGGGAGGCGAGAAGTCTGGGATCAAGGTTTCAGCAGGGCTGATTCTTCTGAGAGCTGTGAGGGAGGGATCTCTTCCAGACCTCTGTCCTTGCCTTGTAGGTGGCTGCCTTCTCCCTGTGTCTCTCCACATTATCCCTGTCTCCAAATGTCCCCTTTTCATGAGGACACTAGTCATTTTGGATCAGGGCTTACTCTAATGATCTCACTTTAAAATGATTACCTTTGTAGAGAGTTTATTCCCAAGTAAGGTCACATTCTGAGGTACAGTGTTAGGACTTTACGACGTGAATAATTCAACTCATCGCAGTTGTTATTTTAGCTTTTTTCTAAGCTATTCAAAGTGGCCAGTAAAATCATAAGAGAGAAATTTTCAGTTTCCTCCTCTCTATGGAAATAAGGGGAGTGAATGTGTGTTACACCAAGTTCTGAATTACTGTGATCCAAATCTCCTTTACTTTCCTTCAATGCGGAAGGATTGATTGATTCTAGCTAGCATTAAGGAAAAAGGCCTCTGGGTCTCCCTTAACTTTAACTCAGAGAGATTCCAGTGTGATAAAGCTGTATTCATATTAGCGCTTTGCTAGGGCTATGTGTGTTATTCTTGCCCGTGAGGTGAGAACAGTAAAATCGTAAAGGATGATATCACAGGTAGCAGATTTGGGCAGCAAATCTGTCAACTTAATAAACACCTGAAGGAGAAATTTGTTTTTAAAGTTTGTTAAACATCCATCAGTTATGGCTGTTACCAAGGTTAGTATTGCTGCTCAGCAAGGCATCCGTGAAGAAAACACAGACTTCTGAATCAGAAAGCTCTTGGATCAACTCTCTGCTTTGAGATCAACTTATGGTATGAAACTCTGCTCAGGCTCATGAAATCTGTAAGCCCCAGTCTTCATCTGTAAAATGTGTTAATGGTTTCTAATCCCCCTAGGATTCTTATGAAAATTAAGTATGTTTATTGACACGGAGTAAATGTTAAAACCAAACAAAAAAAGTGTCCTTTTCCTACTGCACAATTTATATAAGGGTCTTCACTGAAGACTCAGCATATCATTAGGCAGTTAAATGTACAAGTATTAGCTCTTGCTTCCCTTCCCTCCCCATTCAATGTGCCTGTATTAACAGTTGTCAGTGAGAAAAGATCAGTAAAATAAGCCATTCAGTTATGAATTCATTTTCAGAGTAGAGAAAGATGATTAATTTGTTAATGGATGAGTGTGTTCACTGGTTAATGAATTTTATAATATGATTAAATTCTGTACCTGTTCAATGAAGTTTTATCTTACACACATTCACTTAGCACAGATTTTCGCTTAGTAAATTTCACTTTATGAATATTTATTTAGCAGAATTTCACTTTTTCACATTTCAACATTTTTAGAGCCCTGAGATTAATTTTGATGTTCGATGGAAAGCAATGAGAACAGAATAGTGACGTCTGCCATGAGCCTTTGTTTAAAGAAAAACACCCTCTAGAGAAAAGTGAGGGCTCTTCTTCTCAGAGCAATGGCTTATAAATAACAATAATAAAAACAAGAAACAAAAAGCAGTGTTAGTGAATGCGTTAGCGAGCTGACTGCTACAGGAATGAGAGAACCAGCATCAGCTGGCAGGCACAAAGGTGGGATTCTTCAAGGACCAGATACCCACTGTACTGTTATTTCAGAACTTCTAAGTACATTTCCTTAGTTTTGCATATATTTTGATACATGCCCAGGGATTTTATTAAACATTTAACATAAATTAGCTCATGTACTCTTTACAAAACCCCTAACGATGCTAGATATCCTTTTAGAGATGAGAAAAGTAGGTTGCAGATGAAGTAAGTTTCTAAGGTCACTAAGTTGTGAGGCTGAGCATGATCCCATGAAGTCTGACCCAGGATTGAGTTACAACGCTTTGAACGAGGGTGGAGCAGGTTTGGAGCAGAGTAGATGGGCTCTCACTCAGGAACAGGGGCCATCTGGTGGGACAGGAAAATAATAATAGTGATAGGTTATATTTATTGAGGGCTTATTATGTGTCAGGTACTTTACATATTATACACTAGTGAGTGCTCAAAATGAGCCATGAAAATAGGTATAATCATTCTCATTTTACAGGTGAGGAAATGAGGCAAAAAGAACTTGTCTTAGTCCATTCGGGCTGCTATGACAAAATAGCATAAACTGGATAATTTAAACAACAAAAATTTGTTTCTCAGTTCTGGAAGCTAGAAGTCCAAGATCAAGGCACAGACAGATTTGGTGTCTGGTGAGGGCCGACTTCCCCATTTTAGACAGCTAACTTCTAGCTATGTCCTCAGATGGCAGAAGGGGTGTGGGTGATCTCTGGGGCCTCTTTTCTAAGAGCATAATCCGATTTATGAGGGCTCCACCCTCATGACCTAATCACTGCCCAAAAGCGCCACCTCCCAATACCACCACACTGAGGATTAAGTTTCAACATATAAATCTAGGGGGGGACATAGTCTACAGCAGAAGTAACTTGCCCAAATGACAGAGCCAGAATTCCAGGACCATTTCCACTCTGCTAGACTCCCACTGAAGTCAGGGGCTGAGGCAGCTGACACATTTCCCACCCTGAGCTGAAATGGCTCAGACACAGGGACAAGTCTTGTTCTGAAAAGGATGTCCTGGGGTCCATTCTGAAGCAGGGATGTCAGAAAGGCAGGAGCATTTGCTTATGGATTCTTCTCAGAATTCTAAAATTAATATTTTTATTTACCTTTTAGTTTATTTATCAGTGGGAGACATAGGTGCAAAGGAAGTATAAAGTGGCACACTAGAGTATCCAGAAAATCCATCAGCACAAACGTTCAGTTCAGGGAAGCCACCAATTGTAACAGCAACTCGCTGCTCTTCCACCTCAGCCATGGGACCACCTCACTGCCATGGAGCCACCTCACTTGGGACCACACAACCCCAGAAGTTGAGTATTATCAAGGAATCATGGTACACTGCATCCCTGTACTTGTCGGTACCACAGATTGTCATTCCCAGAGACACATTAGGAAGTGAGCTGGAGAAAAAAAAAAAAAAAAGAAAGAAAAAAAAACAAGAATCTTTAGAAATGATGAAATATTCAATAAAACCACTTTTAAGAAAACAGTAAGACTCACTGTTCTAAAGAGAATAGTATAATGCTTCCAGAACTTATAGCAACAGGGAAGGTACCTGCCGCGTGTATTTCACAATGCAGGTAATAACCGAGGGGTGATTTAATGGGATTTTCCAGGTGTTCTAGTATATTTCAAAGGAGCCGTTTAAAGAGCAGATAGGCAAGGAAATAAAGAGAGCAAAAGAAGTTTCACTTGGGGCCTAAAATGTGATTTCTCAACAGAACCTAGATTTGATGAAAAAAATTAAAAACTGTAGTTAAAACAAAAACCAAACACTAAATAAACACACCTATAACTGTCTTCTAGTGACATTAGTCATAAGTGGGACTGTCATGTTCTCACAGTCCATCCAACTCCTTCTCGGAAATATAATGGTGTAAATTCTCTACTAGAAGATTTTGAAAACCCTGAAGAGCCTTGAGGACTTAACATTTGCAACAGAGAAGAGATGCTGTGGGCAGCAACTTAATTAAAATACCAGGCTCACACGTGCACAATATCAATGACCGTTTATTCAGGTACTTGTGCACATCAGCAAGGAGGAACTTTATGTTCATGATTTCATTTAATCCCCAGAAGGAATCCCAAGAAAGGTAAAATCATTCTGGCTTTCCAGTTGCAGAAGCCAAACAGTGAGAAGTTGAGGAAATCGTCTAAGGTGACATGGCTCGTTAGCAGCAGAGCCAGATTCTTACTCCACTCTAAAGGCCATTCTCGTCCAAGGATCACAACTGCCTCTAATATTCGATTTTAAAGACAGTTTTTAAAAAACAACAACAAAAAACTTGTTTTTTTAACTTTCCAAGATAGGTTCAAATAAAGAAAGATTGGAAGTAGTTGAAAGCATAATATGCTTAGTTAAAGATTAAATTGTATTGAGAAAGAATAACATTTTGGGCCATTTTCCCCCCTTGGGAAAAGCAGTTCTGTCATAGGCTGTGACAGAAACTCAGGCTAGTCCGGACTTGATGATCCAGTTCATGAGAAATTCTGGGAACGAGATAACCAAGCTAGGAAATAAAAATGTTTTCTCTTCATCCACAAGAACATGTGGAGAAATGTCAAAGCCAGCAATGTTCTGAATGGACTTTCTCACACTACATAGGGGAGGGGTAGAAAAGGCCTTTGTGCAAGTGAGAATATTTTGTTCACTTCTAGGCAACTAATTCAAATAAATCAAAGGATACATCCAAATGAGGTGGGGTGTATTATTTACAGGTGTCTTTATGTACCAGCTGATGTCCTTGGTTTTTAAATGTTAACTCAGTCCTCCATGTGACCCATAAGCTAAGTCAGGAATAGGTGGCAGTGAGTGTGTCTAAGGTCTCATGGCTAATAATCATAATAATGCTGGGATCCATTTACATTCACATCCATCTAACTTGCCTGTCCCAGAGTCTTCCGAACCCTTTGGCATCACAAGGAATGAAAGAAGGTCGAGAGATTTCTCATTGGAGTGAAGAAATCTCATGACACAACATCTGTCTGACTTCAAATTCAGGTTAAAAACAAAACAAAACAAATACTAAAGCAGAAATAAGGATTAAATAAGGATAGAAGATATTCCAAAAAAGTGATCCTAGTCAAGTTAAGCTATTCAGTAACTCAGGAGGCAATAGAGCTTGATGATGAAGCAGGTGGGGCGGTGGAGACCCTTGTGTCTGGCCACCTGGGTTGGTGGACTTAAGAACTTCAAATGGTGCTTACATTAGTGTGGGTCCACTGAGAATGAGCGCTAAGATGAGATTAGATCTGTAAGGTATATATTGGGGGAGTCAGCTTGGGGTGTCATAACAAAATACCATAGACCAGGTGGCTTAAATAATAGTAATTTATTTTCTCACACTTCTGGAGCCTGGAAATCCAAGATCAAGGTGCCAGACAAATTGGTTTCCACAGATCTCTTTTCCTGGCTCATAGATGGGCATCTTCTCACTGTGTCCTCATATGGTGGGGGTGGGGGTGGAGAGAGAGAGAGAGAAAGAGAGGAGAGAAAGAAAAAGAAAGAAATCTCTCTTCTTCTAAGCCCACAGTCCTATGAGATGATGGCCCCACCTTTATGACCTCATTTAACATTAATTACCTCCAAAAGAACCTATCTTCAAATGCAATCAATTGGGGGTTAGGGCTTCAACATCTGGGATGGTGGAGGGTGGCAGGGACACAATTCAGTTCAAAGCAGGAGGGAACAGGAGGGGGAGCCTTCAAACCTCGACGTGGCTCTGATATCTGGGAAAAAATAGAAGAAAACAAGGAGTCTTAGGTAGCAAGGATATTTGTCTGCAGCACAGTTTCAAGAAAGATTTGGCCAGGCTAACGGATGAGCTAAAGTCACCCATTAGAGGAGTCCTGCTTCTAATGGAACAGAAGTGAAGTGCCCTGCCACTCTCAGTCACTGGGCTGGGGGCAGCCCTTGAGAAGTGTGGCTTCAACAAGCGTGATAATGGATTCAGAGGGTCAGCAGCTGGGACCATATGCAAATTATGCTTCCAAATTTCTCTTCCAAGAGATCTGAGCAGCACATTTCCCTGTCTGCTTCCATGCATAGATAAGAAGGAGATGGTAACAAAAGTACATGGTTTGAAGAGCTCTTGGCAGGATTAAATTAATTAATAGAAAGTGCATGGCTCAGTGCCTGGCACATGGTGAGCACTTAGTACATGGTAGCTCTTATTAAAATGTGCTTCTCATGCACTCTGGTCTTTAGGTGACACATGAAAAGAGCTCTCATTACATATTCATCCCATATTGTGTTTATTGATTATCAACACCCATACTTCAATTAAATATACCATTAGTTTTATTGCTTTGTAAAAATCTTCCAAAGATAATCAGTGTGGATGCTAGAAAAGGTTATTGCTCTATAAAAGAAATGAAGAGCTCAATTCTCCTGACTTGAATTTGGTGACCATAATATGCAATTATAGTTGCATTGGTTATTCATTTGCCTGTGGTTCAGTTGAGGCACCTTAGAATTACAAAGTCTCAGAATTAAATGAAAACTTTTAAGCCATCTGCCCAGACACCATGATCTGCTCAGCTTTCCCAAAGAAATTATCTTTCAGTCTCTCTTCACCAACAACAATAAAAAGTACACTCTTTTATAAGTTTGTTTATTCCTTTTTTGGACTGTTCTCAGACTGTTCTCTTGGTCTGTCTGTCTTTCTAGATCCATTCTTCACCACCCTATGCTTTTCCCCAGGAGGCTGATCTCTGTGGAGGCTGGAAGCATTCTTGCTTCCAGTTGGATTGAGCCAATGGAGTTAGCTGACATCTAGCTGGATATTGAGAGGTGGGAGGAGAGAAGCCAGGCTGCTTATTTCTTTGGATTCCAGGTTGATCCCTAATTGATGTCACTAGTCCTCTCAAGCCAGTGGCTGCTGGTAACTGTATCTCCTACCCTATCCCTTTTATTAGCCCAGATTTTCACATTATTTCCTATGGTTCCCCTATAGCCCACCGATATCTTTGCAGTTAGTTCCATTGATAAGCCTATCTGAAATTATCCGAACTTAAGTTTGCCATCTGTTTCTTATTGGCATCCTCACTGCCAGAGACTGTTTTAAATTAATAGAAAGATCTTCCTTAGAGAGGGGATGGAGCCCCTTGAAGTCACACAGAAAGGGTTTCACCCATCTTTCCAAATAATAGCTCTTCAAGTCCACAAGGCAGAAATTAATAGAAATCTAAAAATCTGGACACTGTCACTTTCAAGTCTGAGGCTTTTATAACAAAGATTTTGAAAGGCCTTTTGTGAAAAATCAAATTCAAAAGCTAAGTGTTTTCCCTAAATATCCTGCTGAGCTCAACAATCTTTTGTACACTTTCCATTCAAAAATTTGTTTTCGATTCTTTTATTAATCCCCTTATATTTTCAGTCCTCATCACCTCTTAGGAAAGCACACTCCCTCATATATTCCTTTGCAATTCTAGATGTTATCTATGAGTGTGTTGAATAAAGCACTGATAGCTTTTAATTTGTCTTTAACTGTCTGTGTTCATTTCCCCTAAAAACACACTATACATCTTTAATGTTATTATATTTTCATTTTAAATGACTGACAAAGAAGCTGGGGGAACAAAAGAAGGCAAAAGCAGGAGACAAAAAGAAAGAAAGACAGAAAGAAAGAGCTTCACCTCACAGACCCACCCAGTTAACTGTGTTCTAAATAATTTATTGTCGTAGTACACAGAAGAATATTTTCACATGCTATAGTCATATACTTATTTTTATCATGGGTTTGTAACTAACATTATACGCATATTTTTAATATTTTTATGTAACTTTCTGAAAAATCTGGCATAAAGGCCACATAATACACCATTGTGTTTTTATGCCATAAGTTACTTAAACTTGTCTTATCATTTGATATGTAGATTGTTCCTATTTGATTTGTTTATAAGGTTTGACGATCATAAAGATCGTGGCTTTCTGTTGTTTCTCTTTGTGTTTATTTTTCTTCCTTAAGTCTTATTCTTAAAATTAACCCTAAGTATCAAAATATTGAAACAGTTATTAATCTCTGGTACCATGGAATGTGTAAGAATTTCTGTACAACCAAATCTTCACCAGCAAAATACTGTTATACATGCAAACCCGGTTCATGTTCCAATTCCAACCATTCTGTCATTGTTTGTGCTCTTGACTGATGCTCAGTGACTTACACAAATGATTAATGATATTCCAACTGAGGCTCAGAATATTCCTGGTTATAGAGTATTTTCACCAGACCAGGATTTGTTCTTGACATTATACCAGATGAGTCTCATGCATGTAAAATATTCAAGCAAGATGTCTAATTATATATACATATATATGTGTATATATGCCATTATATGCTACATAATTATATATATTTATATATACACAAAGGTAGTTCAAAAAATTTGTAGAAAATTAGAATTAAAAGGTAATACAAATCTTGCTCTCTCATCACCAAAAAATCTTGGATAAAAATCCATCTGGTTTTGCAAAACTTCCAAGAGAAGAGCTTTTTAACTGTTGTCTCTTTCACTCTCATCGTGGAGCCCCGTGCTGAGAATCTGCATCCTCTCTCTGGGTCTCTGCTCCGGTTGTTGCTAACACTCACAGAGAGACTGCAGACCTGCACTGATCTCAACCACGCTTAAAGAATTCAGAGATGGAGATCTTATGCAGGGGTCTCACTCCACCTTCATCCCCAGTAAGCATAAAGTGCATAACAGTTCCTTTCTCAGGGAGAATAGAACATGAGACTTCTTGGGTTTGCCCCACTGCTCAACCTTCCAGGACATGCTGAAAAATGACAGTCAGTCCTGACAGATCATTAATAGGATGATGTGTGCCCATTTCCATCTGGTTCACTGATGTTTTCTCTGTTCTTTCACACCTATTCTCATTTTTCACACCTACACTTATTTTTATTAGAATAAATAGCTCTTGCCAAGAAAAATAAAAGTAACACAAATCTTTCCATGAACTTTTTGAAGTACCCTCATGTATATATATATTATAAATATTATTTAATATTATAAATATTAAATATATAATATAAATATTATTCTATAGCATATAAGAGCATATCTACGATTTTAATTGATGTTTCAATTGATTTCAATATCACTTTTACAATATCACTGTTACAGTATCACTTAATAAAATCTGTGTTTATTAGCCTTTGCCTCAGGTATTGTTATTTCCTTAAAAGAGATTCTTTGAAGGAGAATTACTCAACAAAAGACTAGACTCATCGTTAAGGACCTTAAAACATCTTGCTCACTTGCTTTCTGGAATGTTTTTACCATTTGAACTTGAGATTCTATGAGCATGTCCTAAGTGATACATTCTTTTTTTTATTTTTTGTCCTTTTTTGTGACCGGTAAGGGGATCGCAACCCTTGGCGTGGTGTCGCCCGCACCGCGCTCAGCCAGTGAGTGCAAGGGCCATCCCTAAATAGGATCCGAACCCGCGGCAGGAGCGCCGCTGCGCTCCCAGTGCTGCACTCTCCCGAGTGCGCCACGGGGTCGGCCCCTAAGTGATACATTCTTTTTTTTATTTTTTGTCCTTTTTTGTGACCGGTAAGGGGATCGCAACCCTTGGCGTGGTGTCGCCCGCACCGCGCTCAGCCAGTGAGTGCAAGGGCCATCCCTAAATAGGATCCGAACCCGCGGCAGGAGCGCCGCTGCGCTCCCAGTGCTGCACTCTCCCGAGTGCGCCACGGGGTCGGCCCCTAAGTGATACATTCTTATCAGTGTTAAACATTACTCATTTATAAATATAAATTTTACATATACATATATATTTAATTATTTAATAAATGAAGGTCATTCACTTTTATTGCAATTACCTCTAAAATATTACGAGTGTCTGAACAATTACGTATATTTTTGCTATGGGATTATGTTACCTTTCGGGAGTATAGATTTTTCCCTCCTGCCTCTATCACAACGGGCCCTGATGAAAAGTCCCCTTACTCTGCTCACACATTCCTCGGCATCGACCACACCCTCTCACTGTTCAAGCAGAGGAGCACTGGCATTGCAGGAGGCACAGAAGGAGGATCTCTGGCTTGCAGCTGGCTGGTGGTCATCAAAGCAGATCCCATTCAGGCTATTGTCCCATCCTCTCTGGCACAGTTGTGGTCTTGGCTGAATCAGCTACACAAATGATTACTGGCCCAGAGGCTCAGGATATCAGTGGTAGTGAAGTGTAGTTTGCTGTGCTGGATAGTATTCAGGTGTGTCTGATGCTTGTGAAAAAGTCAAGCAAAATCTAACATGTAATCTATCAGGGTCTCCAAAAGTGCCTATGAAAAATGTGCCTGTGAATTTTGAAAGGTGTATGCATCTAGAGATTATGTGAGATACAAAGAGGGGAAAGAGATTTTCCTCTTGAAAATCTGTTACAAAAAATCACTTAATCGGGTTCCCTGGCCTCATTTTCTCTTCTCTGACATCTACACCTGCTAAGAAAAGACAAAGTCTATCTTGTGAAGTACCTTTCACACTGTTCTGCATATGCTTGGTGCTTAGGGAAGGGTAATGGATATTATAAGCTCAAATGCTGGATAACTGTGTGACCCCAAGTAAGTAACTCAACCTCTCTGAGCTTCTATGCTTTATCTAGTGAATTAAGGTGCTGGATGACAGGAACCACATCTCCAGGAATGTGATACAACTAGAAGAGGAGAGCTATTGGGACTAGATCATTCGCACATCTGGCCCATGGGATGGAGAGCAAGAGATGATGATTGAGAGGAGAGATGCTGAACCCTGTTAGTGTTCAGGTGCCCAGTGCTTCCACCCACAAGAGTCAGCCACAGGGAAATGGGCACGGGAACAAAACTCATTCCATTTCTCTGCCAGGCTTTGTCCTGTACCCAGATAAAAAGTCTAGAGAATGTGCAGACCCCAACCGAGCTGAAGAGACAGGCTGACATATGGGATTGATGAGAGCAGAAGCATAACACCCATGGCTCTTGCTGGGTACTTTGCACGTGTTCTGTTGTGATGTTTTCCCATCTAAGGGATTCACACTTGGTCTGTTCTCTGTGTGTGATGAACCTTCCTCCTGCCCTTCACATCTCTGACCCCTTCTCATCATTGAGACCTCAGCTCCCTCCTGCCACTGAAAACTCTACCAGAAGGCATCACTCCTCTGCCATGATCATGTCACCCTGGGTCGCTGTCCTCAAACAACGATCACTCCTGAAGTGTGTGTGTGTGTGTGTGTGCATGCGTGCATACACGTGGTGCATGCTCATTTTATTTTCTGTTCCCCTAACTATAATCCAAGCTCCAAGAGAACAGAACACCTCTGTCTCCTTCTTCTTTGTGTACTGATGACTGCTCTATACTAGTAACAGGTTAACTATTTGTCAAATGAATGAATGAATGAGTGAACCCTGAGAGAAAGCTCTACAGAAACAGGGCGGAGGACAGGAGCATTCTGCCTAGGGGAGGAAGTCATGAGAGATCCCAACACTGGCCTACAAGTGGTAGGAGTAAGCATGACTCAAAGCAGGGAATACTTTATCACTGATATTGTGTAGCATTACCAAGTACATGGTAACAATAAAAAGCAGACAAGCTCTTAATTGATTTCACCACTGTTTTCAAACTCTGTCCATGCAATGGTGTACCCCCTCATTGCCTGCACGCTGTGCAGAGTGTTTCCACCGCCTTGCCCTCAGCACCAATGGATTCAGAAGCATGTTCTCTGCTCAACTGAAGAAAAAAATAATATTAAATTAAGGGCGGTGGAGGAACCACAATATCTATCAGATATCACAGACTATTCAAAGATCCTTTCAACAAACACTGTTGAGCACCTATTAGGAGCCAGGGTGGTATGAAGTGCGAGGGAAACTAGATGTGGTGACACAGCTCCTGGGCTTTGTGTCTCGTTGGGGACTCAGACGCCAGAGAGACCGTGGCCCTGAATGGTTAGGTCTTCCCTGTAGATGAGACTAAAACACTTGGTGGATGCCCTGGAGGTCCTGAGCCCTTCTACCTTTGAGGACCCAAGGAAGTTAAACTCAAGAAGTGATACGTCAGCTGAGCTCTGAAAGTCACATGTGCACACTGGTGAGTAGCAAGGGGAGGAAAGTGTTTGGAGCAAGTCATAGAGGCATGAAAAGATATGGCCAGTTTGGGACCCAGGCTAGTGTGTCTGGCACTCTTGTGGCTTGAAAGGTAGCCAAGCACATAGAGTGGTGGTGAAGGAAGACAAAAAGTTGAAGTTGGGCCTGACATGCAACAGGCTTTGAATGCCATATTAAAAATAAAATCCAAGTAACAAAAAAGAAAAATACTTTCCATCAATGGGCAGTCATCAAGGTGTGTATGTGGAGAATGACAACCATCAGCCATGTGTTTTTGGACAACTCTCCCATTGGCTGCAAAGAGCACAGCCAACATGGTGGCCCCTGACTTTGTGCAAATGTCAGCCAGCAAAGGAAGGGGATCTGCATATACCATGCTCCTGCTTTCTGCATCAACGTTCCTATCCCTCCACTTACTGCTATTGTCCTGAACCTCAAAAACCCATTCATGTTTATTAATGACCATAGTACATTGCAAGCATGACATTTAAAAACTTGAAGTTGTTTGAATTATGAGATTGCCAAGGAAACAAAAATTTCCCCACACTTGAAACCCTTTCAATTCTATCAGCTCCCACAGCTGCAGAACAAGAGCTCAAGGGTTTTCAGACTCCAAAGCATTTTTTCATAGATAGAGGAACCAACTGTGAAGTATTTCAAACATTAGTTGTTGTTTTTCAAGCTATGACTATGTCAAGGTCTTCAGTAGGAAAGGTTCATTGTCTCTAGTGCACTGATAATAAAATACATAATATGATATGATTATACATATATTGAAAGGATGTATGTGCAGGCATAGACACCAAAGCGGAGCGAGTGAAAGAGTCACTGTTGTGTGATGGGGAGAACACTGGTTATAGAGTGAGGCAGTCAAGCTTAAACCCCAGCCTCAGTTTCCTCTCCTCTAAGGAATCATTTTTAGGGTCCAAGGAGACAGAATACATCAAAGGTATTAATTCTGTGTCCAAGCAAGAGCACATTTGCATTTAATTTAAAATGATAATGCCATTGAATCTCCCTAGCTCAATTGCAGAGTCTCAGTTTCTCTCACCAGCATCTTCCAGTTCTTTCTTCCATCCCCAAAAGGGGTATATCATGTGCTCACAATTAGTCAACTAATTGTCATTGCCCTATGGGTTGTGAGAGTCTGGCTAAGCTTTGGTTGAACTACAATATCAACACTCCTAAATCTCAAAGGGTTTGTACACAAAAGTGTTTGTAGCTCACACTAAATCCACTGAGAGTCTGGGCGTCTTTAGTACAGTTGCCTCCCATGTCTCTTGCTTCCACTGTCTGTATGAGTGGGCAGAAAGGGGTTGAGATGTGGGCACTGGCTCTCTCTCATTTAGAGCTACTTTTTCACTTGACCCCGGAGAAGTCCTGCTCTACCCAGAATTCCACAATGTCTTTCAGGATTTCAGCCCTGTCAGCTGCCCTCTTCTTTTCTTTTCTGGATGCAAGTCTCAGAAAATAAACTTTCAAAAGCCACCTCTATTTTTACATTGATAAAGTACAATTCACAGAACATTCTAAATCAATTTCCTTTCCCCAGCCCTTTGCCAGACCCCAAGTTGACCATGACACTACCAACTTGCTGACTTAGCCACTCCTACCACAGAAACAACTGCCTAGTGTAGCACAGAAAATGTAAAATGGGTTTCCATTTCCAAATCCATCACCGAACTCTATCTAAAATGTCAGGATGAAGGAGATGACTTTCCAATAAATGAGATTTGTAAATAGATGGTTCTCAGAACAGAGGAAAAATGGTCACAAAGGAGTCCTCAAGTTTCCTCATCTAAAGAGCATGGCCAAATGTCTACAGCCTTTAAGAGATCATTTTTCTGGCTTCTACCCACGGCATCTTCCAAAATGCAAGGCACTAACTTCAGCCAGAGCACTCTGTTATTTATTTAAAATTTTGGCACTTTTAAAAAAAGAAAATAGAGGAAGAAAAAGAAAGAGAAGAATGAGGTGGAGGAAAGGGAGGGAGGAAAGTAGGACAGGAGGGAGGGAGGGAGGAAGCAAGGGAAGGACAGTGGGAGGAAAGACGACACTTGCCCTCCTGGGAAATTAAAGATTATCTAGTTCTACGACCTTTTTCAGAGAAGGAAATCTGAGGCTCAGAGAAGTGAAGATCATCCTGTAAAATCACAGAGCTAGCAAGTGGATGAACTAAAGCTTTGTGCAGCACTTTGCACAGTCCTGTGTTGGGTTGTCTAGATAAACAAGAGCTCAGATAAGAGGAAGAGCTTTCTGGGCCATTATCTCTCGCAAGTCCCAGCCAAATCCAGCCTTTGTTTCTGTGCTGAGAGAGCAGTGCTTGTTTAAGCCCCTGGCCCCTGGCCAGAAAAGCCAGCTCTGGAAGCAGTTCAGGGAGACTGTAGTGAATGGGAGGGAGGCTCCCAGCTGGGAGGGACTCTGGCTCTCCACCAAGGACTGCATAGGAATCCTCTGCGAGAAACTACTGAGAAATCCCTCTAGGATGGTAAGCAACTTTTTGTGCACAACTGGTGGCCAGGATGAAGGACCGATGTGAGCAAAAAGCTAATTAAATGTCCCTCCTGGTTACTTTTTCAAGAATCTAAACCCTGAATGATTAGAAATCTTCACCATCTATTTTGATGGAGTGTACCCAGAGCACAGAGAAACTTCTTATGTAATTGATGTCTTTGCTGATCCTTCACTATTTCTTTTCTTCGCTGATCAGTAACCCTGTGTTATTCTGCACAGACATAGTAGCTAGAGCGTGGAGCTGGATTAGAATTATGATGCTGTCCCTGTCTAGCTGTGTGTCCTTAAGGAAGTTATTTGATATCTCTGAGTCTCACTTTCCACACTTAATAGAGATAAAGCACAGACCACACAGAATCATGACGGTGAAATACCAGATGCATTCCATAACCCAACTCTCCATCTGTTGGAGATCTTCTGAGTTTGCGTCCCCCGCCCCGTCCACCCTTTCTTCCCTGGTGACAATTGCTATGTGCCAGATTAAAAGAACATTCATTCATTTATTTATTTTCTAAGCATGTACTCTATGGGCCAGGCGTTGCTTTAGAACCAGAGGATTCAGGAATTAACAGAAAACACAGAGTCTTGCCACCATGGAGATGGACTCCTGGCAGGGAAGGCTGATAATAAATCAACAACAGGAGAAAAATTTCGCGATAGAAGATTTTTTTCTTTTTATTTGCTGTCCTATTCTCAGTCTCATGAGTAGTGCCTGGCACCTACTTGGTGCTCAGTTAATAGCCATGGAATGAGTAAATTAATTACATTTGGCACTGGAAAATTGAGACAAAAATATTTAAAAAGCAATATTTAATCTACAAATAAATATATAATATCATATTTGGTAATGATCAATTACATAAAGAAAAAATAAAGTACAATAAAAAAGTAGAAAGTTATCAGAAGTTAGAAGGTGACAAGGGACATTTTTGCTAGGGACTGAGAGCAGGTTATGAAGAAGATCTAGCTCAGGTACTCGATTATGGTGGCTACACTAAACAACAGATTTGCAATGTGGATGAAAAAACCTTATATTGGAAGAAGATGCCATCTAGGACTTTTACAGCTAGAGAGAAGTCAATGCCTGGCTTCAGAACTTCAAAGAAAAGACTGACTCTGTTGTTAGGGACTAATGTGGCTGGTGACTTCCATTTGAAGCCAATGCTCATTCACCATTCTGAAAATCTTAAGACCCTTAAGAATTATGCTAAATCTACTCTGCCTGTACTCTATAAATGGAACAGCAAAGCCTAAATGACAGAACGTCTGTTTACAGCATGGTTTACTGAATATTTTAAGCCCACTGCTGAGACCTACTGCTCAGAAAAAAAAAAAAAAAAAAAAGATTGCTTTCAAAATATGTTTGCTCACTAACAAAGTATCTGGTCTCCCAGGAGCTCTGATGGAGATGTGCAAGGAGATTAATGTTGTTTGCATGCCTGCTAACACAACATCCATTCTGCAGCTTATGGATCAAGGAGTAATTTTGACTTTCAGGTCTTATATAAGAAATACATATTTGTCAGGGTATATCTGCCATAGGTAGTGATTTCTCTGAAGGATCTGGGCAAAATAAATTGAAAACCTTCAGGAAAGGATTCACCATTCCGGACACCACTAAGAACATTCGTGATTCATGCACGGTCAAAATATCAACATCAACAGGAGTTTGGAGGAAGTCAATTCCAACTCTCAGGGATGTCTCTGAGGGGCTCAAGACTTCAGTAGAGGAAGTAACCACAGACGTGGTGGTAATAAATAGCAAGAGAGCTAGCATTAGAAGTGGAGCCTGAAGATGTGACAGAATTGCTACAATCTCATGTTAAAACCTTAACAGATGAAGAGTTGTTCACACACACACAAAAGAAAAATAAACTGGGGGGAAGAAGAAGACATAACAATTACAATTCCTTGAAGTTGATATGACAAGCAAACAGAAAGGACATTGTTGGGAGGGAGGGGGGAGAGGGAGGAGGGAGGGAGGTTTCGGTAATGGGCCACAATAATCAACCACATTGTGTACTGACAAAATAAAATTTAAAAAAAAAATTTAAAAAAAGAGTTGTTTTTTATGGATGAACAGAGAAAGTGGTTTATTGAGATGGATTCTATTCCTGGTGAAGATGCTGTGAACATTGTTAAATTGAAAACAAAGGATTTAGAAGATTACATAAACTTAAACTTAGTTGATAAAGCAGTGGCAGGGTTTGAGAGGATTAACTCTAATTTTGAAAGAAGTTCTGCTGTGGGTAAAATGCTATCAAACAGCATCACATGCTACAGAGAGATCTTTTATGAATGGAAGAGTCAGTTGATGTGACAAACTTCATTGTTTTCTTATTTTGAGAAATTAGCACAACTACCCCAATGTCCAGCAACCACCACCCTGCTCAGTCAGCAGCCATCTGCATTGAAGCAAGACCCTCCACCCGCAAAACAACTGTGGCTCTCTGAAGGCTCAGATGATCATCAGCATTTTTTAAGCAATAAAGTACTTTTTAATATAAAGGTACATACCTTTCTTTTTTAGGTAAAATGCTTTTGCACACTTAGTAGACTACAGTAGAGCGTAAACATAATTGTCATATGCACTGGGAAACTAAAAAGTTGTATGACTCGCTTTATTGTAATGTGCTGTTTATTGTGGTGGTCTGGAACCAAACCCATAATATCTCTGAGATATGCCTGTATATATTATGATTTCCTACATATACTTAAGTATGATAAAGTTTAATTTATAAATTAGGCACAGTAAGATATTAACAGCGATAACTAGTAATATAGAACTTTGGGGCTATTATTAAGTAAAATACAAGTTACCTGAACACAAGCACTGAGATACTGTGAAAGTTAATCTGATAATCAAAAGGGCTGCTAAGTGACTGATGGGTGTGTAGTGCATACACCATGAATACACTGGAGGTAGGGATGATTTACGTCCCAGGCATTGTGGGAAGGGACAAAATGTCATCACACTACTGAGAATTGTTTGCAATTTAAAACTTACGTATTGTTTATTTATGGAATTTTCCATTTAATATTTTTAGACTACTGTTGACCGTGGGTAACTGAAACCAAAGAAAGTGAAATCCTGGAAAAGGAGGACTACAGTTACTTGTCTGTGGTCACAGAAATAGACAGAAGAGAGTTTGATATTTAAACCCAGCAGCCTGATCCTGGTCTTGTGCATTCAACTGTCAGGTAGCACTGCCTCATTTCCAACAAGTTAGGAAACATTCTCAAGCCTTGCACTCCTCAGATCCAAATTACAGAACAGTGGTTTAATCATTCAGTGTGTTTTAGAATGATCTGTGCTTAAAGTGTCTGTGGCAAATAGGGATGTTGTTTTGAGCCTTTGGCAGGTCTCCATGGGTGAATCATAGTGCAGAGCTTTAGGATTTGGGAGCAAGGCCCTGCCGTCATCTACACATAACTAATCTCCCTTTGAGAGACAGCTCTTGGCCTGCTACTAGGCCTTAGTAGGAACTGAACCCTTGACTTTGAGCCACCAAGTTACCATGTGACCTGAGCTGACCCTCATGAACTGGATGTTATCTGACCCAACAAGCCATAAGTTTGGGCAATGGAAATGGTTCACATGTGATTGCATCTGAGCAGGTCCTGAAGGCACAAGTAAGTTGCATGAAGAAGTGGCCCAAATGCCCTTGGTCTCTTCTGCTACACTATGTTCTCTGTCCCAGTCTGCACCTATTGCATCATGGGGAGTATCCAATGATTAGTTGAAAAGATAGAGGAGACTTGGGCCTGGTTTCAGATGGTTCTGCATTAGATGCAGTCACTACCCCAAAGTGCAGCTGCAGCACTAGAGCCCCCTTCTGAGACATCCCTGAAGGGCAGTTGCAAAGAGAAATCCTCTCCGTGGGCAAAAATTTGGGCAGTGCCCCTGGCCATGCACTTTATTTGAAAGAAGAAATGGCCTGATGTGTAATTATATAGCAATTCACGGGCCGCATAGTCAGTGGGTTTGGCTGGATTGTCAGGAACATGGAAGAAAATGCAGCTTCCATTTATACTTCTGTCCCCTCCACCAGGCCATGGGCTTTTCCGGGACAAAAACTGTGTCTGAGCCACTTGTCATTCACTGGGATTTCGGGGTGCAGACAGACAGGCCCTGTATTAGTCTGTTTTGTGTTGCTACAACATAATAGCTGAGACTGGGTAATTTATAAAGAACAGAGGTTTATTTGGCTTACTATTCTGGGACAGCTGCATCTGGCACGGGCCTCAGGCTGCTTCTACTCATGGCAGAAAGTGGCAGGGAGCCAGCGGGTACAAGCAGATCACATGGCAAGAGGAAGCAAGAGAGGGGAGGTGCCAGGGTCTTTTAAATAACCAGCTCTTGTGGGAACTAATATAGAGAGATCTCACTCAGGACCCCCTCCCCCAGGGAGAGCATTAATCCATTTATGAGGGATCTGCCCCCATGACTCAAACAGCTCCCAAAAGTGCCATATTGGGATCAGATTTCCAAGAGTTTTGGTGGGGACAAAATATCCAAACTCTATCAGGTCCAAACTCTATCAGGCCCAAACTGTGGAAAAGGAAGATAGGACAGGATGGTCTGAGGAGGAAAGAACCTGAGGGAAGACAAGCCTGCATTTATTGGCCCATTTCTCAAACTGACATAGGGCTGGGAGCCAGAAAGCAGCCCTGGGCTAGAACATAATTTGTTAAAACCATAAATTCTATCCTCACCACCTCCATTTTTGAAGTGGCTGTGCTCCCTTTCACAGGTCCCTGGGTGTGCTTAAGGGGTTTCCTAGAAGGGAGTCCTTTGGTTTTCATGTTATCTTGTGTCCTAAACGCTAGGTTCTCCGAAGACCTGGAGTCTGTATCTTAAAGCATTAACAGGACTCTGTCCTAGAGCCCCACGGGAGGCTAAATAATGCCCCCAAAGATGTCCATGCTCTCACCCCTGGAATCTGTAAATATGTTACCTTACACAACACAGGGACTTTACAAATCTGATTAAGGTAAGAATCTTGAGGTGGAGAGATCATCCTGGATTATCAGGGTGGGCCCAGTGTGGTCACAAGGACCCTTACAGGAAGAAAGCAGAGGTCAGAGTCTGAAAGCAGGTGATGTGATGTAAGATGAATGGCCTCCAGAAGCTAGAAAAGACTGTGAAAAGGATTTTCCTCACAGACTCCAGAAGGAACAGATTCCTGCCAACACTTTGATTTTAGCTCACTGAGATTGATTTTGGATGCTCAAATTCCAGAACTGTAAGATAATAGACTTGCACTGTATGTCACTGAGTTTGTGGTAATATGCTGTAGTGGTATTAGGAAACTGTTCCAAGCTCCTTGATGGATCCTCTGAGTTGATGGATGCCCACCTATGGGTGAACAACCATTCCGTACAAGCTGGTTTTTCATTGCTATGTGAGTGAGTCAAAGATGGCCTCCGTGTTTTGGCCCTTTGGTTGTTTATTCACAACAGGTGGACACCCCTTAGTTCAAAAGCCCCCTGACCCTAAATTAAAATGTTTATGTATCTAGTTACTTTAAAAATACTCCAAACAAGCCATTTAGAGCCTGCCTGCTTTATATACCCTAGGCAGGCTCAAAACCTGCCTATACCCATTGATAAGATAGGGCCTTGTAATTATAAGTCCTGAAAGAAGCAATTGCTAGTCTTGGAAATTCTCTGACTCAGAGACCCTCAGCCTTGCTGCCATAAGCACTTCTCTGATCTTGTTCTCCCCTGAAAGTTCCCTTGCCCTTCCCTGCCTCTGGGTGGTGGTCCTGCCTTAAGCCTCTGGATAGTCTCATGCTGTGAAATGTCTACTCTTACACAACCCTGTCGAAGTACTCCCGATAAGCTTGTTGTATGTTACAGCCACTCAGGGTCATATCTTTTTCCTTAGGCAGCCCCCAAATCCCTTGAACCCCTTCTACTCATAAGCCTCTATTAGGAGAAATGCACACTTGCCCAGGACTTCTTTTAAATAACTGAACTATTATTGAAGGAATCTAACCAAACTGCAAGGTGTCAAATTCTCTCTATATAAAGCTGTGCTTACTCATATTTGTGCAATGAATTCCATGCATGAACCTAAATAGAGAGAGTCAATCTTATTTCTAATTACATAACTTTTTTCACTTGATATCAAGCAAGAAGTTGGCATATAAGACACTGTCATACCTACACATTCAATTAGCTGGCGTGCCTGATGGATATAAACAAAACAAAGAGATGAGATTTTAAACTGCCCCCCACCTTAATTTATTATTTTGATTACTTATAATACAGATCAGGTATATCATTTGCTTTTGCCTATTAAGGAGCTTATCTTTTTAGCATTTATTTCAAAAAATTTGGTCAAATATGCTCAACCTATTTTCAGGAATTTTTGTCATACACAACTGACAGGGCCATGGGTTAATTTCCACCCTGGGAACTGCTGGCTGATGATGCATTTACCCTGAGGTTGTGATGTTGAACATTTCACAGGTAAATTGGGAACAACATAATTCAGAGAAGCAATAATGCACTTCTCAAGATGGGAGAAATTGAAAACTCTATGTACAGTAGCTTAAATTGTAAGTGTAAATGATTTTCTTGGTTTAAAACTAAGTCACAAGTTAGGCACATGAAACGTGGGTGTAATTAGGCTTGCTTTACATTAGGTATCATGTTTATTTTCCATCTACAAACTAATAAATAATGCAACAGTTGGAAACTGAAAGTGTCATGCAATGATGATGCATAGATTTAGCACTATGCTATGGATCAATGGATCCCCCAAAGTCCATGTGTTAGAAACTTGGTCCCCACTATAACAGTGTTAAGAGGGTGGGAAATCTGATTATGATACTTGAAAGATGGGGTCTTTGGGAGGTGTTTGGATCGTGAGGACTGTGCCATTGTTGAGTAGATTAATCCATTCATGGAGTAATGAGTTATCACAGGTGTGGACTGGTGGCTTTATAAAAAGGACATGAGAGAGCTTTTCCCATTCTCTGGCCATGCAATACCCTGCATTACCATGGGACTCCGTAGAGAGTTCCCATCCAGAAGAAGGCCCTCCCCAGATGTACCCCCTGGACTGTGGACTTCCAGCCTCCAAAATTATAGGAAATAAACCTCTTTCCTTTATACATTACCCATTTTCAGGTATACTGTTACAAGCAACAGAAATAGACTAACCCAGCACTATTATAGAAATTCTGCATATATTGCAAATTAACCAAGACCATGGTTGACTTATAACTAAATACAAAGTTCATATATAGACTAAGATTAGATTCTTTTTCTTTTTTGATATATATATATTATTGTGGTAAAAATATATAACACAAATTTGCATTTTAATTTTTTTAAGTGTGTGATTCAGAGGCATTAATTACATTCAAAGTGTTGTGCATACATCATCACCATTTCCAAAACTTTTTCATCACTCAAATGGAAACCTTGTACCTATTAAGCAATAATTCCTTTTTTCTCCCTCCCTCTACCTGGTAACTTCTAATCTAGTTTCTGTGTCTATGAATTTGCCCGTTGTGATATTACATGTAAGTGGAATCATACAACATTTGTCCTTTTGTGTCTGCTTTATTTCACATAGTGCAATGTTTTCAAGGTTCATCTATGCTGTAGCATGTGTCAGAACTTCATTCCTTTTCCTGCCTGAATAATATTCCACTGTATAGATATAACACGTTTTGTTTATCCATACATCTGTTGATGTCACTTGGGTTGTTTCCACCTTTGGGCAATAGTGAATAAGAGTTAATAGATGGACCCAGTTAATATATTCATCAAACTTTAAAATTCTGAAAATTTCCTTCTCGAAGTTACAATTCTCTCCCCATCTAGGGGGAAAAAAATAAGTAGAACTCTACATTGGGGAGGGGAGAACCTGAATTTTAGAGGAATAACTGTGGTAAAAATGAAAACAAAACAAAACATTGGTAGCTGATTAAAAAATGATTATTTTATGTTCTTGGAAAATAGTTAACAGCCTTCTCTACCAAAAGAGGAAAATTTCCAAACTATTTAGTGGAAGAAGTGCTTTTTTAAAATTGCCTTTAATCTGCGTCTGTCTATGTACGGAGAAGAAAGAAACAAGGAGACCATTCAACCTCTTCTTCATCATTTGAATATTTCAAGAAAATGAAATGACTGCTATTATGTTGATCATTGTCTCAAAAATTGTGTTTGTTCATTGTACAGAAAAACAAATGTTTTTCTCTATGTCCTCACTCAACTCTCACACCAGTACTTCTGGTCAGCAAATGTGTGGTTTTTTTCCCGCACCAAGCAATTCTCCAGTTTTCGACAGACACTGACTAGGTCCCTGGAATTTAACTCAGTTCTTACACTGTCTTAAAATAGCATCAGACCCCACAAGTTAGGGGCTCAGTCCTACAAGAATGTCCCCACTACACATGCCAGTAACAAGTCCTAATTTGTCACAGGTACCTCTGAGTCACCGAGTATAAATTCAGGGGGTTCCCACAACCCCTCCTCAGGTTCAATATTCCTTACAATGGCTCATAGAATTCAGGAAAGTGCTTTATTTACCAGCTGATTATAAAGGATACGACTCAGGAACAGCCACATGGTTGAGATGCCAGGGCAAGGTACGTAGGAGTGCGTGAGCAGCTTTCATGGCCCAGTGGGTAGGCCGTCCTCCCGGCACCTCCACGGGTCTATCGACCTGCAAGTTCTCTGAACTCTGTCTTTTGGGGTTATTATTTAGTAGTAATAATAATACTTCATTTAATAGGTATGATTGATTAAATCGTCAGCCATTGATGATCAACTCAACCTTTAGCCTCTCTCCCCCAATTCCAGGGAGATCAGGGGTGGGGGAGGGGAGGGGGGGCTGTAAGTTCCACCCTCTGACCACTAGTTGTTCCCCTGGTAACCATACCCATCCTGTGGTTGTCTAGGGACTTTCCAAAAGTTACCTTATTAACATAAACTTTGGTGTGGTTTAAAGGAGTTTGTAATGAATAACAAAAGACTCTTCTGTCACCTGTGTTTCTTTTATTACTTAGGAAATTCCAAGGGTTTTAGTAGCTCTGTGTCAGGGACTGGGATAAAAATCAAAATACACATTTCTCATTATATCCCTGTATCATATTTATCCATGGCTTGGATTTATGTGAATGTTTATCATTAGAGGCCCAACAAAACTTCATTGATTTTAGCTTTATTGGCCTTGATATTTAGGGTGGGGCATGGATAGCTGAAGGGATGGTCTATCGCCACAGCCTCTAAGATCCACAGCAATTCCTTAAATAAAATCTTATTCCCAAGGTCATGGGTTTGGATCCCTGTATCAGGCAGCCATCCCCACCAAAAAATAAATAAAAAATAAAAAATCTTATTCCCATTTAACATGAGAGGAGGTACTTCAAAAAGCTTGTGGGAAAATTTGAATTATCTTTTAATTCTATTTTTCCATGAACTTTTTGAAGTACCCTCATATCAGCAAATTGACCCTCTAAAATTATTAAACAAATTTGCCTGGCATTACCCAGATTTTAAGTGATGATGCCAAGATTTAGAACCTAGTTTTCTAACTGAGAAGATAAACAGATAAATAGAGAGGGAAAAAATGTAAATCACAGCTGAATTGGATACTTGAAGTGCAAATCAGAACTAGGTACAGTATTTAATTGTGTGGAAAATGTAAATTGCTACTAAAGATAGAACTTCCAAATTAAAGAAAGTGGAAATAGAGTCTGTCATGCATTCTCTTTTGAATGCTGTATACAGCTTTTAGTATCCAATGTTAAATGTCTCGGCAACATTCTTTCAGTTTGACAGATTATCTAAGAGGTCTTGTAGGTCTGCCAGGGTCTTTGCCTTCATATAAGACCATTTCCTTTGAGCTGACCCCAGCCTGCAATTTGTTCTAAGTATATCTTTTCCTCACATGGTTTAGTTGAATTTTAATGAAATTCAGAGGAAGCAACACAGTGTACACACACACATTCTACTTATGGAGCAGTTGGATTTATGCAAAAATCACTTGTTCACCATCACATATGATCAAAATACTGGATTGAAAATAGTAAAATGCCTTAGGTCAAAATAGTTGAAATTATATAGCAGGTTCAGTGACTTATGATAATGGTAACTTACATTTGTGTAACAGACTCTAATATCATGAAAGCTGACACCTGTATTAATCTCCCTTTTTATGTATGACCAAAGATCCATTAGGCAGGTAAGTGTTCTATTTTATTGTCAAGAAACAACCAGGTATGGTAACTAGTCTTGAAAGAGTACACTTTTGTGAATCAGGCCTCCTATTTTTCAGCCTCTTATGTGATCCTTTCTCACACTGAGTCTGGGCTGGCCCTGCTGAAACAAAAGAATGCGGCAATAGTTTTGCTTATGTAACACTTGCAACTCCTACTTTTGTCTCTTGGAACACTGGGGAAAGCCAGCTATCACATAAAAAGTCTCACCAGTGACCCTGAGTCTGCCATGCTGTGAGGAAGCCCGACTTGGCCAAATGGAGGTGTTGCAGTCACCTCAATTTAGGCACCAAACATGATGAAAGAAGTGTTCTTGGACATCCATCCCACTTAAGCCTTCAGATGTCTTCAGCCCTAGCTACCATCTGACTACAACTGTGTGGCCCCTGAAGCAAGAATTGCCCAGCTGTGCCTGATTCAACTATAAAATCATAAGAAATAATACATTATTTCTTTAAACTACTGAGCTCGGGGTGGTATGTTACACCTACTCAGGACTTGGAATTGGAATATCAGGTCTATTTAGCATTTATTGTTTTTCCCACCACACCGACGACACTACACTCAATGAAGAGCATGACTTTAATCAACTCTTAACAGGGTATCTGCAAAGGCAGAGAACTATTTGAGGCCTGGGTCTCTATAGTAAGAAACAGGCCTTCACTTGAGGATCAGGTAGTTAGACAACAAATATACAGGCACTAGGAGGTAGCTCTGAGTTCTCAGTTGGATTCTGCTGCCAACTACACGAGTGTGAACAGTGACCTTACTCCTCTAGGCTTCAGATCCTTCTCCGGTAAAGCAAGAAGATTGGCTTAAATGACTTCTAATAATCCCACTCAACTCTATTAACTGATGAAGATGTAATTTTTATTTTTTATTTATTTTAATCTGGAAGGATAAAAACCAAAGTTGACAATAGTTATCTCTGAATAATCTGACTGGAAGACTCTTGTTATTACACAATGCACGTGTATTCCTTGGGTAACAGAAAGCCATGAATTTTGTTGGTTTTCAAGAGATTGTATAGAAGAAAAGTGAGTGTAAGCCAAGATGAATGGACCACAAAATAGACTTAAGTCTTTATATTAGTTACTTATTACCTAACATATTACTACAAACTTAACAGCTTAAACCAACATACATCCATGATTTCAGCTTTCATGGCACAGTAGTCCGAGCCATAGCTTGGCCTCAGTCTCCCCAAGCAGCCATCAAGGTGTCAGCCAGACTCTTTCACATCGGGATCTTAGAGACCTTTTCCAAGATTATTGTTTGTTGGAAAAATATAGTCCTTTGCAATTGTAGGTTTGAGGTCTTTGCTTTCCTGATGAATATTGTCTGGGGACACTCAGCTACTACCAGTCACTGGAGTCCCTTGCTATGACACCCTTCCATAGGCCTCTCACAACATGGCAGGTGATCTCTCCAAAGTCTGTAGGAGAACCTCTCTCTTTACAGTCTTATTTGGAGTCTTATACAACATAATGTAGTCGCATCCCATCTCCTTTGCCATATAGAGTAATCTAACCAAAATCATAAAGATTCCATCTTATTTACAAGACCTGCTCATATTCAAGAAGAGACTGTTATAAAGGGTGTAAATACCAGGGAGAGGGTATCTTGGGGGCCACCTTAGAAGTCTGCCTAATACAATCTTTCTGATGATATTTGTCTTTAGTTCCTGATCTCTATCTTTGCCTTCTCTGTGTTCTAGCTTTTTCTATGGATGGCTGTGTTGGATGGAAAGGCAGTGCAACCTGAAGGTTAAGCATGCTAACTATGAAGAGACTGTCCAGGGAGAAAATCTGGCCCTATCATTTACTAGCCATGTGACTTTGAGCAAATTACATAATATCTTAGTACCTTGGTTCTCCATAAAATGAGGTCAACAGTAGTACATGTCTCATAGGCTGACGTGAAGATTGAATACTACACACTGGCCTTCAGTAAGCACTCGGCTATCATCCCTTTACCTCCTATGAAAGATGACATCAGCCATGAGAGCTAACTGGAAGGCAGAGGGAGTTACTTTTCAATGTCAGATACGTGTTTATAAAATTATGACGTATTACATTTGTACCTTGTCATTACCATGTGTATTAGTCCATTTCTGTTGCTTATAACAAAATACCTGGAACTGGATAATTTATAAAGAAAATGAAATTTATTGCTTACAATTTCAGAGGCTGGGAAGTCTAAAGTGCAGGGTACACATCTGGGTGGGCCTTCTTTGGTGGTGGCTTTATAGCAATGCAGGGGTCTCAATGGCAGAAAATGGCAGAGCAGAGACAGAGACTCTCACGTGCTCAGCCTTTTAAAGTCCTCAGAACCACACCTTTGACCACCATTTTAAATCCATTCATTATGGCATGGTCCTACAATCTATCACCTCTTCAAGGCTCCACCTTTAAATTACTATGATAGGACTTCCCACCCTCAACAGTTACAGTAGGAATTAAGCTTCTAATATATGAACTTTTGAGAACACAATTCAATCAGTCCACAGCACCATGTAATACTCATAGAATCTCTGTGAAGAAGGTATCATTACTTCTGTTTTATAAAAGATACTAGAAGTTCAGAAAAGTTAAGAAAAATGCCCAAAGTCACATAGCTACGAAAAAGGCTGAGCCAAACCTCTAAGTGTAATTCTTCAAAATTCAAGGCTCTTTCCAGTAGGCCAACATGAGAAAGTGGTATTAGACTTGCTCTTTGTGATACCATGTGATAGAACTCAGATCCATGGGAAAAAGCTGGGGAATATAGATTTAGGAATTGAAAGTATGAATATCAATAGCCAGTTTGGAGATGTGATGGGTTGCCTTGAAGAATACTGAATTCTCTTTTGGTGTAATATTCAAGAAGTGGTTGTATAGTATGGCACAGTACAAAGAACTTGGGTATTAGGATGATTCGTTTAGTTAATTAATATTTGTAACTCGTATGTCAAACGTTGTACTGTGTGCTGGTGGTTTGGTGGTAAGCAATACGTCTTTGATTGACCATTTCCCCTGGGATTTGTGGGGATTAAATTAAACAGCATATTTAAAGTACCTACCTATGCCTGGACCAAAGAAAAATGCTCCCAGGAGACAGGCCAGATCATAAGGCTGGGATGTGTTGCAGAGGGATTTCAGATCAGATTGACAACTAGGCTAGAGATTTACCACAAACAAATACATCCTATCTACCATGTGCCAGGCACTGTGCTAGGTGCTGGGGGTTGCGATCAAGAGAAAGAGACATCCACTGTCTGCGTACTAGCTCTATGTGGAACACACATCAAGCCGTAGAGAACAGTTCCCTGTGACATAAGTGAGATGGAGATCCAGGAAGGTGCCATGAAAGTAGAATTTAAGTTTGATACCGATGCTTTAGTACTATTTTGATAGTCTGATAAGCCCCCCCCTCAAAAAAAGCACTACATGATAACAATTTTTTCTACCATTGTATTTTACACTTTTATGTGTGAGGCAATAAAATAGTCTCATTCTCTGCTTTCTCTCATTTAATTGAAGGAATTATAATGAAATAATAGTGACCATGTGGATTGGTCATATCACCAATATGAAATACAGACAAAAGAAGACACATATGCAAGGTTACTGTCTCGGATTGGATGTCCTAGAAGTAAAGCCTGAGATGGAGATTCCTGTATTCTTGGGAAACGCACTGACTGAGAATTGGATTGTAGGAGAAATGGGTGAGGAAATGAAGGACGGGGACAAAGGAAAGAAACGAGCAAAACTGTGTTTTTTAGGAGAAATCTAGCCTCAGCCTGATCCCACAGGAGCTCTGTGAATGAGCTGTGCCATAGAGGTTGTCCTGCCCAGAGGCAACGAGGCTGGGCTGTTAACCGACCACCCTCACTTTCCACCCCACGTCAGTCAATCATCGGTCATATGGTACCCCCAGGAAAGCAGGGGAGCAGGGTGGGTGAAACTTCCCCAGCATCTCCAGGTAAGGCAGCTTCTGCCAACGAGGGGAATGCTCCAGAAAATAGTACAGGGTGAGCCATTATCAGCCAACTTTTATGGCAGCTGGGGTTGAGGACACTGCCGTGGTAAATGGCATCTGGATGGGGACCTAACAGCAACAGCTATCTTCACATACCTGGGAAGTAGGTGAAGAAAAAAAAAAAAAAAAGAAAAGAAAGAAATAAAGAAAACAGCACCAAAATAAAGAGAGTCTGCTGACTGGCTCCAATCCAGTTTTGGTCTGTCTCCCAAAGCCATAAATGCTCTTAACCTCATAGTCACATATGCACTTAGTATATAGTTTTTATCTACTTTATCTCATTGAATTTTCCCCAAAGTAGAGTGAAGTTAGCATCAGCCCATTTTTACTAAGAAGAAAATTGAGATTCTGAGAATTTGAATCTAAGGCTACACGGCCAGGATTCGCACTCAGGTCTGTTGGCTCTAATTTATTTTTCTTTCCTGTTACCTAAGTGAGAAATTTGGCAAAATGAAGTAAAGATCTTGGTGTCAGGATGAACTAAGCTCCAAGGACATTTCCTACATGAAAATACTTTAGTCAAGCAACTAAATAAGAGAGCATCGCTTGCTTTGGCCCTTTCTCCTTTTTCACCATCTGGAGAGCTCTGTTGTGTTGCTTTGGCTTTTAGCTCAAGCTCGGGCTTCCTAAATGAACTTCTATCAGTAGGGAGAGTGTTTCATTAGGTCCCTGTTGCATTAAGTCCCAGCCACTGTTTTGGTCAAAGATGATCTTGGCATCTCCTAACTGTCCAACCCTGACTCCTAGATGTCATAGTTTCCTTTACAGGCTCTGCCTAGTAGACAGACATGTTTGCTATACTTCTTCCTATCCTTACCCACGATTGGATGCACTGAAAAGTAGCAAAGCGAGACATTAGAGACAAAATTCCGACTGTAATGAGCAATGACTCTATCATTGTGGGTAAGCCCTTTAACCTCTGAGACTGAGTATTCTCCCCTATGAAATTAGCATGCCATTTCCTACTTCTCAGAGTTGTTGTGTGGGTTATAAGCAACCTATTTAAAACACCAAACACAGCAGGTGTACAATAAGTGGTAGTTGTCTTTATGAGACAGACATACCTGTGCAGGAGCCAAAGACAAAAGAGTGCCTGCTAAGTTCACTCCCAGCACATCAGCCTTGGAAAGTGGCTGTCCAGGCCACAAGTGTCTGACCTGCAGTGACTTCTCAATGTGTTTAACTGTTCCACATGCCTGCAAGAAAAGTCTGTTGCCTCTACCTCCTACTCCTTCTCCATCTCCATCGCCACTGTCTTCATTCCTCAAGCTGTCCTTGTCCGGAATGTCCTGCTCTGGCGTCAACATTGTCTTTCATGCTCTGGCTCCATGGCAGTTCCTCCACAAAGCCTTCCTGTGAGAACAGCAGGGTCCGGGTGGCCCACAAGTTAAGTGACCTGTGTTGTAGCTCTGTCATGTGACCTCTGGGAAGATTCTTCATCTCTTACTATTTCTGAGAAATGACATCATGGGAGCAGTCTCTGCCATCTCTCACCTTCTGTTTGTGATACGTGATGCCAACACTCCCCATTGCCAGGCAACTAATCCCCCAGAGTGAGAAATATTTCTCTCTTCTTAAAAAATGACTTGTGGGCAGGATCGCTTCTTATACTTTAGTTTCCCCCCCTCTATAATGAATCTAGTTATTGCTGAATCAAATATCAAACTCTCAACACACTGCCCTGCCCATCTCTACACAGCTCAGCTTCCATTTCCATTGCCTTCTTAGCCCTTCATCATGTATTAAAACCCAGAATAAACAATTCATGCCTATTATTTTATGCTGCACTTTCTTTTTATATTTTTGAGGACTTAATACCATTCTGAGCACATAGTAGGGGCTCAGAAGAAAAATATAGTTTTAATGATTAATGGTGACCTCTGACCCCATCCTGGTAAGCAGCAGGCACATCGGGCATTGGCTTCTTCTGCTCTGCATCTCCCTGTAGCTGAGAGTCACAGTCTCCCAGGACAGGGGGCCAAGGAAACCTGAGCTCAAAGGCACACCATTTTTCCTAAACTAGCAAATTTTCAGGCTGTGATCTGAAAACTAAGTGGCGTTAACAGGATTTCAGTGCTATCTGATTACCGGAGGGAAGGAGAGGGTAAGGGCATCCTGACTCAGGAGCCTCACGTGCAGCGATTATTCCAAATAAAGTAGCTGAGGCTTTGCTTGGCTGCTCTCAGCTGCCTCTCTGGAAGAACAGCACCTAGACATCCCCAGTCTGCCCCCAGGCCTGGTCCTGTCAGGGCAGGAGCCTCACTCCCTCCAGCTGGCATCGGTCTTTGTCAATAGAATTGGTATTAGGTGTGTTCAAGAGCAAACAGGTGCCCATTAGGCTCCTGAGTCACTGTATTTCAGTCCCATCAGGACAGGCCCAGGTTCACTTCAGGGCCTTCTCTGAACTTGGCAGTGCTCAGATGAGAACTAAATACCTGGGCTAGGTCTGGAGCAGTCGCTTCTTACTCCTTGCATCTCCCTAGCGGCTGACTAAGCTTACACCAAAAAATGAATGAACAGACACTACCACTAGGACCCCTGACCTGCATGCTAGACCTGTATGGACATTTCCTTAGTCAAGACTCTGCAGGCTCAAATCAACAATGACTGATTTTACATCCACCAGTCATTTTATGCTGCACTACTCCCTACCATCAGCCGTGCTAGATCTTGACCCTAGTGCTTGTCCTGTCTTCCTCCTTGCCTACCCACCATCCCTTGCCCCAACAGTCCACACTTCAACCATCCCTTACACAGTAGGGCACAGGCATTCACAGGAAGTTTGCAAAGAGCATCCTTTTGGGAGGCAGAGACTCTCACTAGAGTTTCCTTAGTCACCAAATTCCTAGACAGCCTTGGAAACTTGATTTAATCTTTCTGATGACTGGATAAACATTTTTTAAAATGTGGTATATATACACAATGGGATAGTATTCAGCCATAAAAAAGAATGAAATTCTGCCATTTGCAACAACATGGATGAGTCTGGAGAAAATGATGTTAAGTGAAATAAGACAGACAAAGAAACAGAAATACCGCATGTTCTCACTCATAACTGGTTGGAAGGAAGGAAGGAAGGAAGGAAGGAAGGAAGGAAGGAAGGAAGGAAGGAAGGAAAGGCAAGAAAAGACCATGACACTGCATTAAGGAAGAATAAACCTAAGGATACTAGAGATGAGGGGAGGGAGGGAGGGGGCTTGGGAAGTGACCGTTTGGGTAAAGGACATAAAGAAATATCACGATTTGTAAGAATGAATATGCTAATAATAAATTAAAAAATTAATAAAAATAATCTTTCTGACACTCTCATTTCTTCACCTCTTTAATGAGTGTGGCAAAAGCAGGATGCAGTGATGTGCTGCAGCGGGAAACACTCTGCATATTGCCAAGTACCAGGTCCAGGGAAGCCTGCTGTAAATGCTTCTGTTACTCCCTCTGGGGAAATGGTGGTTTGACGACAACCTGAATGGATTCCGAAGAGGAGAGCACGGGGCGGGGCGTGGGCCGTGCTAAGGTCAGGCCAGGCTGGAGCTGATGAAACATAACCAAAGTGACTCACTTCCCTGACAACGCCCCCGAGAAAAATGCAGGCTCTTTCTTGCTCTTCCTCTAACTGGGGCACACCTCTTAGGATGGAAAACATTTGGCACCAGGGAAGGAATGTCAGGTCAGAAGAAGTGTCCTTGAGTCTGTGCTTTTCCTTTTGAGTTTCCGAAAGTGTTGGGTAGAACCATAAATAGATAAGTAACTGTGCTTTGGCAGTACATGGACTCCAGGCCCTGGCTTATAGTCAATGTGACCTTGGGCAAGCTCCCCACATTCTCTGGGCCTGTTTCCTCCTTTTTGAACTTGCCATAATAATTCCTACATTCCGGGGTTACTTGAGGAAATTTGAATGAGTATGTGTAGGAGAGGATCAATAATGTCTACTTCTCTCTTCTTCCTTAAGTATAAACTATGACGGGAAATGAGTTTATTTTGCTTGTTTGTATTTTCTCTTTTTCTGTAATGAATATGTTTTACTTTCATAATGAAAAAAAAAAATCCAATCTACTTAATTCTGTAAAAGGCTGAGTGAATGAAGAATGCATGAGAAAAATGAGAGTTAGAAGAGCTCATGTGACCACCTTCAGCAAGGCAGCTGTTCAGGGCCAGAAGTGAAACTGCCACTGGGGCTGTTGTCTCTGGGGGCAGGTGCGGGGCTCCTTACCCTCAACTTTGCCCTTTTCACTTTTTAGTATCAACCCTTGGGAGTTTAAATTTTCTTTCACATTTAGGACTCCATATTCAGAGTTGATTTTGAAATATACACATATTTATGTCTCAATGAATATGGAATATATGTCTATAAATGCATATCGATCTTTCAGGAAATAGATAAACAGACTCCCAGACTAAGCAAAAGGCTACCTGCCTCTTTAGTCAGCTTGTCACAGAACCGACAGGATGGAGACACATAGATTTTGCAATTTCTCTTTTCTATTCTAGGTGACTTTCTGGAAGCCAGTTGTCACCTGGGGCAAAGCACGCAGCCTCGAGATCATTCTGAAGGCCAAAGGTTTAATCCCTTTTATTGTAGGTTTCTTTCATCACTGAGATCAGGAGTATATGCAAATATTCTTTGAGGCCAAGATGAATCACAGGGAACCTCTGGCCAGTTATTAACTGCTTCCCCATCCTTATTATTGCTTTGCTCACTTTGAGTTTACATGGGGTTAAAATCCACATTCATGTAATTGGGGAAGTTGGGAAAGGGTGAAACCACCCCCTCCAAGAATAATAGAGAATCTCAGTAAAAATAAATCTTAAAGTGCAAGTAAAAAATAAATCTAATGACCACAGTGAGACATTAAAAATTTAAAAAAAAAAAAAAGAGCAATGCAGAAAGGATAAGGGGGAGAGAGGTCCATAATAGATACATAATAGATATAAAACATTTTCCTTTTCTTTTTCTTTTTCTTTTTCTTTTTTTTTTTAAAGTAATAGAGGAATATAGGTTCTGCAATGAGTGCAACACAGACAGCTATTTTGAATTGGGGGCAAGTTAATTATATTCAAAAAAAGACAGCGTCTTCTGAAAAAATCTTTTTTTTTTCAGTGTAATAGTTTAGTTGCTTCATATAGAGACATATTACACAATGTTAACAACCATGAAAAACAATACAAAATGCCCTCCATTTAACAAGTAGAAAAATATAACTAGTATATATGGCAATTGTGAATCTAATACTGTACAGAAGTAATTTATGGACTTTACAAATAAATTATAGCTTCAATGTCCTTTTAAAATTCTTTTTTTTTTTTTTTCTCCCTCTAGATGTACACCAGGACTTACAACAGGAAAGGTTCTGAGCCTAGCTGATTGCACATCAGTGCCAGTCAAATGTCCTGCCGACGAGCTCGAAGAACTTCTTATTTGGCTCGTGAAAATATTCGTGCAGTTTACTGAGCAGTTTGGGATCGACTTGGGGGTGCGCCCGGCCTTTGGACTCGTGCAAGCAGCGGTCCCGGCCGCCGTCCCGCAGGCAGTAAAAGCCCTTGGTTTTGTTAAAGTAGAAGTTGGAGGCGTTGATCTGCGGCGACAGCTTCAGGAACCGCTCGACCTTCTGGATCTCGGGGAAAGGGTCCCTGATGAGGCGGTCGCCGTCCACGATGTGGATGCGGCGCAGCGGGAAGCGGCGCAGCCAGTTGCGCAGGTGCAGGTGGTAGAGGCTGCGGTTGAGCGCCTTGTAGTCCACGTTGAGCCTGCCGTCGCGCACCAGGAACTCCTCGATGGACGGGTAGGGCTTGCGCTTCTGCACGTGGTTGTACAACACTTGGGTGTAGTCGGACAGCACGCGCTCCGACGGGTCCCGCAGGATGAGCAGCAGCCGGATGGCCGGGTTCATGGCGTGGACCCTCTCAGGCACTTTGGGCGACGTGAAGTAGGCGGGGGTCTTTTCCACCGTGAGCTGGTGCGGGTAGGAGAAGGGCATCTGGCTGCGGTACCAGCCCAGGCCTTGGCGGTAATGCTCCTCCCAGTCGAAGAAGTGCACCTCGTTCTCGGCGGCCGCCACGTCGGGGTGCAGGCTGAGCATCTCCAGCAGCGCGCGGGTGCCGCCCTTGCGCACGCCGATGATGATGGTCTGCGGCAGCTGCTGGGCAGAGCCGTTCGGGGCCGCGCCCGCTCGGATGGCCTCCTCGGGGCTCCCCGCTTTGCGCAGAAGCTCTTGCTGGCCCGGCTCGGCCCTGGGGGCGGCGGTGGGGCGGGAAGGCACTAGCTGGGGCTGGGCCACCAGCAGCACCGCGCCCAGGAGCAGCGCGGCCATGCTGGACACCACGGTGGCTTCACTGGGCCGCACACGGCGGGGTCATGGAGCGCTGCAGCGGGCAAGGCCTTCCCGATCAATGGCGCATGGGTGTCTCAGGATGCCAATTACTAGGGAACAAAGGGGGAAAATATTAACCCAACATAAGGACAGGGGTAATCCAACTGACAACTGCAGTCACAGGTGTTGACCTCTCTGGGACTCTCTCAGTTTCTTTATCCTATAAAATAGAAGGTGACAAACACTTTCTGTAAAGGGCTGGAGAGTAGATATCACAGGTGTGGGGGACATATGGTTTCTACAACTTCAATTCCAACTATGCTGTTACAGATCTAAAGCAGCCATGGACAATATACAAGGAAATGGGTGTGGTTGTGTTCCAATAAAACTTTATTTATGGACGCAGATTTAAATCTTATATGTATACTTTTCATGTATCATTAAATATTATTTTCCTGTTTGTTTATTGTGCAGCCATTTATATGTTTAGCCCTCTGGCTGCACAAAAACAGGCCAGGTTTGGCCCAACAGCTATAGTTTGCCAACCCCTGCTATAAAGGAAAGGATTGGAAAGGTCCTTTGGATCTTAGCAAACATCAGCAAAATAGCTACCACCGGACAGTCCCTGGCAGAGGGGCAGGTAATATAGAAGCAGGCTTTGTGTCTGCCTCCCACTTGCCCTGTCAGGGGCTCCTAATCTAATAGGGTAGGTGAATCTACATGCAAGACTAAATAATTAGTCCCAGATTTTCACCCTGCATCCAACCCTTACCATGGACTCACTGTGGCGGAGTGTGCCTCTGAGGAACCTGATTTGGGCTTGACAAGCAGTGTGTGTAGACAGATGTGACACTTTGCAATCCCCAGCCTGGCTCAAGAGGCCTTGTGAGTTTCCACTTGCCCTCTTGTACTCCTGACATTGCCATGAAAAGAACGTGGCCTGGCCAGCCACTGGTCCCACGGGTGACCAGGGTCCCAAGGCTCAGGATGACAGCCAAGTTCATCAGAGCCACCCCACAAGTCCACTGTGTGCAGCACAGCCTGTCCAGCTCTGAGCGAGAATGGGTAACTGTGGGTTAAGCCCTTGAGTTGTGGGGTCGTTTGTATTGCAGCATGACCTTGGCAAAGGTGAGTTTGTGCAGCCTGACTACGGGTCTCAGGGTGATATATGTTACGACTGTAGTTTAGGTAGGGTACTATGAGGAGATGTGTTTATTTGCTTTGCCTAAAACAGTGGGGGATGGCTTTATAGTAGATGGGGTGTTTGATGTGGGCCTACAGGGACAAGCAGGTGAAGTTACTAGAAAGAACAAAAAGCCTTCGTGTATACAAAGCATAGTATTCATGAAGTGTTCTCATAGCTGGCTCAGTTGATTGTCACTGCAACCCCACAGTGTAAGTTAGGAAGGCAGGACAGTTACCGATACCATTTTATAGATGACAGTCTTGTTTAAGGATGTAAGTTTCAGTCCATGTCAGAATTCATAGCTCAAATTCAAAACTAAATGTAGGGCTCACTTTCCACAAACTTCCTCCTTCTACCAAACATATCCTTACCTCTCTGAGATTTATCACATTTAGGCAATAAAGTCCCACAAGGACACAGGCACTGCTGGTATAGATGCTATGGGGTTCCCAGCGACAGATGAGTCATAGCTCATGTTTTCAAGGAGCTGATACATAATCTGTGACTGACACTCTCCCAAAAAGAGGAGACTGGAAGCTCTCATTTAAATCATTCCTTTTTAACTCATTAAAGAAGGGTTAGAGACAGGCCCGACTTGGGGACTGTGGTATTTACAAAGCTGGTGAAAATCTTCTCCATCGCCTGCTTTATAGCAGCTTTAAAATTCACTTCATTAGTTTAAAATTGTCCAGAATGTATAAACAAAGAACAAAATCCAGGTCTTCCATTTTTATGATCAAACCAATCAATCTACCTCCCTCAGATATTAATTGTGTTAGTTGCTTTGAAAAACGTGTACTAAAAAGTAAGCAATTAAACAAATGGAAGCCTTTGAAAAACCACAGAACACTGGAGAAGGGAAGGGAGAGATCAGCAGTTCAACTCTTTAGTGGGAAAAAAAAAAAAAAATTTTTAGGGAGGGATGGCCAGGCAAGATATAGTTTCAGGTTGGTTCTACTGATTGGATGAGCTCAATTTAATGGGCATTTGCTTTAGTCAATTGAAAGTTTCAGTATGTTTCAGTCAAGTTTCATTTCCTTCTTAATTGCCCATGAGGGTCAACCAAATGGACCAGTTATTCTTTCCTTTTTCACATTTGGGGTGTGCATGTGCATGCTTGGGTGTGTGTGTGTTTGTGTGTTTGTGTGCATGTGTATGTGCATGCTTATGTGTGTGTGCATGTATGTGCACATGTGGCATGGGCTAGGTTGGGTGAGGAAAGGGGTGGGGGATAACTACAACACACTAGAGTGCTGTACTGTGTGTGGCGAGCACTGCTATCCCCATCTTAGAGTTCTATGTTCAGACTCAGGAAACAACACGAGATCCAAATCATTCAATACCTGAGTGATATTGGCAGAGCAGGTCTGAAATTCACACTGCCTGACTGCTCTTTCCACTCTAACATGAGGCATCCTGGTTAGCACAGCTCGCATCTGATATATATATTTTTTTTTCTAGAGGGGAATTACCAGCAGACAGCAGAGAAGAAACTAAATATAGTTTGTCCTTTACAAAAAAAAAAAAAAAATCTGGGCAGTTAGTAGTTTAAAATCTCCTTGTTTCTACTTTGATACTTTCTAAAAATGTATTTACTTGTGTCTAGATCTTTTTCATTCCAGTACTATTTGAAGTATATGGTAAGAATATTAGCTAAAATCTTACATATAGCTAAAGTCTTAATATTAGCTAAAGTCTTCCATATACACATACTATACACACACACACACACACACACAAATGACAGTATTTCAAAAAATTCATAGAAAAATAAAATTAAAAGATAATACTCATGTTTCCATACATTGTTTGAATACAGCTATGCATACTGTGGTTTGGTAATTTGGATTTCCTAGCGACACAGCTAGAATTTCTGGGCCTTTTAGTAACACTCAGAAAAGGTCCCCAAGCTCAGCTGAAACTGTAAGCCAGTCATTTGGGCCACCATGATTCTGACAATGGAATTACAAATATCAGGGCAGAAAAGAGCCATTTGGTCCCTGTCTTCCAAACCCTGAGATGAGTTGCCCAAAGTCACAGAAAATCTGGGGTCTAGAACTTGTGGCTCCTGAATTCCATACAGCAGCTGTTACTGCTGTCTCTCAAGTAAGAGGTTTGAAGTAAAATGATGACAATGTTTTTGCGGTCCCAAAGAAGAGAGACCCAACAAAATCTGCCCAGCTGTGACCGCTCTCTGGCCACCAACTCCAGAATCAGCTGGCAACAGGGGCACATACAGTACAGGGTCAAACTTGCTCATTTGTTCTGTTCAGTAAAACAGTCAGAAGGAACTGCCCAGGCTATGGAGTCAGGATTCCTGTCTCTAGTCTTGACCTTAGTCAACCTGGCTGACCCTCTCTTAGCCTCAGTTTCTTCATCTGTAAAATAGCTATCAAATGGTTACTTTGAAAGCAAATGAGATAATGCGTATCAGGGCCGTTCAGTAGAAATAGAAAGTGAGCTACATAAGAACTTTTACATTTTTCAGGAGTACTATGGGTCAAATGTGTCCCCCAAAGGTTCATGTTTTGGAAACTTGACCTTCCTTGTAAGAGCATTAAGAGGATGGAATATCCAATTATGGTGTTTGAAAAGTGGGGCCTTTGATAGGTGATTGGATCCAAAGACCCTGCCCTAGTGAATGAATTGATCCATTCAAGGAGTAATGGGTTAATGGTTTAATGGGTGGTGATGGGCACGGTTCTGATGGCTTTAAAAGGACAGCAAGTGAGGAGGTTAGCTCCCTCTCGCTCAGCTCGTTCTCACCATGCGATTGATAGATTGATAGCCTCTGGGGCTATACAGAGTCACCACCACCAAGAAGGGCCTCACCAGATGTGTTCCCTAAACTTTGAACTCCCCAGCCTCAAAACTGTAAGAAATATCATTTCTTTACATATTACCGAGTTTCAGGTATTCTCTTATAAGCAACAGAAATGAACTAATAATCCAAGAAGCCACATTAAAAAAAGAAATAATATGCAAGGGTACTTCAAAAAGTTCATGGAAAGAATTATATTATCTTTTAATTCTATTTTTCCACAACCTTTTTGATGTACCCTTGTATTTTATATAACCTGATATATCCAAAATGTTATTACTCCAATGTATAACCACTGTACAAAAATTAAAAAGATATTTTGCTTTTTTTGTGCGTGAGTAAGATGTCTTCAAAATCCGGTGTGTCTATATTTACCCTTACAGTACATCTCAAGGCCACGTGTGGCTGGTGGCAACTGAGGTGAAGAACACAGAGGTAGAAAGCACAGAACACAGCTGTAATTCTTAATCTGAAAGCTGTTTAAGTGTGCAAAGCACTCTCCTAACAGCAAGATCCCTACCCACTCACAGATGAGGAGCTTCCTGAATGGGAAAAGGACCAAAAGGCCTATTTAAACTTGCACTCAGGACAAAGATAAATTCATCATACTCCTTCAAGAAACAGACCAGGTAAAATTGAACAAATGGAGCCTTCTGAAAGTTTGCAGCCTTTAGCTGTCACAGGCACTGACACCAAATGCTCCACTCCACCATAGCCGTGGCCATATCCCTTGGCAAAAGCAAGGATTGCAGCTCCATTCTGGGGCATTTGTGGCACTTTAGCTGGAGCAAGGCAGGCAACTTTGCACACAGGGCTCCCTGAAATCCTCACTGCAAGTCTTTAAAGGGATTAATATTATTATTATCAGGTGAGGCTCAGAGAAATAAAGTGGTTTGTCTAGAAAGACAGAGGCAGAGCAAGGATTCAAACAGTCTGAGCGAACAAAGCCAGAAACCTCAGTGTCCCTATCACCCCCTGGCACTGTTGGGAGTCAGTGTGCGAGTAGTGACTGCGGCCCTTGGTTGGATTCCTTGGTCCTGTTAAGCATTCATGACTGGCATCAATTTTTTAATAAGCAACATAATTTCTCTGAAGACCCATACTTGCTAGGATAGGCAAAATGAACCCCCTCTTTCCTTTTGTAGATGGGTTAATAGGTCCCAAAGGGGGACCTAGCCACCTCTCTGATTATTCCTTTTTATCAGGGAGGCTGTTTTCTGGGTACCGCAGTGATAAACCAAGGCTTGAGTTTCAAGAATTCAAAAGACCAGAGTCCTTCCCACCAGCAGCACTGGGCTTCCCTGGGCCCCACTGTGAAGACATTAATGTCCTGCCAGGCATGCGGGATCCAAAGGAGAGTCCACAGAACTTTCCATATGGAAGCTTCCCTTGCACTTGAAATGAAATCCAAACTCCTTTTCAGGCTGGGGAGGCCCCTAGAAACACACCCACCTGCCCCTCTGGCCTCAATTTGCTCCTTCAACCCAAGCCCCAGCCTCGCTCTCCTTGGTGACCCTTCGAGCTCACCAAGCTCATCCCAGCTTGGGTGTTGACATTTGCAGCTCCCTCTTTCCAGGATGCTGTGCCTCAGGCTTTCTAGGGTTGGCTCTTTCTTATCACTAATATTTTATTGCAAATGGCAGGTTCCCCTGAAACGTGAGCTCACCCTCTCTCTTTAATCACTTTCTTCCACATCATTACATTTTATATTCCTCACATACTATCGAAAATTACATTTGCTTGTTTACTGTTGTCTCTCCCCCCAATAATGGACATGTCAGATCCTCCTTTTTATAGTCTTGCCTTTCTCCGCTGCATCTTTCTGATACATAGTAGGTGTTAGAGACCCTATTTGCTGAACGAACCTGTCTTAATGCAGTGGACAGTTAGGCAAATGGCTGGAAGTTACTGGGAAAGGATTTTAACTTAGTAGAAAGAAAAACTTCACAGCCTGTCTATGAAAAAGACTATGTTGAAAGTCAGTGAGTTTTCCATCCCTGGAGAGTCAAGCAGAAGCCAGATGTTGAAAAGGGGGACTCAACAATTCTAATGGTGCTTGGCCATGACCACCTGAGAGTCTAGAAAATGTTTTAATTAAAAAAGGAGGGGAAGCTATAAAATAACCCTTCAAAAATATTTTAATTTTCTCCTTAAGTCTCTTTATTACATAATTCACATCATGACCTAGATTTCAAATGTAATTAACTATAATATATTCTCTCAGTCCCACCACTAGAAGGTACTCATGGATAAGATGAAATAACTAGAATATTTCACAAGAGGTATGTTTAATGCAGTAGGCAGAGTGATGGATGCTAGCCATCTCTCTGTCTGCAGGACACCTTTGCAGCCCCACAGCGAGAGATGGTGTCAGGCAAGAATCTCCAGAGTAACAGGGATGTTCAAAACACCAGATCACAAGTAGTTTATGGGATTTAATAAAAGGTATGAAAAGAAAGAGATCACTGGCTGAGCACCCACTGTGTGCCAGTCAGTAAGCACTTGTGTGTGAATTGTCTCTTGTAAAACTGGCAAAAATACCAAGAGGTGGTGTTCTCATTTCATTTTATAATTTTTAAGCAATGAAAAGGTGGTGAAGAGTAGGGAGAAAGCAAGGAAACTTTTGCAATTGGACAGATCCAGGCTAGAATTCTTATAGCTAACTGAACTCAGGTAAGTTTCGTACCTTTCTGGGGCTCAATGTGCCAGTCTGCAAAAAGGGCTTAAACCTACTTCATATGAGTGTCACCGTGATTAAGTAAGATCACCCATGCTAAATATGTAGCACAATTCCCAGCACACAGTGGGCATTCAACAAATGTTAATGGTTTGCCTTCCTCCCCATATGGGAACATGTTATTAAGGTTAAATGACCTCCTCAAGGTCAAAGAACCAGGAAGTATCAAAACTAAAATTCCATGGGCTATTTCTAAAGCCTGAACTGTGCTTTTCTTTTCCCCTTTGTGTGGTAATGCTTCCCAGTGGGCAGTGGGCAGTGGGCAGTGCATTCCAGGCAGAGAGGGCAGCTTACGCAAAAGCACAATAAGATAGCACAAAGTATGAGTTCTATGATATTGCTATGCAAGAACTTCTTTTTTCCAAGCATGTCACGGTGTTGAGTGATTTAATATTCTGCAATGTACAGAACCTGAATAAAGACAGTTCGGACAGCGGAACTGTCATTTTTTATCCAACAAGACTTTTTGGCAATCCAAAGTATAAGATTATTTGTTCATCTTTAGGAGTCAAAAATGTCTTCATTTTCATCGTTGCACAACTACTTAAGAGCAAGTTGCAGTGGTGTCAAATTTCCATGCTTCGCAGTTCATCTTGGAAACCAAGAAATAGGAAATAGATTTAGCTTGTGCCTGTCAGTCTATGAAAGGACAGTGATATTTCAAGGCCTGCATAAATATTTATTTTCTCCAAATTGCCTATACATGACACTCTTCAACAAATGTTGACATTCACTTTTGTTTGGATTTACTTATGGTAATTGCTATGAGGTGGGCTGGGGTGGAAAGAGTTCAGGATAGAAAGGACCAAAGATCAGTCCACATAATGTTAATAAGTTTCCTTGGACCACATTTACCATCTGGGGGGTAAAAAATAGGTGTAACTAGTCCCATTTTCCCCTTGAAAAAAGAGGAGGACTATGAATGCCTCTACCTCCAGACATTCTACGCTCCCTTGAATCCTTGGAAATGCTGGGAGGTTCCATATTTACAAAAGGTTAACTGAATAATAAATATAACTGTCTAGGATTGAAGGAAAGAGATACCTCGGCAAGCCAAAGGGCAGCATGGTGTGGTAATGGGAGCAGAGATTTGGGGCCAGATTCTTAAATGTCAGTGTCGTCTCTGAGTCTCTGAATGTTCCATGATAAAATGAGAATGCTAAATGATACCTGTCCCACAGGGTAGTCTGAGATCAACCCAACACAACATTATTCTTCAGACTAGGTGAATGATTAGGGCCCAAGGATCTGGATGACGAGTTTGGATAGGAGGTTACTAAAGCTTTCCTCCCAGGAGTTCTGCCTGCACAGTTACAATCACCAGCCATAGTGTTTTCCAAATATGAATGTACATACCAATCACCTGAGATCTAGTTAAAAATGCAGATCCTTACCCAGGATGTGTGAGAAGGGACCTGAGATTCTGCATTTCTAACAAGCTCCCAAGAAAGCTGGTATGTTCACCTATAGTCTTTGGAATGGCAAAATCCCTATAAGCTTCATGTATCCATTCAGATTCTAAATATGTTGGTCTAAGGCATGGGTGGGACATGTTCTCTCTCTTTATTTCTTGCTGTTGTGGTGGTGGTTTGTTTTTAATTCCAGGATTGAAAACAACCTCGGTAGACAAAATAGAGAGCGATTAGCCTGGCCATAGAGGCAGTGTTATGGGAGATAGGGGATGGACAGGAGATGCTGGAATTAACAGAGGATTTAGAGCCAAAAATCCAGGCTCAAATCTCAGCTCTATAACTTAAAATCTGCAAGACAGCCCTGAAACTCAGAGCCTGAGATCGAATATTTTGGCCGTGTGTGTGTGTGTGTGTGTGTGTGTGTGTGTGTGTGTGTGTGTGTATGTTTTGTGCAGTATTAAATAAAATTGTATATAGAGAGTGCTTAGGATATTGCCATATTGCCTGGCCATTGGAAAGCCCTCAAATCATGCTATTTTCGTCCCTAAAAAAAAGAAAAAAAAAATGCCGTATGGCATAAATGGGATTCAGGGATGATAATTAGTCAAAAGCATTTGTTCACGATTTAGAGTACTGCAGTGACTCAACCCGACAGAGGCTCAGGGAAGAAAGGACAGCAACACATAGAAATGATCCTAGCTCTGTGTTTGTGGAAGGGCACACAGTAGGTCTTTCATAAATGTCTCCCAAATGAATGATTGATTAGCAGCCAGGTGTGGGCAGTGGCGAGGCCCTAGTGAAAGAAGCAGAGGAGGAGCTCCTTTTCAACATATTTAGTCTGTGTTGTTGTGCACAGAAGGCAGCAGTGACCTAAATAAATCCTTCATTAGAAGCAGAAACGCACTGGCACTAGCAGTGCATGGCACAGCTCTGTGACAGGAGGGCGGACGGCCTCTCCTATTACTCAGGGAAGCTGATTGGAAAGGGGGCTTTGCCAGCAGACAGGGGACAGGAGCTGGGCTGCCTCAGCCCACTCTGGTGTGTGTGGGTTCAGTTCCTGCTCCGGTTGTGACTCCACCTCTGAGAGGTGTCATATCTGCTACAGGAACTTCCCCAACCGGGGCGGACAGTCGTTCATCACCCCACAGGTGATGAGCACCCATGGATCCCAGGTGTTTCCCCAGAAATGGCCAAGAAAAACACACAAGACATCACAGGCAAAAGGGCCATGTGCCGTCAATCATTTTGCAGAAAGTGAAAGTGAGGTAGGCAGAGAACAGGAACCCCAAGGTTCAGTGTGTGGATGCTGAACTGAGTGGAAAGCCAAGGTCTCCTGATTCCTATCGCACTTGTCCCCAAACATATGGGAATCTATGCTTCTTTTGTGTTGGGACATGGAAGATTAGAATAGCTTCCAGCTGAAAACAAATATGTAGGAACCAAAGTAAATCCTTCTCCTGGATGAGCAAAGGTGGATGGAAGATTTGTTTCATTTCTTGGGCCAGTCTGTTACAGACTAAATATCTGTGTCTTCCCCAAATTCACATGCAGATGCCCTAACTCCCAATATGATAGTATTTGGAAGTGGGGGATTTGGAAGATAATTAGGTCTAGATGAGGGCATAAGGTCAGGGTCCTAATCCAATAGGACTGGCATCCTTATAAGAAGAGTAAGAGAGATCAGTCTCTCTCTCTCTCCCCCCTCCAACCATGTGAAGAAACAGCAAAAAGTGTTTCTACAAGCCAAGAAGAGGGCCTCACCAGGAACTGGATCTGCTAACAGCTTCATCTTGGACTTCTAGTCTCTAGAACTGTCAGAAATAAATGTACATTGTTTAAGCCACCCATTCTATGGTATTTGGTTATAGCAGCTCAAGCTGACTAATGCACAGCCCTCAGAAAGAGTATTAGAGAAAAAAAAGCTTGAAGTTTGCCTGAGGCCTCTGCTGTGTCTTTCCAGGGCAGCACACAGCTGCTTCCTGCATTCAGGCAGGTGACACCCACGTATGACACCAGCTGGCTAGTGGGAGGACTGTGGCAAGTGGCTGTGCATGTGATCTGTCTAAACAGACAGTGGAGGCTGGCTCTGGCAGATGTTGCCGGAGACCACAGACCAGTGTGTTCTGATCCGCAGATTCTTCAAGATTCAACTACGAACAGTTATGTGAAAAGTCCTGCTTTTTATGAATGTAATAAATGGATATTAGTTGTCATGTAAGGTGAAGGAAAGAAAACATAAAAAAGACTGGAGGGCAACTTTGCAAAGATGGATACCTAAGGTCGGCACTTTACCCATTGGTGATTACAAGGCATCTATGATATTTCTAAGATTGTACTGAGTTTCTGGGGATGCCAAAATAATCCAGTTGATGTCCTCAAGGAGTGCCCTGTAACATGAAAACACAGGTGGAAACAACTAATCCGTAGGTTTCAGAGTGGACACAGATCCAGCCAGGGCAGTGCAAGAGTCCAGAGGAGAGAGATGTAGCCAGCAGAGGAGCAGAGAGGGCCTGGTAGGACTCCACAGAAAAGATAATGTTCAGGCATGATCTGGGAGGAGTTGTGGGGTTTGCTGAGCAGAAAGTCCCACAGGAGCATTCATTCAGAGTGGAGCTTGCAGCAGGAGACAGGGCTGGGCAGGGTGCAAGAGAGGTCTTAGCCTGTGTGGGGGTTTGCTGTGGGGAGTCCAGGTTATTGGAGGTGTTTCTGGAGACAAGGTGTAGGAGCCAGTGGGGATCACAGCTTGAGGCTCCAGAGCCCTACTGAGGAAACTAGAGACACAGGAGAGGACAAATAGTCCTGGCACTGCAGCAAGGTGGAGAGTCCTGAGCATGAGTCCCACAACTTCACCTCACCGTGAACAGATTCCAACTTGGGGAAAGCTAATGGAGAAGCCTTGGAAATTTCTGCTCAGTTTGGCCCAAGAGCTTTTTTTTTAATCTTTCTTTTTGGATATACATGTTCTTGGTTTACGATCTTTTAAAAACCAATATTTAAGTGAGCCCTTCGTATCATCAGGCATCACAAAACACACCAGGGGTTGACAATGACTAAGACACACTGATGTCTGCAAGGGGCTCAGGGAAAAGGCGGCATGGAAACAGCAAAATAGCACAGCAGGCTCTGACTTTATGTTGGCCATGTATTTTCCTTTTCCAAATAACACTGTCACTGTGCATGTGATGGCACTGGACAAAGCAACAGTGCACAGTTCGTTCCTCTGCACCCCCCATACACCCTACTGTGACTTCCACTTGTCTCTTACTTGAACATTAAAAAAAAAAAAAACTATTCAAGTTGAATATTCCTTTATTCTGACGCCTTGGGTTCTACAAATTGAATTAGTAACTCATTTGCCTCTGAATCAAGCTTTAACTTATCTACAATAAATTTACTTCAAACAGAGGATACCTGCTTTATTATCTTGCTAAACTCAAAATATTTAACTGCCATGTAGTCTATGTAGAGGAATAGCACCTAAATATTGCACTCCATACAAGCCTGTCTGTGACCTCTTGTTCTCTCAAGATAATTTCTGTATCTTCAGATTAAGTACAATGGTATGCATACAGTTAAATCATGATGGGCCTGGTCATTTATTCTTTCAAATGTTGATGCAAAGTGGCTTATATTTTATTCTCTTAACATATTAAGCATTATTACTTAAATGAAGTATTTGAAACAAGCAAGCGTAATGGGTGGGGGAATTCAGGGATCATTAAGATGAATTACAGAAGCTCAGAGTGGGGAGGCTGGTGGCTAAGGGTGGGTTTGAATCCCAGCTTAACCCCACATTCCCTCTGTGTGACCAAGAGCAAACCACGCCACCTCTGTGTGCCTCATTTTCTCATCTGAACTGGGATGGTAACAGTACCAAATTCATAGGATTGTCGTGAGGGTTAAAAGAGATATTACTCCATGAAGTGGTAAATAGTGGCCCAGGCATATAGAAAACCCTCAGCTCTTGTCACTGTCAGACTTTTGTCTTCCATTGTGGCAGCTGATAAAGGTCCTACTCAAGTATCCATACCACTAACACAGACAGTTACAGGCACATAAAATGCATCTCCACAAAGTCTTCTTTGCTAGAAGGGACCATTGCACTTGAGTGAACAGGGTGCCTAGCTGGGAGTCAGGAGCTGGGGTCCAGTCTCCAGTTCTGCTCTTGCTTCCATGTGACCTTGAGTAAGACACAGAAATGCTCAGAGCCTTGTTTACAAAGGAAAATTACTGGATCATAAATTCTAAGATATTTTAATATCCATCTAAAACTTTAGAAGGCTTTAGAGAAGTAAGAAGCTTCCTTGTCTGTCATAGCAAAATATCATTATTCAAAATAACAAACAAAATGATTACTGTTAAAAGTTAACCACAAAGTTCTGTCACTTGTTCCAGCATCAATCTAACATTTCATAGGTTAAAGGTAGCAACATATGCTGAATGTCTAAGCTGCTGAGGTCTTTGTAAGGAGGTGGGGGAATAACACTGCCTCAAGTGGGGTAAAAGACTATCGCCTTCAGTACGGTCTCTCAAACCACACTTGCTCCATTCACATCATATTTAGTGCTCATTCAATGGATATTAATTGAACCTAGGACCTTAATTGATTAAGAGGTGGATCAGTTAGACTAGGGAACAATCTATGAAGTATGCTTACTGTATTAGTCCATTTCTGTTGCTTATAACAAAATACCTGTAACTGGGTAATTTATGAAGAAATAAAATTTATTTCTTATAGTTTCAGAGAATGGGAAATCCAAAGTCCAGGGAACACACACGTTAAGGGTTTTGTCCTGGTGGTGACTCTATAGCAACATAGGGTATCACATAGAGAAATGGCTAAGCAAGAGAGAGCTAAGATTCTCACTTGCTCTCCTTTTAAAGCTATCAGAACCACACCGATTATTCCATGAATGGATCAATCCATACAGGAGGACACAGTCCTCACAATCTAATCACCTCTTTAAGATCCCACCTTTCAATTACCATAATAGGATTTCCCACCCTCTTAACACTGTGATGGTGGGGATTAAGTTTCCATTATATGACCTTTGGGAGACACACTTGACCCATAGACCTCAGTCATTATTGGAACAAAACAAGATGGAGAAAAAAAAATGTTACACTGTTTGGGATGAATGATTGTGTCTCTCCAAAATTTATATGTTAAAATGTAATCCTCATTGCAATGGTGTTGGAACTGGGGCCTTGGAGGTAATCACGTCATGAGAGTGAAGCTCTCATGAATGGGATTAGTGCCCTTATAAGAAGAGGCCAGAGAGTCAGCTCACTCTCTACCATGTGAAGTGATAGAGTTTGGATGTGTTGTCCCCACCAAAACTCATGTGGAAATCTGATCCCCAATGTGGCAGTGCTGGAAGCTGTTTGAGCCATGGGGGCAGATCCTTCTTGAATGGAATAATACTCTCCCTAGGTGGGGGGATTAATGAGTGAGTTCTTGCTCGATTAGTTCCTGTGAGAGCTGGTTGTTTAAAAGACCCTGGCATCTCCCCCCCTCCTCTCTAACTTCCTCTCACCATGTGATCTGCTTGTACCCCTCATGGCCTGTTTCCGCCATGAGTAGAAGCAGCCTGAGGCCTGCACCAGATGCAGCTGTACCAGAATTGTAAGCCAAATAAACCTCTGCTCTTTATAAATTACCCAGTCACAGGTATTTCTGTTACAGCAACACAAACGAACTAATACATGAGGATATGACAAGAAGTCGGCCATCAGCACCCACGAAGAGGGACCTCACCAGAACCGCAGACTTCCAGCCTCCAGAACTGTGAGATATAAATGTCTGTTATTTATAAGACACCCAGTCTATGCTACTTTGTTATTGCAGCCAAAATTGACTAAGATAAGCATGATATAAAAAAGTTTCTCAGTTATAATAAAATATCATTAGAAGAAGACCTAAAGCTTGAGGCAAGGGCAAAGGGATGGTGCATGGGGTGGGATAAGATTTCCCTGCTCTTAACTCTAAAGGGCCAGCTTACTGACCTTCTAGGCTGGGCGGAGGTGGTTGACTCTGGGGCTTTTGCTTGCTTCAGTGAAGTTTGTAAGTGAGTGGGTATGAGTGGAATTGCTTAGGAACAGAGGAGGACTGAGAGCTGTCACAGGGGTCCAGCTTCTTGGTTCTCGTCACAGCAACATACAGCCTCTCTCTCAGTAAGTAGTGAAGCAACCTCTGAAGAATATCAGGATATGAGAACACCAAATTATCAACCTGCCCAGAGTATACACAGCTCAGAGTCAAGACCTAAATAGACATGCTGTGTGTCAGGCAATAGGGAACTGGAGACAAAGTTGACATCCACTCTGTCCCTTCCCTCAAGCAAGTCATGTCCATGCAGAGTGTAAGGTGTGGAAAGGGGAGAATGAAGGGAGGTGACAAAAGAAAAAAAAGAAAAAGTTGTGATTACGTTAGTGTCACGACTGTGAGCGAGCTAATGACAGGCTGCTCGCCAGCAGGGCACAGAGATTTACAGATAACAGAATAATGACTATACATACATCACACAGGAAAACTATTTTGGTCTTATTAATGTGTTATGAGATGAGAACTGTAACAGAGTCACATTTAGACATAGTTTGTTTTGTGCTACAAAATCAAAGAAAAAATGGTGTTAAATGAGTTGTCTTCTCTTAACTTCATTTATTTGTCTAACTCTGAATTGAACATGAAGGAAAAGCAAAGGCACTGGGGAGTGGGAGAAGGACAAGCAGGCGTCTGCTGGAGGTGGGCTATTCCACAACGCTCTTTCTTCCATGGTGATCAGTGGCTTTGACAGGACCTTAGAAAGGTTCTCTCATGTGCTCAGTTCCAGCTCCTGCCGAGAGGGACCTGGTGCATAATGTCTGTGTGCACATGTGTGTGTGTGATCACTCTGGTGATGAACTCAGCTCTTACAACCTCCTGCCACTCTCGCATGGCCATCCATGCATTAACAAAGCTAGCACATGCCTCGAGGTCCTACAAGTTTTCAGCCCATATGATGCTCCCATGGGAATGAGTTTTCAGAGGTGTCTAGAGGATAAAACTGACTACAGATCAGCTTTATCTCGTCCATCAGACACACTGCTTTCTACTTTAACAATCATAGGTACTTCCCCAAAAAGCTGGTGTGAACACTCAGGCCCGGCTTTGTATTGCAGATTGGTACCAAAACTAAAACAGCAGATTCATTAGTGTCCAACATGCCATGGAAAATGAGTAGGTTTGGCCAAAGAATGATGGTTCACATTATATGAGGCTTTTGATTCTGTGCTGCTATCTCTGAATTGGCTTTCCATAGTTTTTCTTCAAATGCTTAAATCTATAGGGAGAGACTTTTAATTCTGTAAGTCCCCAAATTGGATTCTAAGGAGATTTCTTCTTAAGTAGATTATCCTCCCTCCTCTCCCCACACTGTAAAATTAGCAAACTCAGACACTGCCCAGGAATATACGTAATTTGCTCAGGGCACAGGTAGCTAGGCCTCCTATGTGCAGACTCTGTCAGGCATTGCCCAGGAATACAGAAAGGAGATGGGACCCCACCCTGAGGAGTCCACTGTGCAAGGAGAAAAATGGATAAGGAAACAAACACTTCTGATCCAAGGAGATGAAGGAGATGGGATAGATGTGGTTTTAGCAAATTAAAGGAGGCCAGGAAGAAACTTTGGGATATATTTTATGGAAAAGATACCTTATAAATGTTCTGTCTGGTGAAGACAAAACATAGACCAACACTTCTAACTGGATTCCAGGCTGAACTATATAGATAAGGAGATACAAGTGGAGGAATAATTGGAGCAGTGTGAAGAAGTCAAAGAAACTGGGTTTAAATCTTGCTTTGGTCATGGGCCCTTGGAGAAGCTACTTTCCTCTGTAGGTCTCAGTTTCCCCATCTGAAGAAAGGGAACACTGCCTGTCCTCGTGGCTGGCTATGGGGATTAAATTAGATATAGTTTAAAACACAGGCCAGCCCAGCTGGCACACCACTCCATTTCCCTCTCTATTCGTATCTCCCTATTTATACCGGAATTCAGTTAAAAGTGTTGAGCTCTGTTTTGTCTTCACCAGACAGAACATTTCTCAGGTGTCTTCCCCATAAAGCATATCTCAGACTCTCTTCCCGGCCTCCTTTAAGTTGCTACAATCATGTCTCTTCCGTAACCTCAATGGTATTCACTCAAGTGATACAGCTTGATGATATTAGCTTGAAAAGAAAAATGAAAGGACAGTGATGGTAATAATGTACATTTCATAACAATGAGTCCTGTCATAAGTCACGAAAGGCAACATTCCGGAAACTGATGAGAAGAAAACACACTTCAGAGAAAGCGCAAAAATGGTGCCATATTAACCGCTATGCAGAGAGGGACAGATGACAAAGAAAAAGCAGAATAAAAAGCATAAAGAAGCTGTTAATCTAGCATTTTATTTTTTTTCGTGTCCAGCAACGGATCGCAACCCTCAGTGTCGCCCCCGTACCGGACCGGGACCGGCAACGGGATCGCAACCCTCGGTGTTGCTCCCGCACCTCGCTCAGCCGGTGAGCGGGAACCGGTCTGTATGTGGGATCCGAACCCTCGGCAGGAGCGCCGCAGCGCTTCCCAAGCGGCACACTGTAGCAGTGCGCCACCGGGCCGGCCCTTAATCTAGCATTTTATTTTTTTTCGTGTCCAGCAACGGATCGCACCCCTCAGTGTCGCCCCCGTACCGGACCGGGACCGGCAACGGGATCGCAACCCTCGGTGTTGCTCCCGCACCTCGCTCAGCCGGTGAGCGGGAACCGGTCTGTATGTGGGATCCGAACCCTCGGCAGGAGCGCCGCAGCGCTTCCCAAGCGGCACACTGTAGCAGTGCGCCACCGGGCCGGCCCTTAATCTAGCATTTTTAAAGGACAACTATTCTAAGATAATATGCCACCTTTAGCAGAGAATCAAACCGTTCAGTAAGAAAAGGTGGCAGGTGATGACAATCTTAAACACATGGGTTTGCTTAAATCAGCAGGGCCTGGTGGCCTACGCAACCAAAATCCTACAAATGGCCTGATGCCAACCCACAGCCCTTCTGCTGCTTTTCCTGGAACTTGTGTGGCAAGAAAGCCATGGCTGGGGATCAGAAGCAGGCAGGATCGGGTGCCAGCTGTAAGACTGAAAGTGTAAAGATGTCCCCAGGACAGGTGCCTTAAAGGTGGGGGAAAGGCTGAAGCTCATAAGGACTGTGATGAGACAGATTGGGAAAGGACGGAGCACAGGTGGCACTGACCTTATCCAGAGGCCATTTTCTTGGGTCACTTTAATTCCTTATGAGGTGACAAAGGCCAGCTGCCCTCTGAACTCAGGAAATCTGAACTGAAAGATCAGACTCCCCTCAAAGACTGATATTTATTATAATGTTACTTTCTAGTTCTATTTATAGTAATGGTACTTTCACTTCCCAGCTACCATGGCTGAGGCCTTTCTCATATCCCCTCTCACACGACCAATCCATATTTCATCTGGCGAGCATGGACTCATACCTTGGACTGGACATGTGCGGTATGGCATAGCATGAGAAGTGTTTTGTCCTGCTCTCTGGGAGCTGTTTCCTGAGGGATGCAGCCAAGTCAACAAGCAATTATAACAACGTCACCTGTGCAATAAGGAACACTCTAGGATGACTGAGGAGTTGCTGCCTCGCTCAGGACACACTAGGCTTGGCTGACAGCAACACCCACATCTCAGCGCCTCCTTCCTCTGGTTGCTTGCACCATGTGGGTCGTTGGCAGGACTCTGCTCACTCAAACCTCACACAGCCAGCCAGACAGAGCAGCTACTGTCTTCAGTAGTGCAAGTCACTAGGCTGGAGAGGAAGGGGACACACATAAAGCCTGAACTGGCACTTTCAGCAGCAGGCCAGAGACCCTCATCAGATCCTGTCCCTTTCACATGGCCATGCTGGACCTCAGCTAGGACTGCCACACATATGATGACTTACTATGGAATGGGGAGGTGGTGAATTGGGACAGCATCCTGACAGATGCTGAAGAATGACACAGTCTGGACCTGATGAGGAACGGAGAGGGTGGAAAGGTTCCAGGCGCAGGAAACAGCATGTGCAAAGGGTGGCAATGTCCATATTCCTGAATCTTCTGGGGGAACAATGGACAGCCCTGTGGTCCGATTATGAGGTGTGTAGAGCGGAAAACATATAGAAGGGTGAGGCGTAAAAGATTAGAATGTGAGTGCTATGCTGTGGAATTTCATCACTGCTTTTATTATAAAAAACAAACCAGCAAAAGAAGGGCCAGCTGTTGGGCACCCACCATGTGCATTAAATACTTAAATTCAACTCATTATCATTAAAATTATCATCCTATGCATTATTACATTTAATCCGGACAACTCTATGAAATGGAGGGTATTAGATTCTGGTTTTTTGTTTTGTTTTGTTTTCATTCAGTGACTATTTCTTGCATGTGACCTGTCTGCCATGCATTGTTTCAGGTTTGATCCAGGTTTGGGGTCTCTAGACAAAGTCCCTATCCTACAATTTAATCCGCTGGAACAGATTAAACATTAAATGAATAAGCATATGAAAAGTACATAATTAAAAATCATGAATGAATATTTGAGGTTTAGAGAGATTATTAACTTGCCTACAGTGAAACTGCAGTGAAGAGATGTGGCAGGGACGAGATTTCTTCCTGCGTCTGAGAGTGCTGCACTTAATCGCCAACACTGTAAATAACGGCAGTCTATGGAACATTTTGCACCAGGGGAGAGGGCAGAGACCTGATCATATTGGTGTTTTGCAAAGATTGCTCAGGTCAGCAGGAGTGATTAACATAGAGAAATATTGCAGATTGCAAATGGTTGTAAAGTTACAGAGCTGAGGAGAAAAAAAGAGGAAGCCAGAAGGATACACGATTTGTGTTTCAGCTGAAGACAGCAATAAAAAAGAAGTTATGAAGCTGAGCAAGATCAATCATCAATTGCAATATACAAACGTAAGTGTAATAATAGTAGCTCAGAGGCAAGAGGAATCAATTCGGGGTTACCATATTTGAGTATTTTTCTTCTTTTATTGTTTCAAATGTCTTTGTGCCTCAGTTTCATACTCTGTATTTTTTTTTATTTTTATTTATTTATTTTTTTTACCTATGGGCATGTGATCTACTTTTTGGCTAATGAGACCTACAGGGAAAATCTTCTGGAGGCTTTTGAGAGAGATTTCCCTCCCTGATTAAGAAAAGAGAGGCTCCAACCTTGCTCTCTTCCTACTTAGGAGCACAAGCATCAGACCAGCTGCTTGGAGACTCTGTGGCCCTCTCACCACCTGGAGGGGAGAATCAGCCAGAAGAAGGAGGTGCACTGGAAGGCAGTAAGCAGCTAGATCCATGATGACATTCTTAATCTGCTTTTCAATCAATATCAGGCTTACCAGCAAGAAAAACTAATAATTACTATTAAATGCCCTGTTTCTGCATACATTATAAGATGTGATTTTCACAGCAAAAGTCCATGAGGAAGTATAAACCCATTTTACAGGTAAGGCAATCAAGATTCAAAGAAGCAAAATCATTTCCCCAAAGCCAAATATGTCAAATAATTCACTCCCTTTTACATCAGGGGACATTTTCTTGTGCCTAGAGTCACTGTGAGCTCCAAACTGCTTGAGGAACGAGCTCTAGCCCCAGGTATGATCCTGCCTCACAGAGTGACCGATGAGGATGGATCCTTCATCCCAGAAATAACCAGTTCACCTGGTGCATGTAGACTGGGTGTAGGAGAGAGGCCAGCATGCCCTGTGCAAACCATATTACAGGAAGGAATTGGGACAGAAGATATATCGACCTGAAACTCTCTTTGATAAGAGCTGAAGTTTAACTCATAGAAATTGAAAACAAAACTAAACAAAAACCCCACACAGTAAGAGAACCACAAAGGGCACGGTGGTCAGTCCCTCCACAAGATGGCACTCGGTTTCTTGTCTTCAGTTTTAATCTGTGACTTTATGTTTTCACAGAACAGGGAGAAATGCACAAAATTCACTGCTTATATCATATTCCATATTCTTTCCAGTTTGACCGTTACAGTCTGTGAGCCTTTCCCTCAAGATCATGGGACACATGCTGGGGTCCTGAGAATCCTTGGAACAGGGAGAAGGGAGTAGCATTCGCCTAAATGACAGCATCAGAATTTAATCAGGGGCTGCTGAAGACTGGACTGTCACAAAATATCACAAAATTGTCTGCTCTTAATTGTTTTTCTACGCTCTCTTGCTTTCTGCTCCCTTGTCTTCTCTTATCTTCTCTCTTTTCTCCTCTCGCCTGCCATCTCTCCCTCCTTATTTCCCTCCTTCTTTTTCTCTCCCTGTACTTTCTCTGTGTCTTCCCTTTACTAACCCTCCCATACGTTTTCTACATTGCTGCTTCTAATCTGCTGGCCTGAAAAATCAATAATATGATTTGTTTGAATTCTATAAATTAAGACTAAGGATACAAAGGGCAAAAGGCTGAGACACTCTCCTACAAATATGACATATGAGATTTAGTTCACAGTCTCTGTGACATGACATTGAGTTTGCAATCCAGAGGCATTCCTTGCTTTCTTTTCTTATTTTATATATATATGTAAAATATGTGTGTGTGTGTGTGTATATACATATATTAAATATATGTGTGTATATATGTATATATGTATGTATATGTATATATGTATATATATATATACATACACACACATATACATATATATATTTCCCCCCTTTTAAAGCTGACCATGAGCCAGGCATTGTGTAAATGCTTGACATAGATTATTTGATGTAATGCACATGAAATGACCCTCTGCTATAATTTTAATTATGCCTATTTTGGAGATGTAGAGACTGAGGCTTAGAGATGTAAGATGACTCACCTCCTATGACATAGTTCAGAAGGATCAAAATGGATTCTACCCAGATCTCTTTGGCTGGTTAAGCCTTCTGGCTAACCATGATGCCGTTCCACCATTGGTAAGCAGCTCAGTTTAAATGAGGAGTTATTAGTATTATATACAACAGAAATTGGTTATTTCAGCATGAGCAATACCTCACTCTTAAAGAAAACATAAAACTCTGCTTTGGAAAGTCCACATGCAACAACAAAATTCTTGTTAATTTAGTTCCCTACCAGATTACTACCTGAAATGGAAATACAACATTTTCATGGTCGTCCTCGGAATAACATACTCCAGCAGTCTTAGGGGAGATCTTGAGCTCAATTTATAGCCTGAGGTAATCTATTTGGGAGGAGCGAGACTGAAATGCTAACAGTTTTATTAGCTTTGGATTCATTTTGTGCAGGAAAAATTTCAGGTGTGAGTTTCAAAGCACAAAGTTTCCCTTCAGTGTGCTCAGTGGAACTCTTGTGTGAGCCTTGCCTTTCTAATTCCAGACCTACAGGGATGAGGTTGGAGCAATATTGATATTTAATCAGGTGCTGTCTTAGTGTACTAAATACTACACTGGTGGCCTCGTGGGGTTGAAATACCTTCTTCCTGAAGGGTGTTGAGAGTAACCTGGCTCATACCTTCATAGCCTGGGTGAGAACTGGGCTTACTTCTTAAATGCACACAAGAGACATGTTTTGGTCTACACTTTCTTTTGTTCCTTTTAGCAAACAAATACTCTTGACTTGCTTTGACTGTTCTGTTATTTGCTTAGCTTACCAAGGAAAACAAGCCTTTTCTTTCACCTAGGACCATACCACGGCTAAGTCATTTTACCTTCCAGATGACAGAAATCTCCTTTCTCTAACTTCCCCTGGTCCTAGAACTTTCAGAAAAGTTATCTTTCAGAACTGTTATCAGAAGAATAGCACTATTTAATAAAATACAGGATGTCCAGTTCAATCTGAATTTCAGCTAAACAATGAATAATTTCTCAGTATTTAGTATCTGGGATATACCTATACTAAAAAATTATTATTGTTTATCTGAAATTCAAATTGAACGGGGTGTCCTGTGTTTTTATTTGCTAAATTTGGCAATTCTACACAAGGAGATAGCTTTTACTGAGCATCATGTCAGGTGGTTTATATCGGCGATCTCCTTTAGTCCTCATTAGAATATTGAGAAAAACTAAGGCCCAGAAAAATTGTCTACTTCTCAGGGTGACACAACCAGTAAGATAAGGATCACGTCAGAAATACTATCAGATGTGACTTCCTAAGCCATGTTCTTTCTACCACAAGAAAAAACTCCCAAATCTAATCCCAGAAATCTGTAACAAATACATTGCCTTTCCTTCCCACCAGGATGCTGAGAAAAATCTGGTTTGAGAAGTAATTTAAATAAATTGCAAACCAGTTTTCCAGAGGAGGCTCCCAGCACACTGTCACCTGCTACCACTCAAGTATTTATTTTTCTGAGCACAGCCAGGCGAGCAAGACTTTTCATTTCAGCTGCATTCGCAATCACCTTTCTCCCACTGTAGTTGAACTGCTGATACAAGTCTTTGATTTACTCTCCTAAACTGAAGAGTGAACACATTTACATGAAACGACCCACTGCAGCTTGTATGTGTACCTAGTCTGCAGAAATTCTAGGGGAAATTCTTTGGCAGGATGTGAAGGGTTGAAATGGAAGTTCTTGATGGATATAAGGAGACTCAAATGCTTTAAATCTAAAAGTATTTCTTCACTTCTAGGAAATGTGGGCTACCCAGTCCTGCCCAGATTTAACAAGTCTCCACCTTGAGCCATCAGCTCATCACAGGTAGAGGATCATGGCCATGGATCCAGCATCTGCTGCCTTCACTCTGAGAATGTAAGAAAAGTTGCTTCACTTCCAGACCTCAGTTTCCTTAAAGATAAAATGAAGATGCTAAGAGCTTTTTCGCGACCCTCGCAGAGCTGGGTACAGGAGATAAAGGATACTGTGGGTATTATCGCACTATGTGAAAGTAAGGAATTATCGTTACTATTTTCTTTCATGCCAGAATGCTTTTCCACTGCCAGCTTCCATTCAGCAGAGGGTCTGTGCTAACGTGCTAGTTATTCAGCTGGTTGACCGCACTGGGTATCCCTAAAATGCACAAATGAGTTCTCCACAAGAGTTAGAGGCCATATATATCTCAACTATGTTTTATCACTGTTCATTGGCTTTTCTTTCCATGCATCTCTCTCTTTTTTAAAATATTTCTTCCCTTATAAAGCCTTTTTTAATGCTCCAAGACAGAAATGCTGCCTGTTTCTTTTCTGAACAACTACTTGGAACCAGACATACTGTTTTAGAAACCAGAGAAAACATACACCTCCTGGTCCTGCTTGTATGAAGCACTTATTCTGGGGGGGAGTGAGAGCCAGTAAGCCAGTGAGCCAATCAAGAAACAGGATACTCCAGATAAACATACTTGCTGCACAATTATGTTACTGAGGAATTTCTTGCTAGGAAAGAAAAAAAGAGGATGCTGACAGGGGAGTATTCTTGGGATGGTCTACCTAATGACTCAGGTATGCATGTATCACTTTTTATGGAAAAACTTGCTAATTTATCTGACTACCAAACTAAACTGTAAGCTCGTCAAGACCAAGAACTATTTCTTAATCTCTTGCACAACTGCCCTGACAACAACAGTTAATAGCAAAGGCTGGGGCAGATTTGGGAGAAGGTGTATCTGAGGCTCCAAGGTCACATGGAACACATTTTTAAAATACTTTGTTTTCATAATACAAAATGAAATTTTGTAATGATAAAAAATGTCATTGCCAGATAAAGTAATTAAAGCTTCAAAAAAAAAAAAACCTCCACCGATGACGGGATCCAGGCATAAAGCAGGTTGAGAAGCACAGATCTAAACTGTTCTTGGCACATATGTGATGCTCAATTAAAAAGCTGCTGAATGTCAGAGTTCTGAGCACCAAAACCCAACAGTTAAGACATCCTCACCACAATTCTCAATCATCTTAGTTATCTAATCACATGTGGTCATGAAATAATGTCTTTCATGCTGATCTAAAGTTTCCTTGACGACTGTCCCTTGATTGGTGTTGTTTATCAATGTACTCTAACAGTTAACGCCATACCTGGCACATGGTGGACACTCAATAAATGTGCTCAACCATTTCATTAAAATTGAAACTATAGCCCAATATCAGCGATTAGCCCACAATCACAATTCCCAGGGTACAATCAAGGGCCGGCCCGGTGGCGCACTGGATAGTGTGCCGCTTGGGAAGCGCGGCAGCGCTCCCGCCCGAGGGTTCGGATCCCACATACAGACCGGTTCCCGCTCACTGGCTGAGCGAGGCGTGGGGGCAACACCGAGGGTTGCAATCCCGTTGCCGGTCCCCGGTCCGGTACGGGGGCAACACTGAGGGTTGTGATCCGTTGCCGGACACGGAAAAAGACAAAAGACAAAAAAAAAAGAATCCAGTCTCCCATGCTGAAAAATCTTTTATGTCAGACAATGAAACTTGACTTTGATTATGTTGAGCCAGAGACTGAATTGCCATCTCCCTGGCTATCTGCCTAAGGTCGCCCACCTCCACCCCAAGTATCGTGACATTTCTTCTCACCTTCCCCTGGTTTAATTTTTTATCCTTAGCACACCACTATCTAACTAGGAGAGATTTGCTTATCTAGCTTGCTCTTTGTCTGTCTCCTCCACTAGAAGATGAGCACAAGGGCGAGGATTTCTATCTGTTTTACTCCCTGCTGTGTCACCAGAGAGCAGAACAATACTTGATACATGGCTGGAACTCAATAAACATGTGTTAAAGGGGTAAATGTGATCACTGTAGCTGCTTACTGAGACATGGAGAGGGAGCCATGTCCCAATAAGAGACATGGGAATCTCAAAAAAAAAAAAAGAATTAAAACAAACACTCCATAAATGTAAATGGTAACTAACTAGAACACTGTCTACACTACCCCGTACACTCTTGACTGAATATTCTGTGTAACTGATTCTTCCGAATCTCATATTCCAACCAAATTTCCCTTCCATCCCTGGAAACTGGAGGCAATACATTGGAGGCTGGTGGGACAGATATGAGGCTTACATACAGTAGTGATTTGTTTGGCCCACATGGTATATTTAGAAATATTGAATTAGCTGCTGGCAATCAAAGGTCAGTAGATTCCACATAATATTGTGAAATTACAGTCTGTTTTGAAAAGAAAATCAGATCTGACAAGACCAGGCCTGAAGTCCCACCTGCAGCCTCTGTGCTGGATCTGAGTTACAGCTCCCCCCTTATCCAGGCAGGACCCCAAGGCCTGTTCCACTTAGGCTGTCACCTGCCTGGCTGTTGAAGGCATTTAAGTTTGCAACCCCTGCTGGAAAACTGCCAAAAAGCACATAATAGGAGAAAGAAAGCAAGGAAAAAAAAAAAAAAAGATGCTCACTGGGTTCTATTTCCATTATGTTCAGGCTATTCCTTGGAAGAATAATGTATTCATTTTTCTAGACCTCTGGTGGTAGCACATCACTACTGGCAAACCATGGCCCAGTAAATATTATTCTAACGGCCTGGAAAAGCTACAGACTTAATTCCCCATGGATAGAGGAAGCTGAGATGCCTCATGCCAGAGGCAGGCCTGAAGATGAACAGCAAGACGCTGTGCCTCGGCTGGTTACAATTCTGACTAACTCACAGAGAAGAGGAACTTGCTTGAAGACTATGGTTGCATCTAGGAATTGGTGAGAAAGCCAGGATTGGAAACTGAGAAGAAATAAAGGGAACTTGGGTACTAGAGATCACGGCAACATGGTGCTATGGGAACGATACTGTTGGGACCACACCCTGGGACATCCATGCTACTGCTGACGCCACTTGACCCATGAACCCAAGGTGGTAAGTAAACATTTACTGTCCCTGTGTCCTTTAGCTAGTCACTTACGATTCCAGGCCCCACATGGGATCATTCAACTGAGCCCTAGTTCAGGGCTTGGAGATATAGGCCACCTGCCACCAAAAAGTCCGTCTATGAGGGGATGGTGGTGCCCCCTACATAAGAAAGTGTTTGGTTGTTGAGTACCTTCCAACCGCTTGCAGAATTTTAAGTGTCGATGGAGGAAGAGGACACTACATGCAGTACAGCAGAGTGAATTGAGAACAGACAGACCTGAATTCCAATCTGGAATCCTTTGTACCTTCAGAAAATTAATTAAATTCTCTGATCTGCAGATTCCAAATTTTTAAAAATAGAAATGATGCCATCTGTTCTTCAGGGTTGCTGTGAAAATTCAGTTCAATCATTCATTCACTTCTTCCAAGCATATATATTGAACATCTACTGAGTGCCAGGCACTGAGCTAGGTTCTGGGGACAAATTCTGAATCCTAGAATGCAATAGGGAGCCAATGCTTTATGCTGATGACAGATTTAGACAAGGGAGATGCAAGTCATCTCCTGAAACCGGTTATGTTTCACTTCCCCGACTGATTCACTCATCTGTGACTTTCTTCTTTCTGGTTCATCAGTACCAGGGGCCTTCCTCCAAACAGATTTTCTTAAGACATATAGCATGCATGAAGTTTAAAAAACAAAACAAACAAACAAACAAACAAACAAAAAAACCCTCTGAAAGTTAACTCTGATCCTGAAAACAAACTAATAATTCTGAGAAGCAATAGGCTCGATGCTGGTAGAATTCAGGTGGTGATCACAAAGAGAAACTGGCTAGTTATGTGAAATCCTCTTCTAATTTAATGTTTAGCATACATCATTCACACAGACATACCCAAACTACAATTAAATTTAAACAACCCTGTACAATTCTATGAGTGTTTTATAATTACCAAAATGCTTTTCATATACAGTATATTTTCTCACTTTCTCACAATAATCCTTCAATCTCTATTTTGCAGAAGAAAATTTGAGGCACACAGAGAAAAGAGTCATTTACCTAAGATCATGGGGTAGGAAGTTGGCTTCAAATCCACCTAGCACTTTCTCTCCTTGCCTTTTCAAAAAAAGGCAGCCTCAAGAGAAAGCACTAGGTCATGTAGCCAGGTTGAGGGAAGCCAATAACACCAAACTGATGGGGAACAACCCCAGCCTTTTCCAAAACCAACTAGAAAGTCACTGCCTTCTGTAATGGCTGGAAAGTTCCTGCATTTCCCACAGAGCAGCTAGGAAGTTGCTACTCTCCAGCTACAACTGTCTCTCACACAGGGACTCCGGCTTCCACACAGGCCCTCTAACTGGTGTCTGAGCACTGACTTCGCGTATAGCCTCGGTTCCATCAGAACATCCAGACATTACTGTCCCTCTTTCCAAACTCTAGCCTTGCTACAGAGAGCATGGTTTGGTCCTCAGGATGGGTATGTGCCACCTAGGGGAAGGTAGATGTTGTGGTCTCAGAAAGGTGGCGTGCACCCTACAAGCAATTTACACTAGACAGTCCCTCTTCCTAGAGCCTTTCTCTCCTCACCATCATATTGTAATTCAAGGCAAGAAAAGCTCCCACATGGCTTTTGCCTTCAGAGAGCTCCCAGGACTTTTTCAGCAGAATTTCTTCTTATTGACAACAAAAACACAAGCCCCAACTATACTGTAGAGTAGTAAAGCAAAACCTCTTCCCTTTAACTAGGGTTTCTGACTGACTACAGTGAGCAAGGCACTGCTTTAGGTTGGGGGACTTGAGGCCTCATATACCAGGCATACCAAGGGAGAGTAAAAAGCCCATAACTTTTCCAGACTCCCATTTATAAGTTCAAGGTACCACTCTTTCACCAGTTTCCCCTAATAAAAATCTCCCATCTTAAAGCTACAGTGCATTGTATATCCAGCAGCTTCTCAGTGGATCCCAGCCCAGCATCAGAGCCTAGTGCACCTCACTAAGGGATCCTCACGCTATGCTGCTGCTGGAAGTAACTGCTTTGACTTTAGAGTGCTTAGTCATGAAGTGTCCATCCCCGTCAAAGTCAAAAGAGTTAGATGGACTAACTGAAGCCCAGAAAGGCTTCTTTAGAAGCTGATCTTTTTCTGCCTAACGCTGGAGAAAACCTTATGTAACACAAAGGTCCATTTCAATGTTATTTCTGGAATCCTAGGGAAGGGGGGTGGTGGAGGGCCTTTTTTTTTTAAAATTATAAAAAAAAAAAAAAAAATAGGGGTTTTTTGGGGGTGGGGGGGGGGGGGGGGGGGGGGGGGGGGGGGGGGGGGGTGAGAAGGATCCAAGCACCGGGCATATAAAGAAAAGGGTAAAGGGGACTTGGAGTTGAAGCATTCATCTGGAATTTCAGTAGGCCAGGCTTATTCTAATTGCACCCAATGTTATCAGAAAAGCAAAAACAAGAATAATTCAGAACGCCAAAGGAAGTGCTTTAGAAATGCAGAGAGGAGGTACATGGGGTTATCTCTCCCTCCTTTTTTTTTTTTTTTTTTTTTTAGAATGTAATTTCTGGAATTAACCCGTGTGTGGAAGCTGGTGATTGCATTTTTGCACTTCAGCAAAATAAAGTGAGATCTGACTGCAAAGCAAGAACATATGGTGGGTCAGAAGGTTCATGCGAGAGCACAGACTGCAGCCACAACACCTGGCCACACACCCAGGACCCAGGCGCGTAGGGACTGACTCGTCTGGGGACCAGCTCCCTGGGCGAGTGGCGGGAGGCGCAGCTGAGCCACGGTGGCCGGTTTCGCTCCGAGAGCTCTGGCTGCGGGAGGAGGCGCGGACGCACTCCGTCTTTAGTCCTTTGGCCACTCTCCCCAGCACTCCCTGGGGCTGCTCCCCACTAGCAGGAGACTGCTTCTGGCAGCGCAGCCCAAAGACACTGGATTTGGAGTCGCGTCCCCAGAATCCCCCCCCAAAAGCATCTTGGCACAAGTTGTAGGTAAAAATAACCCGGGATAACGCTGGGGGAAGGGGAGGAGCGAGCGAGACTCGCGCGAGGCAAGGCAGGGATGCGACTGGTTCTGCAAAGGGAGGAAGGCGGAGAGGGAGAGATGCAACCCCTGGCCCAAGACTGGGCCCTGGGTGTGCGAGGAGGCGCGGATGCCCTCGCAGCGGACAAGGGGAGATGGCAGCTGAGATGGAATACCGACAGCGCCCACACATGCAACTTCGGAGCCCAGCGCATCACACCCCCCGCGCCCGCACCCCGGCTCTGGCTCCCGCTTCTCCATCCCGTCATCTGCCTGTGCTCCAAGTGCAGCCGCCGAGGCCGGCCCTCCGCTTCCTGGGAGCAGCGCACGGTCCCTCGCCTGGCTGGAGAGCTCAGGCTCCGCGAGTAAGTCCCTCTTTCGGAGCAGGGAGCTCCACGCTCCGCCGCGGGTTCGCGCCCCGCCACTCCTAACCCCATGCGCCGCCACTACCGGTGGTGCCCGAGGCGGAATAAACAAACAAACAAACAAACAAACAAATAAAGTAAAAAGTAATCTGGAAAATCAGGAGCTGCATTCCTGATTCCGAAAGGGAGGCTACTTACTGTCAGGGATGTCGCCTCACTCTCCTGCTTGCAAGCCCCGCCGCCCCTTGGGAGATGCCCCATCCGCTCCCTACCCCATCCGAATGCAAAGGTGAACCAGACCCAGGCTACCCCAGCCCAGAGGCTCCGTCGGCCGAGTGACTTTTGCTAACAGTGTCCCCGCGCCCATTCCCGGCCCCTGGTGGTACCCGGGCTCCGCTGAGCGCTTCGCTCCCGCTGCCCCACAGGGTCCTAGTGAGAAGCTGCGGGCACGTAGCGCAGGGCAGGGGCGAACCTCCCGACTCTGCTAGGGGAGGAAACTCCAGTCCATAAACAGGCAGAAACCCAGGTCCCTGTCCTTATAGACCAGTCCCTCGGGACTTTCCGAGCTGAGGTGCTAGGACAGGAGGGGAGGAGGATGGGAAAACCCTGGGTCTCTCCTTCCTTGTTCCCCCTACATCCACTCCACCTGCTCCAGCCCCGACTAACCCAGCGCCGCTCACTTGCACGAAGTCCCGGACGCCAAGAGAAGGCACCCTGGCGGCCGCCCGCGGTGCCGCTCCCCAGCCTGGCGGCCCGTGCCCCGAGCGCACCGCACTCACCTGAGCGGTGCCGCCGTGCAGCAGGTCCGGCGCCCTAAATCGGCTCTCCAGCTGGGCCATGGGCATCGCCGCACCCGCGGCGGGTGGAGAGAGCTTGGGGACGCCCCGGGGCGGGCGGGCGAGAAAAGGACGCAGATACCCACTGAGACCCGGCGGTGGCAGCGGCTAGTGGCTGCCAGCGCGCCGAGGACCTTGCAGGCGGGCGTTTTGGTGCTCAATCCCGAGGAGGGGAGGAGCAGGAGGAGGAGGAGCAGGAGCAGGAGGAGGAGACGGAGGAGGCCAGGCCCTGAGGGAGAGTGCGTTGGGCAGAGAAGGATCGCGAGCGCCCACTGCTGCCCGGCGCGCTCCGCTGCGGCCCCGAGTCAGGCCCGCTGTGCCCGGCGCACCTCCCTGCGCCCGGCGGCTCCGCGAGCCTCAGCCCCGCACCCGGCCTCAGCGACACCGCCCAGCCGGCGCGGCCGCACCTCGGGTTTCAAGGCAAAGGGAGGGACCAGCACGGCCGGGAGGGTGCAGCGCGTGGATGGGGTGAATGCGCGGTGGCTGCAGACTTGGGACGTCCTGTGTCCTGCTCACTCCTGCTTGGTCCGAGCCCCGATCACACCTCTTCCCCCACTCCCCAGCTCGGCACGGTCCCAGGGACCTGCACTTCTCCCACGTGCGTCCGCACTGCCTGTTTCCTTCCCGGCAGGTGACTCACCTCAGGCGCTGGGGCTCCTTGCAGTGCCCGGGAAGCAGGGACAGCCGTCCTCTCCAACGCGCTCTGCAGCCGGACTGGGAGGCGAGCGGCAGCCCGGGCCGGGATCCGCGCAAGGAGCCGGCTTCCGAGCGCGCCGGGTCGCCATTGAACACGCCTGTCCTTTGGTTTCGCGTCCGGGAGCGGACGCCAATTCACCAGGCGAGCGCGGAGAGTCCCGCTCTGCTTAGGCTGGAGCGCTAGGGCTGCAAACGTCAGCTCTGAAACCAAGCAGGGTCTCCCCGCCCCCGCCCCCTGTTCGGAAGTTGGGTAGTTTTGTGCGACGCATCCAGTAGTTCCATTTCAGATTTAAGACTTCAGATTTCGAGGGGCGTAGGGTGGGAAGCGCCTTGGAGAAACTGGGTTGCCTGCTCACCTGAGCCCCAAAGCAAGTTGTCCTTAAAGGTGGGTCAGCAAAGGTGGGGCGGGGGCGGGGCGGGGAGCCAAACGCACATCAAAGTAACTTCCTTTAGATGAGATTCCAATAAATCTTTTATATCTTAAATATTGGGAGATAAATATTTGAAAGGATTCAAATTGTTATTTACATTTTAAAAATATTTCATTCTTTGTTTAAGTGAAAAAGATTGTTCCATCTAAGAGAAGTTTGCTATAGGAAATTGAACCCTTAACTCATGTGAAGGTTACCCTCAGCCTTTTTAGAAGGCAAAACAATGACCAGTATTCTCTGGCCATAGGATAAAGACAGAAGTGTCTGGGAGGCCAAGACCTAGCCCTGCTTTTGGAAAATAAGCTTTTAGGAGTTTTAATCACCCTGACTACTTTGAGACAGACTAATGTTGGCATGCCTATTTTAAGTAAAAAATCCAAAGTTTTTAAAAATAAATTTTATTGTGTTGATTTGAGGTTTATATCATGATGTTTTTAGGGTACATATAGATACATACAGATATATATATATATATATATATACAGATATATATATATATATATATATATATACAGATATATATATATATATATACAGATATATATATATATATATATACACACACACATACACACACGCAATGGTTACTATAGTGAAGCAGATTAACATGTCTATCATCTTACGTAGTTACATTTTTGTAACAAGAACAGCTAAAATTTACTTATCTAACAAAAGTTCCTAATACGATACAATTTTATTAACTTTTGTCCTCATGTTGTACATTAGATCTCTGGACTTGTTCATTCTAGATATCTGCTCTTCTGTGTCCTTTTTCCACCCCCCACCCCATGGTAACCACTGTTTCAATTTCTAGCTCTATGTATTTGAGCTCTTTTTAAAATTACTACTCTACACATAAGTGATTTTATGCAAAATTTTTATTTCTTTGTCTGGCTTATTTCACTTAGCATAATGTCCTCTAGGCCTATCCATGTTGTGGGATATGGTAGGACCTCCTCTTTAAAGCTGAATAATATTCCACTGTATATAATGCCACATTTTCTTTATCCATTTGTTGACAGACACTTAGGTGGTTTCCATATCTTTGCTATTGTGAATAATGCTGCAATGAACATGGGAGTGCAGATGTCTTTACTTGGTGGTGATTTTGTCTCCTTTGGATATATATATATACATACATACATATATATATATATATATATATATATATACACACACACACACACACACACACACATACATACATATACTCAGAAGAGAAATTGCTGGGCTATATAGTAATTCTATTTTTAATTTCTTTAGGAACCTCCATACTATTTTCCGTAATGACCACACCAATCTACTTTCTCACCAACAGTGTGCTGGTGTTCCTTTTTCACCACAGCCTCGCCAACATTTATTATCTCTTGCCCTTTTGATAATAACCATTTTGAGGAGGTATTTCATAGTAGTTTTAATTTGCATTTGCTTTATAATTGTGATGTCACACACCTTTTCATTTACCTGTTGGCCATTTTTATGTCTCCTTTGGAAGAATGTCTGTTACGGTTCTTTGCCCATTTTTTAATTGGGTTGTTTCTTTTTCTGTTATTGAGTTATAAGTGTTCTTTATAAATTTCAGATATTAACCCTTTATCATATATGAGTTGAAAACATTTTTCTTCGCAGTCCATAGGTTGCCTTTTCATTCTGTTGATTCCTTTGCTGTGCAGAAGCTTTTTAGTTGGATGTAGTCCCATTTATTTATTTTTGATTTTGTAGCCTGAGCTTTTGGTGTGATATCCAAAAGTCATTGCCAAGGCCAGGTCAAGGACCTTTTCCCTTATTTTCTTTTCTAGGAGTTTTATGGTTTCAGGTCTTACAGTTATGTCTTTTATCCATTTTGAGTTGATTTTTGTGTAAAATATGAATTTTAAAAAGTCACTTTAAAGCCCCATTTTAAAAAGCCTTACCATTTAAACTTGCACTGGGTTTAAAAGAAATGCTTTTCTCCCCCATTCTATGAAGCTGTGTAAAATCATGTAGGAGGCCGTGTGGGTCAGACTGAAGTCGAAGATAAAGTCCTGTCAATTACTGGTATATTTAAGCTTCTACCAGCAGCCAAGCACAGTGCAGATCAGGAGTTCCTCAAATCAGGGAGCAGTTTTGATACCCTATATTGGTATGATTACTTCTTCTCCAGAATCCAAAGTGCTTTGGTTCTCATAACCTGAATTTAATAACTCATTTGTGAGACAAAACGAGGGTGAGCAGTGATTCCATTTGCACCCTGGAAACCACAGGCAGGTTAACTGACCTACTTAGTGGTCCACTGCAAGACCTTAAAAGAAACTAGAACACCAGATCCCAGTCCTGAGTCTCTGTTAGAAGCTTACATTTTTAGGAAATGATTTCATCTGGCAATTAAGAAGAATTTAAGGACTGGCATTTTAGTTTCTCACATTTTTTTAAAAAACATTAGTAATCATTCATTGATTAATTATTAGTTATCTTATGTTCAGAAAAATAAAAGTATCAACTGGCTATTTTGTTCTTATTTAGCTATATGTCTCTGCCCAGGCATTTGCCACCTCTCCTAGATAGCCTTCTCTGAAATCTTCTGGTCATGAGTTAGGGTTCTCATCCAAGTTCTCACATAGTAACAGAGCTTAGCTTTGCTGTAACAACACAAACATTATATTGAAAATACAATCTGTTTAGGGATATGTCTTGCCTATCAGGTTACATGTGCCTTGAGTTTGGGGACTGTGACCTATCTCTCCACAGATACTTGATGGTGTTTACAACATACTATGCTCTAAAAAAAGAAAAGAAAAGAAAAAATAGTTTGTCTATTGAACTTCCTGCAAGGAGTCATGATTTAGATCAGACATGTTTTCATTTCAAAGTTGTAAGTATAAGAAAGGAGGCCCTAGGAGACAAGGTGATAGAAAAATGGAAAAGCAGCTATCACTCCTAGATTTTTGGCCCAAAACTCTCTTACTCAGTGACATCAACTGGAAAATGAGATGGTATTAGTAGGTGATCTCTGCACTGCTAATATTCTAAGATATCAGAGGTTTTATGTGTACCTAGTATGTATTCAATACTATGCCAGGTACTGCAAGACAGAGGGAAAGTTAAGACATTTCCACTGTCCTAAGCAAGTATAAAAATCTTATCTCAAATAGAAACAAGGCTAACACTGACAGCCCACATTTACAGAAACTCACTGACATCAGTTAAGTTGTAAATCGTGTTCTATAGAAGATAATGGCTCAAGTAATGAAATGGAAACAGAAGCAAGTGACCTATGAGTTTGGTCAATAATTAGTAATAATACCAGCCAAGGTGTGTCCAAGGTTCATTTGCCAACTCCTGTGCAGAATGAATTACATGAGCTGCACATTTGTTCTTATACCAACTTTCTTAAATAGAAACTAGAATTTCCCCCATTTTACAAATGGGGAACCTGAGACTTAGAAAGTTAAACGATTTGTTCAACGCCACATACTATAATAAGTGGTAAGACTGATATTCACATCCTAGGTCTTGTCTGACTCCAACGTGTATGCTCTTAACACATCTTAGGGATGATTAGTCCAGGCTTCCTCATTTTATAATTGAGCGGGTTCATTAGAGTCCCAGAGGAGGAAGTGATTTATCCAGGGAAGGCATCCTTCCACTGAAAACTAGGCGCCTTCAGTGCTCTTTGTCATTAGATAATTTGCTTATGTTTGCTATTGTTGTTTATGGTCATTCTCTTTCCCTCAAATATGGGATAGAAGAGGAGAGGTCAGAAGAAGGGAAGGTGGGAAGAGAGAAAGAAAAGAGAGAGCTTGCTTCTTGTGACGATGTCCAGGATCCACACTCACTGCCCGCCTGGACTCAGTGGGATTTTATCTGTAACCCTTGTCTATTGGGCTGCTTTATATGAGCTTCTCCTTCCATAATGGTGTTTGAATCTTTCAGGTTAACAGCATGAATATTAAGAAGTCCAATGAGATTCTTTATAAGCAGAAGAAATTGAGATCAGCTTAAAAATCCAATTTTAATAAACTTTCCAAGTCCTGATTTAGATGGTGCGCTAATGGCTCTTACTGCTGTATCACCTTAAAAGTCAAATGTATTTTTGAAGGGTCCTTGTTGTATGGGAAGCTTGATGGGTATTGTTTAATTGCACATTGTGCATTCATGTCTTCACAGAAAAAGATCATCTGTAAAACTGATGAGAGCAGATGGAAAATAGAGCTGGTTGGATAGAGGGGAGTGCATTGGGTTTGGAAGATAATTTTCACTCCTTTGACAAAAACAAAGAGAGCGTGATTACACTGTGTGAAAATGGTGTCCTCAAATAACTCCACTAATCTGATTGTGCTGAGGTCTAGAATTGTTTCTGTTTCTTTTGATTTGCTAATTAGCTAGAGCAGTCTGCTAGTGAGCAAGGAAATGAGGGTCACTTCCACAAAACATGGAGGATTGTGGTTCTTTCCAGCTCAGCCCATCAACACATGCCTCCTCACCAGCCTGTCCCAACTCCCAACTTTATCTATCTGTATGTGAAACCAATCCGTCCATCTATGGTTAATGGATTATGGGATTTTTATCCCCTTTATGACACTAGATTTACTCTAGATGTGTGGTATGTGTGGACACAGGGCTGAGCTATGACTTTTATGACTTTTGCCTTTGTGGACCCCTTTCAACACACACACACTCATGCACACACACATTAAAATTCTATTTTATGACTGCACTGATGCAAAGATGAATATGTTATTCTTATGTATGTATTTATTTATTCATTTTCTACTGCTAGGTATGGAAACCATCATGTAGAAGGGATCCCTGCACTCCCGTGTTTATTGCAGCTAGATTTACAATAGCCAAGAATTGGAGCCAACCTAAATGTCCATCACTGGACGACTGGATGAGGAATATGTGGTATATTTACACAGTTGAATACTATGTCATAAATAAAAAAAAATGAAATACTGCCATATGCAGCAACATGGATGAACTTAGAGAAAATTACGTTAAGTGAAATAAGCCAGGCACAGAAAGAGAAATGCCACCTCCTCACTCATAAGTGGGAGCTAAAAGATTAACAAATAATTTTTTTTAAAAAAGGAGAAAGAAAGATAAAACAAGCACAATAATATGTTGAACCTTCAAAAGAAGAGAAAATTACTGAAGTTGCAGAAGTGGGAATGGGGGAGGATTAAGAGGATAAGGAAGGAATTCATCAAGAGCCATGAAAGACAATTATATTGTATACTGTTAAATAGACTAATTATCATGATTTGAGCATCACATATTGCACAAGGTATTGATATTTAATGCTGTACTCCACAGGCATGTACAATCAACTATGTTATAATAGAAAATAAAATAAATATTTTCTTTAACCTAAAAATTCTTTTTTTCCCTTTTAATTTAAAAAGAAATTCAAACATTTTTAAGAGGGCCTCAAACCTCCGAGGACCAAGGTGCTTATAACTTCTAATGGAGAGTTTGGCCCTGTGTAGATTGATAATACTGCAGAAAATGATTGCTTAGTTAATTAGGGTAAAGTATGTATGCTAAATACAATTTTGTACAAATAGCTTGTAGTCCATTTGTCATGTTGGATAAACAACTATAGACAACATATTGCTCTTATTTTTGATCCTGTGTCAAACTTCGCTCCAAGTTACGCACATCATGCTACAAAAATTACAATATTGCAGGCTTGCAGGGGTCCCCTTGTTCAAATGATTAGAACCTGCTGAGTGCTGGAATGCCTTCAGGGCAATGGAAAATTGTGGCAGTTTCTTTGATTTTAGGTTTGCTGTAACCAAATCTGACTGATCCTTTGATGTGGACGTCTTGATGATTTTCATTTTTAGGCCTTATTCAAAGATATTAGGAGGCTCACACTTTTCAGGGGGAAAAAAAGAAAGAGCTTTTTTTTTTTTCTCCCTGCAGCTCCATTAGTTCAGTTGAATCAACATTTACTGGATACCTCCTACATAGCAGCCCCTGTGTTAGGTACATGGGTGGAGATTTATGAAGAATGAAATTCAATCTCTTAGTTGAAGGAGCTCACAGATATGCATGAACAGAAAAATTACAGTTTAATCTGATAATTCCCATGAGCTCCTAGTTCTCTGTATACTAAGAAAGTGGAAGGAGTGTTGGTCTGTGACTCTCAAACCCTTACATCTTACACTGAGCTCTCAGCTTCCAGCAGTACATGATACTTCTAGTAGTTTTCTCCTCTCTTGGAGTCTCCACTGAAGTCCCGAAATCCTCTAGAGTGTGGCCCTATTGTATTTGAAAACTGACAGTGCTGCTTTCTCCCTTCTAAGCCTGGTTTTGATTCCAGATTTAAGACAGAGCCAAAGCCACATGAAGTCTCTTGAAAGATGCTAGAGTTCTCTTTCCACAGACTTTCGCACTACTTTTCTTATGAAAGGGTTTATAGTAACACTTATGAGAGCTAGTATATATATTTTTCACTTTTGTAGTAGTAATAAGTATTTTATAGAAAATACTCTGTATTTAAGTATTTTATAGAAAATACTCTGTATTTAAGTATTTTATAGAAAATGCTTTGAAGCTCAACAACTACTCTCAAATGAAAAAAAAATAGCATTTGCTATTTAAAATGATCAAATTAGCATATCTTAATATATTTGTAATAATATTTATTATGAACTAAGTTCTGTAAACTACTCTACAAATGGCGCTCTTGTACAAAGTTAGGAAAATCCATTAGATAACATACGAAACAGGGGAGAAATATATAGAAGTAAATAAAAATTATGATGTTATGGGATAGCTGTATGCTAGAGATTTAAGTTTATTGTCCTTTTATCTACATTTTATATGCAAACATAGAAAAGTTAAGTAACTTCTTGAAGGTTGCATGTACCAGCATGCAACTAGCAGTGCTGGATTTAGAAGCAGGTCAAAGTCCATTTCTTCCATGCTCTTTTCCTGTCTCATGATACAATTCTCCCCTTCCTTTCTTATCTGCATGCACGCACTTCATAAAACTATAAGGAGGACTTCAGCGTATTTTATGTTATTTCTTCACATGAAGGAGAAAAATGCTGAGTCTTCTTCATGCCTTCAAAATATGCTTACTTTCTAGGGATTTGACTATCCATAAAGTATTTAAAACCAATATTCATGATATTGTTATAATTGCACTGAATACACTAATTGACAAAAGAACACCCTAGGCTTAAAAGCTCAGTTCTTGGTGTAATTGCTTTTCTCTCCTCCCATATAATCAGCCTTTAAATATAAAAGCTGTTTTGGAAATGCAGCACCCAGCAAAAGTTATCTCACACTGGGGCCCTTGATTTCATGTGGTGCTTCAGATCTGAGCTTTTGTATCAGTGGTAATTCTTCCATTTCATTATCACTTAATTCCTTAGCTCTTAGTCCATCCATCATCATGGTAGACCCAGGAGATACATATGTGAGTTAGGGACAACACCCCTGTCCTCATGGAGCTAAAAATCAGAGAGGTTTTGGTGTATTCGTTGGAGGATATAGTGCCCTTCCCCAGCTCTTGTTCCTTATCAGGAATCTGTCTGCCTTTATGGATTCACCTCTTCCTAGAAGCACCACTGAGTGGGTAGGGACACTGGCTTCCTTGGGAGAAGGGGGACTTATTTAGTGGCAAAATTGGGAAGAATAACTGCAGATTCTCTGATCATTAGCTGATTCCTTTTTCCTCTTGGGAGTAAGCTGCCCAGGATCTGAGATAGGGAGCATCTAGCTGCGAGGATTCTCTGCCACTCCGCTAGGATTCTTCCCTGTAGGAAAGAGGTCTGCCCTGGCTTGGTGTTGCCTCTTCCTTCCTGGGTAAGTGAGCCCAGTTCTGGGGTTCAGCCAGCAGACCTCTTGGCTCTCCCATGGTTACATTCTCCAGCCTAGCCTCTATTGATTATAAAGGGGACATTTAGCTCTTATTGATCTTAGTCTTTGTTGCATGAGCAGGGAAGAGGGGTGCGTTTGAGACTGATTTCAAACCCCAAAACTGATGAGCTCCCTTGATCGCTTCTTTCCTGGCTCCTAATTCCCTGCTCCTTTGCCCACAGTGAGCTCTCATTATGCACTGTTCTGTTGTCTAATTGTTACCATGGCTATGGCTTTTTCCCAGGGTTACTGTAAGTTTATTGTGTTCATAGTCTATGTTAGGTCCTACTTATATTTAAAAAGAGAACAGAAAATGAACTCCCCCAAATAGACATTCAGTAGATATTGCAAACCTCAAGAGGGAGGTTCCAGAACCAGAGTGCTGGGGTTCAGGTCCCAGCTCTTCATTATTAATTCTGTGAGTTCACCTACTTTGTTTAACTTAGTTTCTTCCTCTATAAAATAGGGAAAATAATAATGACACCCTTCTCATATGCAGGCACATGGTACACACCAAATGCATGTGCACTGTGATTATAAATAGGAATTAAATCAGATGGTCCTAACCTTCTTAGAAAGAAAAAAGTACAATTAATTAAATGACCCACTGCTTTCAACCCAGTGCTGTCTTAGGGACTCCTAATTACCTCTGTATAACAGACCCTGTAAGGGAACACTTCTTGTGAACAGAACATCTGCTCCAAAGGTCAATGCTGTTTGAAAGTCATTGTGGAGAAGAAAAGTTCTTAAAAAGGAAGATTTTGGAGTCAGACAAAGCTAAGTTTGAATCTCTGTCCTTCAAATCTATTCACATACCCTCTCTGAATGTAATGTCTTCCTTCATAACATAAATAAAATTGTATTTATATTTAATACAATATTCTGAGATTTAGGTAAGATGGCACAGCTGAAAGCTACTAACAGTGCAAGATGCACAGAAGGTCAATTTATTTTGAATGACTGAATACAGGGAATATTCCTTCTGCCACTGATTTCAAATAGTCCCTTAACCAGAGCTGTTGATGTTGCCTGACTTGACTTGTTGCATTCACCTGCAAAGTGGCAGATCCTGAAGTGGCAGAGCAAGAGGAAGAATCTCTCCAGTGGTGCCAGTATCACGTCCACTGCTTGACCAACAACGTGGTAGAACACCATCCATCACGCAATAATCCCAATTTCATAAAAATTAAGATGTAAAAAATAAAAATCTTAGAGATTCGTTTTGTTTTGTTTTTATCTTCAGTAATCTTTTACTTCTCACATTGTAATAAAAATACGTTATATAGTAAGAAACTATTAATGTGAAAAAAATATTTTCAGTCTTTCGCTATAAGTTACAAATGAATAGATATGGCTTCTATATAAAATTAGTTTAAAATAAAAGATATTTTAAAGTTACAGATATTTTCATTCATCTATTATTAGTTAAAACTGTCTACACACACATACAAATATAGAATTGTACCTGCTGTGGAAGTACTGTTACTCTATTTATGATATTTATAGTCAAGCATTTGTTTGTGTGTGGGGGGGAGGGGGTGAATAGTTCATTTATTTAATTTTGTTTTTATAAGCCCCTAGGTGGAACCTGGCTCTGCCTAAAAACATTTCATAGAATTATGCTTACAGTGCCTGAAAAAAAAATCTTAAAGTTAATGAAATACAATATGTTATTTTTTACAATCTTTGAAACAGCACCCTGAAGTCATGTTTTATAACATTTTTTGTGACTTTCACATTACCTTTCACATTATATATTATAATAAAGAATAAAGTTCAAAAATAAAAATAAAAAACACTGAATCAAATGTTGAGGCACTTACCAATTAGTAAGTCATTTAATCAGTCAAGAGATGGATGCTACTGTGTTCTAGGAATATGTACCTACCTTGAAAATGTTTGCCATATTCAGGATATAAGGGCATTCTGCTCCAGCTGTCTGGTCAGGGAAAGCCCTGCCTCAGCAAGGAGGTGGGATCTGAGCAGGCAGCCGAGAAGCGTGGGCTGAGTTTCAACAGAAAAGTTTCAAATGACAAAATTCTCTGCTGGATTTACTGAAAGCATGAGAATAGGAAGAAGTGTTTGTAGGCCCAGAGTGATACCTGAGCGAGGACTGCACATTGCTTTTAAACCTCCACATCTCAGTGTTCAAGGGTTAAGCTGAATTTTTAAAGTTTACTTTTGCATTTGTTTCCTTATAAAGTACTACTTGTTCATTTTAGCTAATTGAGAAAATTACTGAAAATTAGAATGAAAACACACACAGACACACACACACAATAATTCCTCTGCCCAGGGGCAATTCCCAGATTAAGACTGAGTAAATACCCCGGTGAAATAAAAAGCAAAATTGAAACAATAGAACAATCCTTGCTTTAACCTGATTCCTGGACCAGGATTAAAGAAGTGGGTTTGAGGTGTACAGACGAGTTTTTCTTTGCCACCCAGGCCAAGATGAAGAACCCTGTGATCACCCCAGAAGCTTCCATGCCTCTTCCTCATTGACGCGCTCTCCCTTCTTCCCCAAAGTCACCACTATCCTGACTTTTAAAACTAGAATTTAGTTTTGCAAACTTTGGAACTTTATTTAAGTGTCATTATACAGTCTCCTTCTGTTTCTTAGTCCTTTTGTTCGACATTGCATGAAATTTATCCAGGTTGTTAAGCGTAGCTGAAGTTTATTTTTATTGCTGAAGAATACTATATTGTATAAGTATACCAAATGTACTTAGTCATCCTTATGTGGTTGGTATTTGCATTGTTTCCGTTTAGAACTTTCACAAACCACGCTTCTATGAATCCTCTTATGTATGCTTTTTGGTGCACAATTGCAAACATTTATGTTGGTGTAGAGCTAGGGGTGAGATTGCTACATCACAGGACTTGCAAATGTTCAGCTTAAATACTGCACTGTTTTCCGAAGAGGTTGGGCCAACTCATATCCCACCAACAGTGTCGCCATGCTTCTTCTCCAGAACTTGGCAGTATCAGTCTATTTAATTTCAGCCATTCTGTTGAGTATGCAGTAGTGTGTCATTTTGGTTTTAACTTGGATTTTTGTGATGACAAATGAGGTTAAACAAGTTTTCCTGTGCTTAATGGCTATTTAAATCTTCTATTTTATGAAGTGCCTATACATGTGTTTTGCCCATTTTTCTATTGGCTTGTCTTTTTGTTCCTGATTTCTAGAAATTCTTTACATAGTTGGGCAAGTTGCTGTGCCTTGGTTATCTTATCTATAAAATGGGAATAATTATGATGCCTACCACCTCATATGATACTGTTAGAAGGATTATATGAATCAATACATGTAAAAGTTTAGCACATAGTAGGTAAAGTGCCCAATATTATTATCATAAGCCAAGATCAAGATCACACTGCCAGCAGTTGTGGAACAGGCATTATATAAGTTCTATTCACCAGGTTTTGTCTTGTACAACAAAAACTTTATCATTCAGAAGGACTGAAACTTACCATATTCACCCCTGGTCATGCCCACCCTGGGCCCCAATACTAGCTTTAGGGGGAAATATTATTGTTATTTTATTACCATCACATCACAACACAGTTTTCAAATTGAAAAGTACTGGGGCACATTCATTCTTACAGGCCCTGCATGGTGCAGTTGGCATTTGGCATGTTAATTCCAAAAGTTTTAAATGAGTGATTTTGCACCAGGAGAAAAAATAAAAAAACAAAACAAAACAAAACTACTCCCTGAACACAGAAATAAAATGTGTTAAAAATTAAAGGATATCCAATGTGAGCAATAAAGTGTTTCAGGCTAAGTGCCCAGTCTTGCCTCATGCAAATTCCTTTGGTTCACCAGCACACTTAAGAAAAAAGAAACAATTTTTCTCTTTTACTCCACTGGGAATTGCTTTGCTCCCGGTGGTCGGACAATAAAAAATTTTTATAAACAAACTTTAATCAGCCTGATTTTTCTGCCTCCATCTGTGGAATTTTCACAGATAGTTTAAATAAATATTTTTGGGGGGAAGGGAAGCATGAAGAAGACCATAATTCATGGCTTCATAACCAAAAATGATAATTTTTCATTTGTTATTCCTCATGGACAACAGCCAGTAATATCTTCCTTCTAGACCCTTTAATTAAATTTGGCTTCTCACATTTTTCTTGTGATTCACTTCCTTCCATTCCAGGATTAATTTAGTCCTTCATAGGTGTAATTTCTCAACTGTTAAATTTCCTTTACCTCATTTAAATGTCTGGAGATTTCTCTCCCCAAGTGGGAAGTTTGATTGTTTACTTCCTTCACCTCTCTCCCCAGGCAAGAAACCCATCCCGCGTACAGCAGAGCTAACTGCTTTGTAATCGTTCACACTGAGGTGGATCATTCCATGTAATAAATGCATGTGTGAATATAGAGTGATTTTGGAAAGTGACAGTGATTAATTCAAGACTGTCAAGGATGGTCTTCTCCATCTTTGAAGGTCCTTCTGAAGAGTTAACTTCTTTCAAAAAATTTCTGATTTCTTCTGGGAGAGGGAGATATTTTGTTTTCTACACTCCCACAGATGTTTCAGAAAACTACTATTATAGTAGATCATGTTATTTTTCCTGATCCTTTGCTCCCGGTTTTCTATAGAGGATTAGACACACTTGCCTATTGCTGTATGACTTGCAGCTTCCCCTTGTGTGAATGGAGACTGTGCCTTTGTGTAATTGATGCAGCGCTTGGGCACATGACATCCTTCAGCCAATGGAAAGTGAGCAGATTGGCCATGTCTGCTGGGGACTTTCAAAGGCATCAGAGAGTTTCCACCAACTCTCTTCTGTCCCAAGTTTCTTCAGCTCGTTCCCTAGGATGAGAAGACACGTGGAGCCACAGGAGCTGAGCTATGGCCTCCTCCTACATGGGACATGAGCAAGAAATAAATACAGGGTACTTCAAAAAGTCTTCGGAAAAGTAGAATTAAAAGATAATACTCATCTTTGAAGTATCCTCTTCTGTGAGGTTTGGGGATTGTGGTTACTTCAGCACTCAGCACTTTGTCTTTTATTAAAATTGTTCATTTGGGCTGGCCCGGTGGCGCACTGCTACAGTGCGCCACTTGGGAGTGCGGCAGCGCTCCTGCCAAGGGTTCGGATCCCACATACAGACCGGTTCCCGCTCACTGGCTGAGCGAGGGGCGGGCGGAGCACCGAGGGTTGCGATCCCGTTGCCGGTCCCGGTCCGGTACGGGCGCGACACTGAGGGTTGTGGTCCGTTGCCGGACACAAAAAAGACAGGGAATACATCTTCTTTGTTGGGTATCTGTATAGTTTGGTGCTTGGCAGTCGGTGGGATCTAATAAATGTTTGTGGAATAAGAGTGTGACTAAATGAAGTCCTGCGGTGGTGAGGACCATCTATTGTCTGCTGTGGCAGCTGTGCCTATTGGAAAATGTTTCTCCACCTAAGCAAAAATGTGGTCCTCGAGTATTTCCATTGTGGGTTTTAGTTCTATCCTTTGGGCTCATATAAACCCGTCTAACCCCTTCTTCATATGTCAGTCCTCTAGTGTTTTACAACAGGACTACTATCTACTTTAGGATTTGTCTTTGCAGATTAAATATGCTCAGTCCTTATCCATCTTGTTATCTTCCATGGTTTCAACCTCCTCAGTACCCCGGGAGTTCTCCTTTGCAGGTCCTCTAATTGAACATATTCATCTAAGAACATGGGATCTGCAATCAGCACCATCTTCCACATGTGGTCTGAGTAGCCAAAGTGACAAAGGTCATGGTTTCCCTCCATCTAGACTGATTCCACCGAGTCTGACACAGCCTGAAATTGCCCTCACTACTCTTGGCAGCCACATCATGCTTCTGAGTCATCCTGAGTCAACCAAATCCTTTAAGCCTGATTCACACAAGCCTTCATTACCAAACTCTGCCTTAACTTGCGCAGTAGATTTAGGGGGCCCACATGTAGATTATTATGCTTCTCCCTGTTAGATTACTTACCTCATTTCAACTCACCTACTTTGTGGTTTCTGTCTATTTGAGGAAAGGAAGGCTTGAATTTCTGGGAAAGGAAATTCAGCCAGTAGCCAACAGAAAGGAGAAACAACCTTGTCCCATTAACCCTGGCATCACTAGAGACCCCCACTGTCTGGTCCAGCAACTTGTGCTTAACTGTGAGATATAGCTTATTGCCAATACTGTCTCTGCTTAATTTCCCAAGGAGAACAAGAGAGTATCATTGATATCATGCACCAACGAGCAGCTCTACCTGTGTGTGACAGACAGACTCTAAGGTGGCTCCATGATCCCCACCTCCTGGTGTGGACATGAATACAATGGTACTTCAAAAAGTTAGTGGAAAAATAGAATTAAAAGATAATACAGATCTTTCCATGAACTTTTTGAAGTACTCTCATATGTTAAAGATAACAGGATATGTGATTGCACGCATATGATTTTATTACATGAGATTATAACATTGTCTTGCTAGGAGGCTCTCCTTTGCTGGCTATGGAGAAGCAAGATGCTATGTTGTGAGCTGCTTTATGAGAGAAGTCACATGGCAAGGAACTGAGGAACGCCTCTAGCTGCCATCCAGAAAGAAACTGAGGTCCTCAGTTTGACAGTTTGCAAGAAACAGGCTGCTCCTAACAACCACATGGGCCTGGAAGAGGATGCTTTCCTATTCAAACCTTGAAGTGAGGCTGCACCTCCATTATATCTTTCAGCTGAGACTCTGAAGCAGAGGATCCCAGGAAGCCACACCCGAACTCCTGATCCACAGAAACTGTGACGAAATAGATGTGTGGTGTTTTAAACTGCTAAATTTGTTGTAAGTTATTACTCAGCAATGTGTAACTAATATATCATGAAATTAGGTGGCAAAAAAGCAGATTCAGCTGGAAGCCAATGACATCATGAAGCCAAGAAGCACATTCCCACTGTCTCTTTTTGGAGGCTTGAATTAACTTATAGAACTTTTGATCTTTCCCATGTCCTATACTACCAGGATGTTAAAAGGCCAACTATCGTCATCATCATCATCATCATTATCATTATTATTATTATTATTAGAGACATTTTGTAGTATTTCCCCAGATGGACTTTCTGCTCACCCATCTCCTTCCATGGTCCCACTTTTCATCTTTTCCTGGTTTTTAGATCCCTTGGTTCTGTACCCAAGTCTGAATGTTTGCTATCTGCCTTCCTGGCCTCCTAACTTTGATTCTCCACTACAGCTGGGGACCCCAGTTTTGATTCTCCCTATACTTTCACTGGGAAGTGTTTCCACCTTGCTTGTGTTATATCTATATCTTCCATGTCGGGCTCTCCCAGACCTCCTGCCAAAGGAGAAGCATCTAATGTGCGAGGCCCCTTAAGTTGTGAAAAGCCTCCAGCCAATAGTGTGGGCTTTGGTGCAATAATAGATATCGATGATGTCAGGGGGGTTGTCTCAGGCCGTTTTGTTATTTCCACTGGGGTTCTTTTCCTCTTTGAGTCTCAGCTTCATCTTCAACAACATATTAAAATTCTGTGCACATATTCCATACAAAAAGGAACTTGTAACTGTCCGTGGTCAGCTAGGAGGCATTTCCACCCATGTGCTGATGGCTTTTTGGTGAGTGATCCCAGGCCATAGTTTGTAGATCCTGGGAAAGTGCTTGATATCACCAGGGTAGTTTGAATCCTGCTTGTCACTTCTGATGGCATATAGACTGGACACTGGGGTCTGAAGGAGAAGGTAATGACTCAGACTTTTTGTTTGTACCAGTATGCTATTTTTAGATGCAGCTGAGCTTGCCAGAGATAGAGAGGTCCCTGGATTCTCTTAGTCCTAATGTAATTTAAATACTGTGAAGAGATAGAGAGAGATGAGATAGAGATAGAGATGAGACAGAGAGAGAGAGAGAAAGAGGAGAGAGAGAGAGAGAGAGAGAGCAGTCCAAGTTCTGCACACCTAGACTTGTTCCTTAAAAGCAAAGGGATCTTTGAGCTTAGGGATGTGAATCCTCCTCATAGGCTTCTCTTTGTAGCTTCAGGCAATTTTATTTAATGTATTACTGCTGAGGGAAAGCATATTCTATGAACAACTTGAGTCATGCCAATGAATGGCCCTAGAATTATAGAGAAATCAGAAATAGGGCTTTGCTAATCTCTAATACAAACCCCTAATTTTACCAACAGAAAAAAATAGAAACTCAGAAAGGTCAAATGCCTGGACCAAATGTATGCAGTTAATTGATGGCAGCAACCAGACTTGATTTCAGACAAGTTAGCCATGGTGTTCTTTGAAAGGCTATAAAGAAATTGAAGCCCAGAGGGGAAAGTCAATCACTTTCAATTACTTGGAGAAGAGGTGAGTTTTAACACAGGAGGCTGGACCCGAGAGGGCAGATACCATAACAAGGAGAATCGTTCTCCATCTTCTTGTCTAGACTTTGAGGAGTCCAGACAATAGACAAGGATGAAAATAGCATCCGCTACGTCAAGGGAGAGCAGGACCTAGAAGGAGAAGGAATCAGGCAGGATTTCCTCTCCCCAGGGTTCACAGGGATGGAGCAGGGCTCTTAGAGGAAGTTTTGATACTGTAAGATGGTTTGTTCCCTTGTTTCTGATCTTCTGCACTTAGTGAAGGGCCTATTGATTTTCATTATTTTTACTTTCAGCCTTGCCTCATCTGGACAGTGGACAGTAATGGAATGGTCTTTTCTATCTGGGCCGGAGTGTGTGAAGTGAATTATTATCCCCCAGGGCCAGCAGGGTGGCGACAGCAGGAATCAGAGAGGGAGGAAAAGTAAAGGTGCATCTGAAAAATGAGGTCAGAGCTTCGGAACAAGTTGCTTCCTCCTCCAGAATGTTCTCTTCCCAGTGCCAGCCCTGGAGGGACCGGTTTTCACTTGTGCTTACAATTCCTTTCAGGCCTATGTCAAAGGCCCCCTCTATCACCAAGTCCCCTAGATTTGCCATCAACTTCCACAACACACTCATCTGTATCCACAGCCCTTTAGCTGGACATGTATGCCTCTGCTTGTAGTCTCCTTGTTTTGGGAGTTAGCTGTTAAAATACTGACTTGAAGGTAGTAGATGCTCAAGAAATATGCATTCTGTTAATAGAGAAGCAGCAGCATGTCAAGGTCAGGCCTGTGTCTTCTGAAGTCAAATAGCCTGAGTTTGAAACACAGTTCCAGTGGGTGCTGGCTTTGTCACCTCTGCCAGGGTACTACTTGACTTTTCTGTGCCTCACTATCCTAATCCGTAAGGGTTGACGTTAGTCATGTCTACTCATGTGTGACTATTAATACAGGTAATTCATGAAAAACACTTAGAATCTTCCATTGTCTGGCAGTTGTGAAGCCCTCCTGAAGTTTGTCTTTATTTACAGGGCTCTGTGGTCCTTACTCTATATGTGATGGTGTCCTTCCAAGGCATGGTGGAGCCTAGAGAAAGCTGAGACTTGCTTCTGTCAATCAACAGTCCCCAGTTTCCACCCCTGACGCTCATGTCCAGCACAACCTCCCCAATGTCTCAGCTGCCCTCTCCCTAACAGGCAGGGATACATGCCAAGGATATTTTTGCCTCAGTTTCCTTATTTTGACTCTGCCATGGGTCTCTCAAAAGTTGTACTATAGAAACATCAGCTCTGTAGGTGTCTGTCCCTCAGCCTGTTTCTCTTTTCATTCAGTCTGAAAAGGGTTAGGATTTGAGTTCAACCACTAAGTCTACTTTCTGATCACACTGAGAATTCTAGATTTTATGTTTTGATACACTGTGGGAGGTGGGATGGGGATCTTGGTTTCTGGTGCCTCAGGATATATAATTCAGGATAGAGAATCATCTATTATGTTCTAAGGTCTGTTTGTTGCAAAGGTTGGGGCTTTCTTTAAGGGAACTGGCAAGTGATAATTACCAGGGCCCAACTTCCAATGTGTTGAACACCTGTGGATATTGTATTCCTTCTAGGTCAGTAGTTCTGAAAGAGTGGCCAGCACCAGAAGCTACAGCATCAGCTGAGAACTTGTTAGAAATAAAAATGCTCAGACCCCACCACAGACCTACTGAATCAGAAACTCTGAGGGTGTGACCAGCAATCTGTATTTTCACAAGCCCTCCAGAGCATACTGATATGTGCCAAATTAAGGACTATTACTCTAGGCCTCCAAATCACCCTTTTCTGAAATGATACCACAGATGACTAGAGAAATTCCTTCGGGTGTCTTTACACACCTGCATCAGGTAAGGGATTTCACAGCAGTGTTTTCCAAATTTCCATGATGACAGGAATTATATGGCAAAATTTGTTTAAAAAAATTCTCAGGTTTCACTTCTAACCCTCTAAATCAGAATCTCTAGGGGCAGAGCCTAGGAAGCTACATTTTTAATGAGTCGCAAGTAAATCTTAGTGAACTTTAAGGAAGTCTCTTCTTGAAGGTGGGAGAGGTGGCTGTGTGCTCGGGTGGCCTTTTTTAATATAATGTTTTAGGGGTGTGCATTGAGGGGTCAGGAACTGTCAGAAGGACAAATTGTTGTGAAATTATTATTTTTGTCCCAAGAAGTAGACAATATAAAGTTCTGCAAGATTTCTCAGGAGCTGCACAAAATGTCTCTCCTGGCACCCTTGTTTCTGTTTGCAGCTGCTTTCAGACACGTGCAGTTGCAGTCTCTCTGTCCCTTGCCTTTACTTCCCTGGTTTCCCAGAACCTCTGCATGAGGCAGAAGCGAGAATGCCCTTGAATGCCCTTGATGCCCATGTGTCAGCCACTCTCAGCAGCCGCCCTCCCGAGCAATGGCACGTGTGTCTTCGTGTTCCCACCGCTCCTCCTTTCCTGCGCAGCTCTCACACATCCTCCATGTCTCTGTTCCCCCCATATAATTAGTCCTGTGCTAAAAAGTTTTTACCCATGGAGTAATTTCCCAGAATCTAATAAAGAAAAAGTTGTTCTAAAGAAAAAGTCCAAATACTAAATGTGGCCTGGCCCTGCCTGCCTGGCTCACACGGAGACTTCTTTACAAGCGACAAAGACTGACTCATGCTAACTTAGGTGAAAAGGGAGATCACTGGAAGCATTTTTAGGGGCCCATAAAAGCAATAAGAGGGTCAGACTTAGAAATGGGTAACCACCACTGGGAGCTGATCGTCGAAGACTGCAGTGGAGGTCACGACAGAGGCATGGCTGGCCAGCTGGCCACAGTGGTAAGGACAATGACATGTGTTCCCAATTTATTGAACCACTCTCTCAAGATCCAAAACCCAGAACTGATTGTCAGTGTGCTGAGCCCGGTTCCTGTGCCAGCTTCCTGTTGACCCAGCACAGGGGGGAGAAGTGTCTGCTTTTTCTCCAGTGAGAGGCAGGGGCTTCCCACCAAGACTGCACCTAATAGGGGGTTCTCCAAAGGATGAATGAGGCATAATAGAAAGAGGAGGTTGGTTGTCATTGAACCTAAAATTGACAAGTGGCTACTATAAATGTTCGGAAAAATATATAAGTTACGCAAGACTCAAAGGCTTTCTTGAAAGTAATGCACCAAGTGGCTTTCTCTTCCCCTCCCCTTCCTTGCTGTCCCTTCTTTTCTCTCTGTCTCTCTCTTCTCTCTTCCTCTACTTTTACTGGCAGTGACTTTCTATTGCTCATTATTAGGAAAGCTCTAGAGGAACTTGAAAGAAGAGGAGAAAAGTAAGATTCTGAGTTGTGGGAACGTAAATTGGAAAGAGATACGTTTATGGGAGTTGATGAATTAAAACTGCCAAGTGATTGTAATCTTATTTTAGCATTAATTTGGGGTCTTCTTTCCATTTCACAGCACACAAATGTCCATTTAAAATAGACACGTAGAGTTTGAGGGTGCTTCTAACATTTAACCCAGAAATTTCCCTACAGATATTCCTCTGTAAGAAAACAATTCAAAAAAATTGGAGAGAAGGTTTATGCAGAAAACTGCTCATTTCAGCTTTATTTAGAACAGCCTTCAAATTGGAAACAATCTAAATGGGATGAATATCATTATGATGTGCTCACTTTATGGAGTATTATGCTTACAAAGCATTTATAACTTGGAAAATGTTTATTAAAAAGTGAAGCAAAAAAAGTTAGTGCATAAAATGTGGCAGAAAATATAATCACGATTATATGGAATAAGTTAAAAGAACAAAAACTGAGCAAGGGAGAAAGCACAGGAATTAGACTGGCGTTATTGTAGGCACTGATTTTAGATAATAGGATTATTAATGGTTTATTTTAAAATATTTTGCCACTTTTTGCATTTCTTTAATTTCCCAGTTTTTCACATTGAACATGCATATATTTCGCTGTACCAAAATAAGATATTTTTTTTTTGAAACAACCTCAACAAAAATTTTCCTGCTTAGGTCTGGACCCTTATGTGCTTCCAGTTTGCACAGTCTTCTGAGAGGGCCACTCTCCTGCTGAGTCCTTTGCCAAATCCACTAGGCACGTTCTGCTTGCATTCTACTCAATCCTGCAGCAGCATTTAATGTGGTTAATAAGTCTTCTTGATACTCCAAGAAGTCTCCTGTGAACCCATCATCCTGGGAACCCATGGCTGTTTCTCCTTCTGTAGTGAGAGGCAGGGTCTTCTCACCAGACTCCACCTAATAGCGGCTTCTTTTGCCTCCTTTTCAGTTTTCTTTGTTCACTCTTCCTTCTGTACTAAAACCCTAAGTGTTAGAATCCCCTACTGGTTATATTTTCTTTTGTTAACAAAGGATCCCATCGACTCCCCTCTGTATTCTGACACCTTCTTGGTTCATGGGTTGAGCCCTCCCTCTCCTGCGATTGCCAATCTAATGGCTTCCTTGACATCCCCATTTAAATATTTCAAAGATATTTAAAACTTATGTCCAAAATGGAATTCTGTATCTTCCACTCTCTGATGTAGAGACTGAGTGAGGGTCTGTGTGTCATTTAGTATAGTCCACATCAGTCCAATGTAATTTTATTTTTTTAAATTTAAAAATGAGTAAAAATAGAAGTTATAATATATTTAGAAGTTCTAATGTATTCTTATTGAATCTCAACGGATCATCTTGGTTACTCTCTAAAGTACACACCATCCTCCTTAAGGCCAGTATTTGTATTGCCAAAATCATAGATTTTTCTCTTCTCTGCGCTAGCTGGATTTTCATTCTTTTAAAATCAGAAATGCAACCAAAATTCCAGGGGTGATAGAGACTTGGAAAATAAAAGGATTTTTCTCCTGTCACTTTATTTTATATCCCATGCACTATAAAGCAACATTTACATAGAACCCACATTATTTTCTGTCTCCTGTTTATGAGACTTTTTAAGTAATGCCCTAGGCTATCTGAGAATTGCCCACCCACTCCCACAGCATTGTTTATGGAGAGAAAAACACAAAAAGTTTTGAAGGCAGCCAGTAACTACATCAAAATGATTTGGGGGGTAAAAAAATAATTGTTCCAATGAGTGACAAATGTAACTATTTATTCATTGTAGTAGGTTCAATGCAAAGGTCCCTCCATAATCTTTATTAGCAAAATTAAGCAAGACAACAAGTTTTGGACAGATATTTGTTACAGGGACTTTGTGATATACCTATTCAAGTTCTAGCACTATGCATTATGTTTTAAGGGGGAGATGTAAATATCTCTATGTAATTATTAATTTCATGTTTTTATTTCTTCCAGAAGTAAAGGGAAATTAATTACATGTTGAATGTTGGTCCTTTTTGGTATAAATAAAAAGGAATTTGAACCAGGGCCTTTTAGACTCTTGTTACACAAAATGTACAGACGAGGAACATTTGCATCACCTGGGAGCTTATTAGAAGTGCAGATTCTCAGGCTCCAACCCAGACCTGCTGAATCACAATCTATGTTTTTAGCAAGATCCCCAGGTGATTTGTTTGCACACTAGACTTAGAGCAGCACCGTTTTAGATCTGTTAATCTTTGACTTCTTAAAATCTCGCATTCTGTTGCTATTAAGGCAAATTCTGTTTATTAAATGCTGGCTATTCAGCTTTTACTTAGTTAATAAAAGATTGTAATCTTAGAAATCATTAAACTCAGACAAAAGAAAACAACTCATTTAAAATCAAACAAGAGGTTCGAACAGATGTTTCACTGAAGAAAATATATGATGGTGAATGAGCATGAGAAAAGATGCTCAACATTGTTAGTCATTAGGAGAATGCACATGAAAACCGCAATGAGATGAAACTACACATTTATTAGAATTTCAGTAATAATAATAATCACAATACCTGACAATACAATATTCTTCTCTATTTAATCTAATAGTCTCCTCTCACTTTGCATGGTTTCCATAACCCGTGGTCAACCATGGTCCAAAACTATACTATTTTGATAGGAAAAGAGAAGGAGAGATCACATTCAGGTAACTTTTGTTAGAATTTATTGTTATAATTATTCTATTATGTTATTAGTTATTGTTGCCTACCTTTTACTATGCCTAATTTATAAATTAAACTTTGTTATAGGTGTGTATGCATATACAGGAAAAAAACATATTATACAGTATAGTATATAGGGTTTGGTGCTACCTGCTGTTATCAAGTATGCACTGAGGGTCTTGGAACATATCCTTTGAGGATAAGAAGGTGCTGCATGTAGTAAGTATTGGTGAGGATGGAGACCAGCTAGTACTCTCATTCATTGCAGGTGGGAATGCAAAATGCTAGAGTCACTCTGGAAAACAGTTTGGCAATTTCTTATACAGTTAGACTCACATATCATATAATTCAACAGTCCTACTCTTATGTATTTACCCAGGTGAAGTAAAAACTTAAGTCACTGAAAAGCATATACTTCGATGTTTATAGCAGTTACATTGGTAATCGCCAAACATGGAAACAATCCAAATGTCCTTTATCTGATGGATAGATCAACAAACATTGTATATCCATGCAATAGAATGCTACTGGATTCTAGGGAGGGCCATAAAACAACAACAACAACAACAACAACAACAAATTACTGATATATGCAACAACATGGAAATCTAAAATGCATTGTTGTTGGGAAAATAGAATAATTTAATCAGGCCCCTTTGCCTGCCCATCTGGTTTGGAGTGGTACAGAGCATTATTTGTAAGTAAATTTTGTGTGTGTGCAAGTGGAGTTAGTGCACATGCACAGCACTGTGAGCTGGTTGGTGACTGCCTCAGGCATCTGCCTGTACGCAGCCATGCTCTCCAACCCACAGCTTCCAAAGACTTGTTTGCTGGTTACCTAGCTCATAGACCTGTGTGTGAGGGGTCTGGGGACCCAGCCTGGTGTGTGAAGGGGCTGGGGACCCAGCCTGGTGTATGAAGGGTCTGTGACCCAGTCTGTGAACAGGCTTGAAGGGTCTGTGAGCTCCAGACCTAGCCCTAGCTCTACAATTGGTGTCATGAACAGGATTATGGGCAGGTAAAAAAGAGCAACAATTATACATTGTGCTAAATGAATTAATCCAGATTTAATTTATATGACATTATGGAGAAGGCAAAGCTATAGGAATGACAGTGGGGCCAGGGCTCCAAGGGGCATCAGTATTGTGTGTTGTTGGAGCACCTCTGTATCCTGATTGTTGTGGTGGTTACACTAGTCCAGGCATTTGCCAAACCTCATAAAGCCATATGCCACAAAAGTATATTTTAACGTATGCAAATTAAATTTACAGACATCATTTATTATTATTTGCAATGCATGCTCTCCACTCTTCAGCCATGCTAAAGAGACATAGCTTGATAAAAGCTAAACATGATGAATGATGTCACATGAAGGCAATCATGACAGCAAGTGTGGGCCTCATCCCTTACCATCCTCTTAATCAAATTGTTGTGGACAAGGGCAGACTGCTTCCTGTGTCTCTTTTCATCCTCCCCCTTTGATCACTCACCTTTTTTTGAGCTGTGTTCTCCTCCCCTGCAAATAAGGCATGACCTGCAAAATACAAGAGGGAATGGGAGCGTATAGATTTGCATACTGTAATTAAACTGCTGTGTTATGAGTTTTTTCTTTGGTTTTGTTGGAATGGAAACAAAGGTGCACCTCTGATTCAGAGTTTGGAGTGTTATCCCTGGGAACCGGAATGAATAAAGTAGGCCAGGAAGGCTTGCGTGCCTTACAGCCTTAATGCAGCCCTGAGCTGCCTACACTGTTTAAGGGCAGAGCATCCGGAGGCACAGTCCTTTGTGGACTGGCCTTTATCTCAGGGAAGTGGGGCCTTTCCAGTTGGATCTCTTCCAGACAGAGGTGCAGGGGAAGATGAGAGTCTCGCCCCTGGGTGAACGGATGCTTCTCATCCATGGAATTCATTTTCATATCTGAAATGCTGTGTAATCTGGCGGATAGAACACTGAATTGGAAATCCAGGACACACAGACTTTGTGAGGACTTTTCTGACTACACTTACGTCATCCCATTAACAACTTAATGCCCGAATTAAGTCAGTCATTTTCATGGTTGGTAATCTGTAATAAAAATTCAAACAATTTACATGTGGTTTAAGTTTATAAAGTGCTTTCACATAATTTAGACATTTTAATCTTCAGGTTCAGATGGGAAAGAACTGCTGAGTGAAGTTTCGTGTTTGTTTGTTTGTTTTTTAATAGGACCGGAAGAACTTTCAGCTACCTCCTCTTTCCCCCCACAATCCTCTTTTAAAAGTCCTTTAGTAAATGAAGCAAACTTGATCCTGGACCTTATTATTCCTGAATCATGGAATTTGAGACCTGGCCTTCTCTTTTTCTTTTCATTTTTAGTTTTTAAAAAATACATTATAGATGAATGAAGTGAGGTCTAGAGAGGGGAAGAGAGTGAGTAAGGGTCATTTAGCCTATAAAGAATATAAATTACATCCTTAGTAAATTAGGCCTTACTCTTGTGAAATATAACTCAATGGGCTCTGAATGTATTGATGTTCATGATGTGTACACAAGGGGCTGAAGGGCTTTGTAGATAGAATGAGAGTTGAAGGAGAATAAACAGAGGCAGTTCTTGAGGGTTAATACAGTGATTACAAAGTAACACTGGTCAATGAGAGATAAAAAGAAAGTAAAAATAAAAGGGGTTACAATTATAGTTGGGGTGATGGGTTAAAATTTAAGTTAAGCATATCGAAATAAAAAAGTTTTAAATGATTTGTTAATTGTAGAGCTAAATTAGAAATGTAATTGTGAACTTCATGACCTTGAATAGGAGTAGATTTTTTTCAGTTTGTTCCCCAGAGTGGTCCAGTAGTGGCGTCTTTCTCTCCCCCAGTGCTCATGAACGTTGAGCAGACACGTCTTACTCTCTCCTCCTAGTTCTCAAACTGAAGAGAATTGAGCTACAATGGCTGCAGAAGACAAGGAAGCTTTTACAAATGTGTGGAGCCATAGAGAAAGGACAAAGGAGGTAGCTTAAGAAAGACTCCCACTAACCAAGTTGTAATAATTTGAACATCAAAAGAGAAAACTATAGCTAATTGGAAATTAATTCAGTCTATAAGAAAGCCATGGGATTCAAAGAGAAAATAAGTTCATTAAAATGTAGAAGATGATATTTGTAATATAAAAGAAGGGTGAATGCAATTTTTAAATTAACTAAAATTAGTAGGGAGCTACTGACCTACACAATGTTTTGTTTTTCCAAGTAGATGTTTACAGATATCAAGATGTATTTTTTTTACCTACCTCTATGCATAGTAGGGAGGGGAAGGCAGAATGGTTCTGAAAGGGGTAGGAATTGCACTGAGAGAGCAAAGCCCCTTCAACTCAAGGGACATAGGCAAGAACCAGTGGACAGAGTGTAAGCCAGTTGCTACATGATGGAATGGTCAAAATTCAGAAAGAAGCACTGACGGATCAACCAAGATTCTTATTTTCTAGAAAATACAATCTCTGGAAGACTCAACCAATTTTATGGAGATTTAATGAGTTCACTTGTAATTTGAGGCTAACCATCCTGTATTAGTTTGCTAGGACTGCTGTAACAATGTACCACAGACTGCATGACTTAAAGAACAGAAATTTATTTTCTCAAGTTCTGTAGTCTAGAAGTCTAGGATCAAGGTGTTGGTAGGGTTGGTTCTGCCTGGGGGCTGTGAGGAAGGATGTTCCAGGCCTTTCTTCTTGGCTTGCATATGGCCATCTCCTCTCTGTGTCTTCACGTTGTCTTTTCTCTATGCATGTTTGTATTCAGATTTCCTCTTGTTGTAAAGCACCAGTCACATTGAATTACAGCCCACCTTAATGAGGTCACTTATTTAACTATCTCTTTAAAGATCCTGTCTCCAACTACAGTTACGTTCTGAAGTATGGGGGGGGGGGTTAGGATTTCAACATACGAATTTTGAAATGACAAAACTTAGCCCATAATACATCCCATAACATAGATGCCAAATTAGCACAATGAGTCAATCTTGATTCTAAGAGGAAACCAGGTAAGAAGTAACTGCTAGGGTTTAACTCACTATGAAAATCCCAGCTGGGTCCCTTGGTCTGATCAATACTCATTTGATAACTCAACAATTTTAGTTGATCTACAATAATATTTTCCTTTGATGTTTGATAGGTCACAATAATCTGAAAAGATGCATTAAAATATATTAAATTATATAAATAATGAAGAAATTGGCTAAGCCCATAGGATCAATAATTTCTCATTTTTTGCATACAAATATAATAATACATTTTATAATTATTGTGATAAGTTGTGAATATCTTGTCCATTTTGTAGTAGTTAAGGGAATGTGGCTCTTTTAGTCTGTTTGGGCTGCTGTAACAATAATACTCTGAACCAAGTGGATTATAATCAACACACATTTATTTCTCACCATTCTGGAAGTTAGGAAGGGGCACAGCAGCTTCCTTGGGCCTCTTTCATAGGGGCACTAATCCCATTCATGAGGGCTTCATGATCATGACCTAATCACATCTCAAAGGCCCCATCTTTTAATACCACCACTTTGGGGGTTACATTTTACCACATGGATGGGGGGGCACAAACAAAAATGTGCCATAGCAGTGGCACATTAGGCTTGTGCTTTTATTTAGATGTGCACAGAATTTGATCAAGGTCTGTAATTAATTTTTAAAAGGATTTGTAAAATTTACATTTTGATGTATTAATTGTGTAAGTTTATGTTGAAATGGTTCAAGAATTTTCACTTAATATACTTATAACTATAGTAGCTTTGAACGTTATATAAAGGACAGGTAGTACATATGATTTTCTCTACACACAAAAACCTCTTCAGAACTAAACCTCCTAGCAAGACTCCAAAAGCAGTGTGGGATCGGAATAAGTGTGACGGCCATGGAGGGAGTGTGTGGTCCACACTCGGGGCCCCACATTCAGCCCCTCCCCTTCTCATCTCCAAAATATTAATTCCAGTATAAATCAGGTTTCACCCAAATACGTATTTCACTAACTTAACTCTTTTGTAAGTCTGAGATCCCTGATAGTAAATGGATAGAGATTGTGCCTCATCGGGCAATTCTGTGGCTGCTGCTGTGCTTAAAGAGGTGGAGATTATGGATGATAATTTGCCATCAAAGTGAGTTGCATCCACCTAGTCCTTCTAAACACTCACTGACCTTCACTGGGTCCATTCGTGCTCCAGATTTCCCGCCCTTCCCTTTGCTCCTGTGGGTATTCTCTCCTGCAGCACTCCCCATCTACCTTTTCTCAGAGATGAGCAAAGCGTGGCTCCACCCCACAGAGAAGACCTTTAAAGTATAGCAGGATGGGTCCCTGGCTCAGAGCTTGCTGTTGATGAGAAAATTGATTCAATAAATATAATTTACACAAAGGGGCTATGACTGAAGATATTACCAGAGTATCATAGTACCATCTGCATCTGAAAATAGGGCTGCAAAGGAGGCTAATGCTCAACCCGCAGAGATTATCTGAACACTAGACATGAATTCACATTCACTTTATTAAACAACTCCATGTGTCTATGACTCCCGCATACCAGGTCCCTGATTTTGGTGAAGTCACCACTGTTTATGGCAAAGTCGATCCATAGAAATTAATCCAAGTAGTCATCATTTTTTGAATAACTTCTTTAGTGCCATTTGGTACTTCACATCTATCCATTACATGGATTATTCCATCTGCCCAATGGTCTATGTACTATTCTACCAAAGACGAAAATCAGAAATTCAGAAATACTAATCATATCTGGGTTCATCTGAAATTCAAATTCTGATTTTATGGGCTATAAATCTAGCAACTTTTCACTAAGACACACTATTTCTTTACTCCTTGAACATCAGTTTTCCATTTGTGAAATGGATCTAATGACACCTGTCCCCTAGACTCTCACGGGGTCCAGTGATATTTACATGAAGAGAAGGCAATCCTCTTTTCCTCGTGAGACCAAGATGAGTGGGCATTTTCAACAGTCCCAGCCACTCTTCCCCCAAACCTTGGTTTTGAATATATTTATGTTTATAGTCATATTTACATTTATACGTATGCATCTATGAATACTGGAGGTGAGGTCATCCTGTCTCTTAGTCTTAGATGGGGTACACTGTGGTTGCGTGGTGCTATGGGGTGATATGGGTACCTTCTCTTTCTACTTGGAATGGGATCGGGGTCTAGGTTTGCCATTGCTCATAATAGGGTCACCAGATTAAGCAAACAGAGATTTAAGACATCCAGTTAAATTTAAATTTCAGGTAAACAATAATTGTTTGTTGTTGTAGGTCCCATGCAATATTTGGATGTAACATTTGGGACATACTTATATGAAAAACAGAAAAACATTGTTGTTTATCTGAAATTCAAATATATCTGCACATCCTATATTTTGTCTGGCAATCCTAATACTAAACCCTGGGATTAGAATTGGATGCTCTTGCCAGAGACAGGCCCTTTATAGGCAGGAAACTGACAAACTGGAAACAAAGAAGATGGGAGACACAGTCTGGGGCAGGTGCAGAGGTCAGCCTCAAAGGTGAGGTCAAGCACCCTAGCCCCAGGGAGGACTCGATCTTCTTGAAAGAGGGCGTTCTGTTCTCCCATCTGATGTTCACCTGATTTTCCTCTTTTATGTAGAAAAACAAAGAAATTATTTTGTTTTTCTGCTCACCTCAGTTTTGGAAGGTTTCTATATTGAAATCGATTCATCTATTTTTTTAGGATTACATGTACTCATAATACACCAACATATGAAAAAAATAATCCTACTTTTCTGTTCCTTATCTAGTCTGTCTCACAAGCCCCCACTCTGCCAGATTGTGGAGGGAAATCTCAATTTAGTCCTATCTTATAATTTAAGTGGTCTTTTGGGGGTAATGCATCTCCTCAGAGTTAAATGTTCCATCTTTCTGGTGTTTTCCCCACATCCGTTTTTCTCCAGGTGGTGTCAGGGTGTACCAGAGGAGGGGCTCGTAGGTCCAGGCAGTGTCATCTGAGTCTTCCCTGATGCAGCCCAGGACCAGCCTGATGTGCTTCCTACTCTGAAGACTTCTCAAGGGTCAGCATGTGTATGCCCACGACTGGAGTTCCAGACCCCGGCTCTTCTGCTGAGAGATGAGTCCTCAGCACTGTGGTCTCTTTCAGGTCAAGACTCTTGGCATCTGCTGACACTGGCTCACTCAGAAGCATTCATTCCTTCCTTGTATCAGTGGGAAGCTTCTGGACCCCTGTAACTCTCTCCCAGGCCGTGGGGAGCCGGCGCATTGCCTCAGACCCAGTGTCCAGCCTGCCTCCTCCACGGACAGCTCAACCTCACCTCTGCCTGTGCTGACTGTGGCCTTGTGAAGCACTGCTCCTCGGGACCAGAGGCCTTTTGAAACAATGGCTGGGGAAGGATGTCATCAGTTTCTTCATGTTCTAAGTTCCCCAAACCTTCCTGAATGTTTTTAAAACTTCTATGCTCACCCAGCCAGAATCCCAAGCTGGGGAGAAACAAGAAATGCCTAGTATCTCGATTCCTCTGACTGTTTCTATTATTGAGCTCCTTTCTGGACTTTGCTTTGATCACATTTCAACCTTCTCTATGTCATACCCTGAGTTCTCTCCACCTTTGCCATATAGAAAGCAGGCCTGGAATGGCTCATAACATTTGTTGTATCTATAGAAATTCAGAAAATTATGTTTCCTTTTAACAAGGCCCAAATTTCAGGCTCTCCCCTTACAACAAAGAGTCTGCATTCACACTTAAAGTTGATCAATAATATTTGCTCCAGTAGAGACTCTGGGTGATAATCTCCATGTTTCAGTCTTGGAGGTGGAAACCTACAAAGGGACATTAGTAGGGTAAATGACAAGTGCGGAGCCCATTTATGCTCCTCTGAGGGGATCTGCCAAATGGAAAGATTCCTGGTCTAATGCCCCTTCTCTCTGCTGCTGCTCTGTGTTCCAATCTCCTTGCTTTCTGTCCTCAAACACCTCCTGCCTGGGTGCTTTGCATGGGTTATTCCTTCTCTCAGGGATGCTTTTTCTTTCTCTCTTCACTCCCGTGCTTTCTTACCCTTCAGATCTATACTACAGGTGCCTCCGCCCAGAAGACTTCCCTGACCATCTGCAATTATCGTAGCGATTTCTCTCTTTACTTTAGTTTCTTGTCCATCTCCCCTCATCTGTGATGTAAGTTCCATGATGTCAGGGACCTTTCTGGTTCATTCTTTGCATCATATTATGGACTACTTGTTTTCATTCCCCCAAAATTTGTAAGTTGAAGCCCTAACACTCAATGGGACAGTATTAAGAGATAGAGCCTTTGGTAGGTGGTTAGATCACGAGGATGGAGCTCTCATGATGGGATTAATGCCCTTGTAAGAAGGTACATGAGAGCCTCAGAGAGCTTTCTCTCTCTCACTGCTACATGAGGATTCAATGAGAAGACAGCTGTCAGTAAACCAGGAAGAGAGCCCTCACCGGAAGTCAACACTGAGGCACCCTGGCCTTGACCGTCCATCCTCCAGAAGTGTGAGAAATATTTTGTTTTTTTAAGCCACACAGTCTATAGTATTTTTATTATAGCAGTCCATACTGATAAGATACATCTTCAGTGATTGCACATAATAGAAACTCAATAAATATTTGTAGAGAAAAATGAAAGTCATCCCATTTATCTACTCCCAGATTCATAAATAATAGGTCATCTATCATCACTACCGTATCGTCACTGTCATGAATTGGGTCTCTATTATGTGCTGTACAGACTTACCCATTTATTTATATTATTTCTAACTTTTGAAATGTCCTGTTACATTTCAGAAATAGAGAAACCAGGATTCTGGTAAGTTACTTTTGCCTGAAGTCACTCAGTTTAAATGTTAATAGTGGGAAAGCTAAGAATAGACCTTGGTGTGTTAAATGAAGTTTTCTATTATATTACACTGCCTTTCAAATGACAAAAATAATGCTTTAGTTTTACAAGGTGGTTTGGTTTGTTGTGGGGAATGTAAGGTGAATTGGAAAGAGCACTGTTAACATTTTAGTGTGGACAATTCTTTGCCATAGGAAGTTGTCCTGTGCAGGGCGTTAACATTATCCCTGGCCCCTACCAGCTAGATTCTAGTAGTAAACACTACCCACCCCCAGTTGTGACAACCTCAAATCTCCAAACATTGCCAAATGTCCCCTGGAGGCAAAATTAATTCTGATTGAGAACCAGTGGCTTAAACTGATTCTTACCTTTTGTGTGATCTTGGTCAGTTCACTTTATTTCTCTGAGCTCAGTCCCTTCCAATGTGGAGCAGAAATCACAACAGTTGCCATCTGCACTGAAAACACCATCAGGCCAATGGGTAGCTCCAGTGGAATTAAAGGGAATCATGTAGATTAAGGGCCTACTATATGTAAGGTGTCACTCCAGACTACAAGTTTTCTTGATCAGTCCATGCCACAATCCTATGGAGTCCTAATATCCCCATTTTATGTATGAAGAAGATAGCTGAGGCTCAGAGAAGGGAAGGAACATGCTTAATTTGCAGATTGAACAGGTGATAGAGAATAGAATCAAACCCAGTTTAATTTTAAAACAAATGCACTGAAAAAAAAATGTGTATTTTGTCAGCTCTAACTTATAGTTCATTCAGAAAATATGACGGGTCATTTCTTCTGGTTATTTGGTCACTATCATCTCGCAATATGACAGACAATGAGATTTTACATGTGTATATATACACACACACACACACACATCCACACCCAGACACAGTATATCTGTTCCTCAGCCAGGCAGAGTGGAAAAGAAACTGGTAATATTAGTATGTGCTCTGAGCTTTAAAAGTTGTTTAAACAATTTTTAATTTTCTTTACGACTAGTAAAATAAACATTCTATCCTCACAGAAGAAAACTACCCATAGACACCAGAAAAGAACAGTGATATGCCACTTAAAAAAAAAAAAGATAACATTTTATTCTCTTGACAGAGGAAGGCAATATTCAACTCTGAAATCTATCCAATTAGTATAATTTCACAGAGCATCAATACTTCCAGCTTTTAGTTTTTAACTGCTTTTCATGGTTTTCAGTAATTTCACTGTTGTCGTTGTTTCTTAAATAAATGTACTTGGTGTTCTCTGCAGTTATTGAATAGGAAAAAGCAATGTTGGTTCGGTGAGAGAAAGGGAGAAAGAGAGATTACTGGGAGAAAGGGAAGAAGGAAGGAGGGGAGATACAGTATGAAAACCATCCCAAGAAGTTACAGGTGAGGGAGAAAATATAGGACAACATTTTTTTCCACTACAGGAGGAAGAAGGAAGTTTAAAAGTGCATTGAGTCTGCTGAACGGTTGTGAATAATTCTGGAACTGAGACCTTGTAGCCTCCTGGAGCTGCTGATTCAGCTGCAGGTCCGACCCCCACCCCTGCCCACCTGCCCCAGTGCCCTTAGGTGATATGCAAATTGTCACTCTGATGGTCTGTCTCTAGACCCACTGGTCCTTCACAGATAGGGGCTAACATAGACCAGGGAAACCCAAGTTTCCTTTTTCAAAAGGAACTTGATGCAGTTGGGGGTTTTTTCACTTGTATGAATTACACTGTCAGCTCCCCTGGTTCTCAGGCCTTAGGACTCGGGACTCAGGCTGAATTACACCCCAGCTTCCCTGGGTCTCTGGCTTGCAGCTGGCTGATTGTGGGACTCCTCAGCCTCCACAATTGTGGGAGCCAGTACCTCATAGTAAATCTCCTTATGTATATGATCTCCCATCGGTTCTGTTTCCTTGGGGAACCCTCACCACTACAGTTTGTTTCCTTTACCTGGAAGCTGATTGCACATCTGGCTGCACTCCCAGGCACAGCTGCTTTGGAGCAACTTGGACATTATAAGGCTTTATCATTTTATATTAGAAGGAAAATGTTCCCATCCATGATTTCAGTGAAGCCTTATATTCAATTTTTAGATTAGTCAAGACAGGAATAAATGTTGCTAGTTATTTCTTAACCAGAAAAACATGGGAGCCAGAAGAACCAGTGGTAAGCTACTGTCCCCAAATTGACTTCTGGAAGAGGAAAGTGAGGCTCTGGGACGTAAAGGTGGCTGCCTTGGTTGGTTTGTTGGTTCTATTGGGGAGCCCTAAGGCCAGGCCAGGCCTTCTATGACCACTCAGCCTCAGGGAGCTTAGACAGCAACAGGCCCATGAGGAGAAGGGCGTGGAGACATGCCAGAACGTTTAGGTTTCAGGGATTTTATTTTCATATTTGATTTCTCTCCTTTGGGCCAAATCATTGGGCTTTTGTATTCACTGTGATCAGTTTAGCCAGATAAAGCAATTGCATGCCCTACATGCAATAGAAACTGAAATGATACCCAACACTGGGCCTCAGCTCCTGCTCTGTCACCAATTAGCTTTGCAATTTTAGGCAGGTGATTTTCCTGGACCTGTGTTTCTGGACCTGTGTTTCTTCAGGACCAATATGAAGGCATTGAAACTGATCAAGAACCTTCAAAGTTTTTTTTGTTGTTGTTGTGGTTGTTGTTTTTAACCCCAGCAGTGAGATCTGTTTCTCAAGTGAACATAACCTGGAGCTGCAACTTGTGGCTCAAACATGTGCAAATCATGCAGCTGGCACAGTTGACTGAACAGAGGGTAGATAAATGAGCCAGGGGGATCTTCATCTGGAGGAGGGAGCCCCTCAACTTGGGACAGGCAAGCTCCAAGGCTCTTTCCCTGGTTGCTGTGGCCTCACCAGGAGTGTGGACATTCCTGAGTATTCTATCTCCAAGGGTCTCTAATATTCTATAAGACTACTCTGTGAATCAAATCAGATCATGTAAGAAAAAGAACTGAGTAAAACTGCAAGCATATTGTTTCATAACTATGACAATTATAATCTTTGGAAGGAGTCACTGGGCTCTTGTTTCTGACTTACAAAGCCTTTGGGCAGCTGACTTTGCAAGGCATTGTCAGGAAAAACAGCCAACATACCGGTTTGGGGAAGGAGGCTTTGTTTTCCCCTGTGGGAAAAAGGGACTAAAAAAGTGTTGTGTAACTCAGGGGAAAAAAGAGGAGAGAGAGGAACAGATCTGTGTGTGTGTGTGTGTGTGTGTGTGTGTGTGTGTGTGTTTTGAAAAAGCCTTTCCTCTAATCCGAAAGCTAAACACGGAAGCTGGGGAGTTCAGGAATCCCCATCGCTGTGGTTAGTCACCAGCCCAAATTCTTTTCATTGCCAGATCAGTCAGGTAAAGCTCCCTGGAGCTTACTTGCTTGCTCACTCTGGTGACGTGGAAGGTTGACAAAGAGGTTAACCTCGTAGAAGTGCTCCTCCCACCGGGCTCCTTGGAATTGCAGGAAGGAATTCACTCACTCACTCACTCACGCACTCACTCACTCATTCATTCAAGAATAGTATAGATTCTGCACAACAGAGACCTCATGTGTGTCCTTTTTCCAGATTCATCAATTAGTGAATTTCCTATGTGCCAGGTCTTTAGAACTCAGGGATGAGTAAGATTTCACAGGTTATTCCATCTCTGAGTATCCGTTAAGGCAACCCCTCTGAGAAGCCGTCCTCAAACTCCTGGTCTGGATTAGATGCCTCTAGCATTTGCTACTACAGCAGCTGTGCTCAGTCACAATGTGAGTTCTGGGAGGGAATAACCTGAGTCCGAGAAGAGCTTTACACTACAACTGGTAGCAAGGAGGTGTTCAACAAATACTGACTGGAAGAATTTAAAGTACTTACCATGCCACACTATGGTTCCCAGTTACTTGTCTGTGCTTGTCTGTACCTCCCTATGGGCTGTGAGCCCCTAAAGGCTGGAGCCTCACCTCTTCCTGCTGGCACCACGGGAACAGTCTCGTCTGAATTTAGCACATGACCCTGACGCATCATGCAGGCTGCACATCCTGCTTCAGTTCCCTCATATCTTAAAACGAAAATGAAAACATGACTTCCACATCCAGAACTATGAAAAAGTTTAGAAAGAATGCCAGCGATCTGCCTAGGACAATCTACAGGAAAGGATGGGCACGCAGTAATTGCTAGCTATTAATAGAATCTTTGATTTGTCTAAAATTCTAAAGCTCATTGAATTGCTGGAAAAACAGTCTCTCTAGAGAACTTCTGCATATACCTTTTCCAGATTCACCAATTTTTAACATTTTGCCAGATTGGCTTTATCATCTCTGTCTCTGTCTCTTTCTCTCTGTGTCTCTGGTTATAGATAAATAGATGATAGGTAGGTAGATATGCATATGTACATGCATACACATACACGTGTGTGCAAATTATACATTCTAAATTATCAATTGTTTATCTAAACCATTTGAAAATAGGTTATGTACATTCTGCCCTTTTACTTCTTAATATTTCAATGTGTTATCCCCAAGACTAAGAATATTCTCTTAAATAACCACAATACTGATACATTTACACATTTAACATTATTACAATAATTTCACCTAATCTACATCCCAATACACCACATTCATCAATTGACCCAGTAGTGTGTAAGCACTTTTCCCTCCAGTACAGGATCCGGTGCATTTAGTGACCATGCCTATTTAATTTTCTTTAATCTAGAAGGTTCTTCAGTCTTTCCCCCTGTCATGACACTGGCATTTTAAAAGAATAAGGGTCCACTGTAGAATATTCTTCAATGCAAGTCAGTCTGATATCTCTTTGTGATTAGGTTCAGGTTGTGCATCCCAGCAGGAATGCTCATATGCAATGGTGTTTTCCTCCCAGTGCTCCACATCTAGAGGCATGTGGCATCCAGCTGTTCCTTATTGCTAATGTTAATTTTGGTCACAGTGTCAAAGTGTCATCTGCATTTGCCACTGTATAGATACTATTTTTACTCTTTTAAGTAATAAGCAATCTGTGGGGAGACCCTTTGAGACCATGCAAGTATTTTGCTTCTCATCAAATTTCCCCCTGGATTTGGCATCCATTGCTGATTCTGGCCCAACCAATTCTTGCTTTGAAATTGTAGAATGGTGATTCCACAACTCCACCATTTTTTGACTTTCACCACAAGCTTTCTACTGTAAGGAAGAACTTTCTCTGGATAGGCAAGACCATGTATCTAAGGACACTTATCCTATTGTCAGAAGGAAATAGGAGACTGATGTGCTGGTGAGAGGCCAGGCTGTGATGGAGGTTTTCATGTTAACCCTAGAGAAGCCCCGAGAAAGGTGGGGAACAAATTGGAGATTAAAGCCAGGAAATGAGTGATCTTCAACATGAGGGAGTGGAAGGAAGAGGAGGAGATCACAGGAGACTCAGTTGTATAGGGAGAGCCTGGGCACCAGCTGGAGGCACAAGTGGGGTCACATCCCACTTGGGACATATTCTATATGGTTGACTAGGAAAGCCTCTCTACCTTCCAGTCTGTTTGTTCTCCCATAGAACCGTGACAGTTTTACTGATCTCATAGCACTTTCTTGCATTTTTAGAACAATATTGGATAAAAAGTGCCAAGCACACTGTTTAATATCATGTAAGTGCTCAGTAAATGCCCCCTTCTCTTCTTCTCTTTGCGTTGTTTAGATATCACCATGGAAACTCATCTCTCTGCTTTCACCAAGGCCCCTTTAAAAATTTTGCAATTACTCTAAAAGCTCAATTTATTTTTCATCAGAAATGAGAAATTCTAAAAGGAATAATATACTACCTTTTCTGCTAAAAGTAAATTAAATGCAGGGTCAAGTCTGCTTCTGAACTGAACTTGGAAGTCTCAGAGATGCCTTCAGTTTAAAATTGTTTGTATTATTTTTGATAAATTTAATATAACAAAACTAATTAATTACATTCCACCATGACAATAATATTCCTATCTTATTATTATCACTAAAGTGTAATAATAATTGCTGCTTTTAAAATTGGATACCTAGTATTTGGTAGACACTTTGCTGTGTGCTTTGCAGTCATCACTTATAATCTTCCCAACTGCCTTGTAATGTGCATGTTCTCTCCATGTTACAAATGATGATACTGAGGCACAGTGTCTATGGGACCTGTCCAACATCTTATTGCTGGAAATTTGTAAGCCCGGTAGTAAATGTGATGAAAATGTCATGCTTTCCATGTGCTTCTGAACTTGGTTTAGCACAGAACCAAATGTAATCTACAACATAACTGAGGCAGAGACAGTTAGTGCTCACCACATATTCCATGTGTTTCACCTCACCTCCTACTCTTCATCACAGTTAGGCTGAGGCCAAGTGACTCTTATGGCCAAAAATTTGTAAGCAGAATAACTATTTTCAGGCAATTACAACCTGATTTGCTCCTTTATTCTCTCCCCCAGTGCTAAAGTGACCTGAGAAGTGACATGCCAATGTGGCTGTATTATAAGATGAAGAAGACTTGAATTTCTGAATCACTGGACGAAGGAGGATCCCAGGCAAACCACAATAGACTTTCTGTGTAGAAGAAATCCACTTCTGTTGTGCTAAGCCACCAGGACTATAAAGTTTATTTGTTACTGCAGCATAACCTACCCTACCCTGACTGATATGATAGTAAATCCTTTTTGCTGGCTCATTGTTATGGGAAGTGTAAGAATCACATTATTTTGGATGTCAAGGATGCCAGATGACTCCTTACCATTGTCAAAGTGAAAATTGAATGGCATGGCCTCTATACCTGTTTTTAGGCCAATCAAGAGTCTCTTTTTATTTCTTTTTTAAAGAGGAGAAGAGTGAAAAGAAAAAAAAAAGAATCTTTCTCTTCTTTATTGAGATTTAGGTTAAGCTGAATGAACAAATCCTCTGTGCCAAACCAAGAGAGTAGAGGAGGAATAATCTGCACAAAGAAGCAGGTGCACCCTCAGGAGAACTTGTTTTAAATAACGTTCCCATAAAAAGTGTCTGCAAACATCAGAATCTCAAAGAAAGGAATCAGGACTATTGAGATTCAGCCTGATTAGAGAAAATTATTATTAAATCACTGTGGGATTTTACTTTTGCACTGGAAGGCTAGGCTTTGTCTGAATCTCATTAATAAGAGAACAACTCTAAGATAACTAAGGCTGATAAGGAATAAATACAATTTAACTGGATTCAGCTACAAACATCACATGTTTTGAAAGATTACTGTAAGTGACTCAGATTTGTATAATTCTTTTATAAAGTAAGTTTTTGTTGGACTATAAAAATATTTTTCAATTTCCTTGGATGAGAAATGGCAAAAGAGGTTAATTAAAAGTCAAATGAAGACTACTTCATGCACTTAAACATGTAATTTCTTGAGCTTCAAACTTAAATAGCTCAAACTGTAAAAAAAATGATGACTATTATAATTCATGCCTTTCCTCTTTAAACATATTTTTTGTTTCCTTTGTTTGACTTAAAATCTTATCCTAAAAGTTTGCAGAATCCTAGGCGTTTAATAACCATGTCCTCATTTGACTGAATGAACGAGTCTGAGTACACAAGCAGAGTTGGCAGGGTACAAAAGAGTCTCTCCCAACCCCCAGAACACTTCTTGTGGGTTTCTACTATCTGTTTTTAACTTACGTTATCCCCCTTGTCCCTCTGCCCTCACCCTGCCACCTTCCTCTCCCTATTTTGGATTATCCAGCTGCAATGCATCTATCAGAATCCTACTAATTCTTCATGACCCAGTTCAAACTGATCTTGCTTTGTGATGTCCTTCCTGACTCTCATGGTCTCTCCCGTTTTTGATTTCCTATTATACTCTTTAGGTAGCTCACTCACCATTTTAGGAAGTTTGCATTTTCTTAATGTATATTAATTTTCTTTTTATATTTATATGCTGCTATAGACTCAATGCTCATGCCCCTCCCCCATTCAGGTATTAAAGCCTACATCCCTACACGACTGTATATGGGGAGGTGGCTTTAAGGGGTAATTAGGACACAAGGATGAAAGCTTCATGAATGGAATGAGTCCCCTTGTAAAGAGATAAAGAGACTGGAAATTTCTCTCTTTGCCATAAAACACTGAAAAGACGGCCATCCAGGAAAAAGGCTTTCACCAAGACCCTGATCATGCTGACATCCCGATCTCAGAACATCGGCCTCCTGAATTGCACAAAATAAATGTTTATTGTTTAAGATACCCCTTCTATTGTATTCTGTTATAATGGCCTGAACTGACTAAGACATATGCTTTATATCTTCCTTTATACTGTAAATTTCCCAGGATAGGGAGGCCCCCTAGTGCCTTACAGAGCATCCCTGTATTCCACTTAGTGGTGAAAGAAAGTGTCAAGTTTTCCATGCTGTGCCTAATTCAGGACCTATGTTCAGCTCTGTCTCCAACAGCAAGTTAATCTTCCCAGGAAGAAAAGGGAGAATAAGCATATACCCTATCCAGAAACTTGGGCAATGCCAGGATCAGCTATGGAACTGAGTGGAACTGAGTGGAACTGAATGAGGCAGAGAGTTGTGGGGCCATGAAGACAGAGCAAACATCCTTGCTGGGGTTTAAAAGTGATCAACAGACATGTTCAGAGTATATTGTCAAAAAATAAATGCATCTGTATTAATATTTAAAGTTAGCTTTGAACATGTACTAAAGACAGATTAAGGATTTCTGTAATTACCAGTAGGGCTCTGAGAAACCCTACTTATTATAGATCGACTATGAATGCACACAGCAGGTAAGCCTTGTTTTGCCTTCAAGAACCTGTCAGAACTTTTGAGACTTTAGGCCTTGTGTTCTCTCCAGGCTCCAAGCCATGTTACTATTCCCATCTGCCTGGGACTATGCTTCTCTTTAGCAGGACAACTCCCTCATTTAGGAGCTTTCTTAAAAACAAAAATCTTGACCAGGATAACTTCACACGTCTTCTCAAATATCACTTCTGCTGAGGAGCACAGAGAGATCTTCTTCCCTCTTTCTTCCCTGCCCCAAGTTAAGTTCTTTCTGTCATATGCACCCTGTTCTTCTATGTCGCAGTTGTCTCCTGTAGTTCCTTATTTAATCATCTCTCTTCCCTGATACAGTTTTAAGTTCTATAAAGGCAAAAATCAAGTCTATCTTGTTAGCTGTTGAATCCCCCTGGCCTCGCTCATTGTTTTGACATAGTAGGCATTCCACCAATGTTGGCTGAAAAAATAGACAGAGTCCCTAGTCTTAGGTAATGAAAAAGGAAAAATCCAGGCAAACCAAACTAAAGTCTTGCATTTCAGTTACACCTGGCTACAATTTCTCAATTGGCTGAAAAAGAGATTGACGTTACACTAGAAATCTACAGTGCAGTATTTATAGTACAATGTATTTATTAGAAATATGGTAAACTATAATTTAGAGTTCTCATTTTGTGGATTCATTTTGTTATTTTTACCTACATGGGTCATGTCATCTTAAAAATGTTTTTGCAAAAAAATTTGAAAAAATTGTTTTATGGAGAGATGTTTGGACTCTGTGTTCCCCACCTGATCATTGCTGTCAAGTTTTGTCTCCAGAATGGAGATTACCATTTAAATGTACATCTTATATAAGTCAGCCATGACCAAGAATTGTTAGTGCTGTTAACACAAACACATGGTTGTTGAGTACTTATTATGTGCCAGGCACTGTGTTAAGTAATTTACATCAATTATCAGAGAGTCACAACCTCTGAACAAGGTCGACACTATTATTATTTTAATTCATTAATTTATTCACCAGACATTTATTTGGTTCATGCCATATGAAAGACATTAAAGTCAGCATCAGGGATAAAATAGGAGAAAAAATAAATGCAAATTCTCTTGGAAATGATACAAAAACTAAAAGTATCAATTATATTAGATGTTAAGAATGTTATAAACAAGTGCATCAGAGAAAAGAAAAGGGAAGCTAGGGAATGCAATTTTGTATAAAAAGCTCAAGGAAGGTGCTTAGGCTGCTGGGGCTGCTGCAACAAAATACCATAAACTGGGTGGCATATAAACAACAGAATTTTATTTCTCACAGCTCTGGAGGATGGGAAATCCATGACCAAGGTGCTGGCAGATTCAGTGTCTGGTGAGGGCCCACTTTCTATTTCATAGATGATGACTTTTAGATGTGTCTTCCTCACATGGTGGATAAAACAAGGCATATTTCTGGGACCTTTTTAATAAGGGGCACTAATTGCATTCATGAGGGCAGAGCCCTCTTGATCTAATCACCTCCCAAACGGCCCTTCCTCCTAATACCATCATCTTGGGGGTTAGGACTTCAACATATGTGTTCTGGGGAGATGCAAAAATTCAGAACGTAGCAGAAAGCTTCACTGCTAAGGCGCATGTGCACAGAGCCCTGAAGGAGGTAAGACAGGAAGCCATTTAGTATCCAGGGAAAGAGCATCGAAGGCAAAGCAAACAGCATTTGCAAAATACTGAAGTAGGAGCATGTTGGCATGTTTGGGGAACAGCAATGAAATCAGTGCGACTGGAATGAAAGAACTAAGTTAGCAAAAGGAGACTCTGCAGGAGGGGCCTGGTCACAGGAGGCCTCAGAGGCTCATTGAGGATTTATTCTGAGTGACACGAGATGCTGTTGGAGGATTTTGTGCAGAAAATGATCTGGTTTACATTTAAAAAGTATAATCTAACTACTTGTTGACAATTGATTTTTATGGGTAAAGGGTAGAAATAAGAAGTAGAAATAGGAAGCTACTACAATAATCTAGGCAAGAGGGCATGGTGGCTTGAAACACTTGTCCTTGTGCAGATGGTGAGAACTGGTCAGGTTCAGAACTTGCATATATTTGTAGGAGGAACCCACAGGATTTAACGATCAATTCTACGTGGGTTATGAGAGAAGAGAGAAATCACAGATGACATCCGAGTGTTTTACCTGAGCAACTAGAAATATGGAGTTGCTGTTTACCAAGATGGGCAAGACTGAAGGAGGAACAGATTTGGGAGAAACAATCAAGGGTTTCAAGGGCTGGACACATTAGGTCTGAGGCTCCTATTGAATATCCAATGGTGATGTTAGATAGGGGTTGGATTTATGTTTCTCTAGCTCAGAAGACTGCTCAGGGACTCAAATTTGATAGTGTTCAGCACAAAAATGGTATTAAAAGCCTGGACACCAAGTGGACTAATGTAGCAAATAACCCCCTCTCCTTTGGCTTTGGCTCTAGAACTTCCTTCAAGTGCCTGCTTCTCCTCCTCACCCAACTCATCACACTCAACCACACAAACACCACACAGTTCATCCCTGAGTTGAATCTATAAAGTATTCATAGGTAAGTTAAAAATGCTCCCTCCTTCATGAAGCCTTCTCTGGTGCCCTAGGAAAAGTAATTTTTGATATTTCTAAAGTTTCATAGCATTTCATCTATAAAGTTTTATAGAATCACCCATGTCTCTCTACTTTCTCTTACTTTTCCCTGGTCTATACCACCAGCTCTTAGTCCTGGGGTGGTAGCTTGAGGGTCTCAAGCCCCAAAGCATGAGCCATTCCAGACTCTTCTTGCTACTCTTCAGCCACACAACTTCAATCAAGTCCTGCTTTCTCAATCCTCAGTTCCTTTTTTAAAAACTGTTCTTTCTCTTAGAATCACTTTTTTTTTCTTTAAGATTCAGCTTGTGAGTTCTCTTCTTTGGAAAACTTTTTCTTTTCCACCTCGTACTAATCTTGTCTAGATGTCTCTCCTCTATGTTCCTACTCACACTATATTGGCAGCTTTCAAAAATTTCTGATGATGACTTAAAGTAAGAAATGCAATGTACAACGTGACTTGGTGCACAGACCTACACATACGAAGCCTCCTATGCAATCGAAACAATTGTTTCCCCAAACTCCCGCATCTTTATTGCTGTGCAATGCACAATGATATATTCTGATGGGTTTTATTCCCTTTTGTAAAGAGTGCTGTCTGCAGCCCAGTAAATTGATTAAATGACCTACCAAAGAGAGCATGAAAAACACTGCCCGCTATGGACCTTCATTAATATGCTCGGTGGCTCACAATACTGACATCATTAATATACTTGTCTGTTCTCCCCCCCCCCCCAAGGCAGTAAACTCTGAGGGTAGGGATCCTATCTTATTCTTACTTTTTCTTCTATTTTAGCACCAGTAAATGTCGGAGGAATGAATAAATGAGTATATGCATGCTCTGAGGTCTTGGCAACCACCTACGTTGAGTATGAAAATGTAATGGAGTTCCTGGGACATTGGGATGCTTACCTGAGACTTCTCAGAGGCCTCTCCCTTGCCTCTCAGCTGTGCCCTTCCAAACTATCAATGCTATTGTTGGTCCAGCAGGTCACCTGTTCTAGAAAGGTCCTTTTTCCCCCTATTTTATTTATGTTGTCGGCATGGGAGCTACCATGATCCTTCACAGCTTCTTCTCTGATCTCAGGTGATGGCCCAAGTGTGGGCACCCAACACAGTATGAACTAATTTCTAAACCTGTGACCAGCATGAGTGTGAGTCAGTCCCTCTCCAGGGGTTGGAGACATTTTTTCTGTTCCATGGAGCAAGCCCGTCTGTAGCAAGGGGGTGAGGGTGATGCAGAGACCACAGAACAAAGGAAGGTAGAGAGCATATGTCTGGAAGCATTCTTGAGCTCCTCGTTCCAGTTTTCTTAAAAACCAAGAGATACCTGCATGTCTTTTATTAGATTATTCTACTGTCAAATGCTCTAAGATGCTCCCACTAAATTCCCCTTGTAGTGGAATTGTGGTATTGACAATACCATTGACTTGTGCCAATTTGATGTGGGTTTCTATTACTGGGAAATAAAAGTCTCAAATAACATATGTGATGTCAAAGAGTCCCAAACAAACGCATGGCCAGGTGAACAACGACTTGTGGTTATGACTAAGGCTCTGTTCTAGGTATCATCACCTCCTGAACTCTATCAGGAAGGAGGACACAGAATGTTTTGCTTGGAAGTGTATAAATATTCTTTAGACCAAGAGACATGTAACAGTTGTAGCAAAAAGAACAGAAGGCTTTTTCCTTCTCACTTATAAACTAGAAAAGCTTGTGGAAAATCATTTTCCTGAATGAGTTCTGACTTTTTTGCTCTCATTCTTTTATTGATAAAATCAACACAGTTCTGATTTTATTGTGATGATTAAATAATATCACAAATGTGAATATGAAGCGTAGTTCCCGTCATGAAGCAATCACTTAACTATAGCCCTCTGACCCCTCCTTTTATAAGATCATAACATAGTCTTTTAATTTTTAAATTATCCCTCCTTTTAAAGATTAATGTTTCTGATAAAGCAGAAATTTCCTATCCCCTAATTATCCTTTTTATCTCACTTCCTAGTTTCTTCTAATTTGGTGCACTGCTCAATCTCCTGATGATTTGATTGTTTGGTTTGGGAAATAAATAATGGTAACGAGACCACATCAAATAAAGCTGGTTTCATTTTTAGAGAAGTTCTGAACATGACTTGTTAACAGCCCAACATGGCATTAGATGAGGAATATTTTCCCAGATGGAGCATCTACCTCCACTGATCATTACTGACTCAACAAAATCATTTGTCCCTCTTTGCCAGACAGATAATGAAGTAGCTTGTATTGTCAGGGCCTGATGCTGAATTGTTGGGGAAAACTGAATTTCTTAATATGCTATATTTTGTGATGGCCAGAATCTCACTATGGGAGACAGTGGGTTGTGGCTACAGAACTTGAGTTTTCACTTTTTAGTGAGTATATTTTTCTTGGGAAATTGGGATTATACCTCTGAGGCCTGAGGAAGTCTCTATTGCCTTAGCCTGTCAGGCTGAGGTTGCGTTGGTGCTGAGAGGGTGTCCTGAATTCTGGACATGCATGGAGCTCTGTCTGTGCTCTGTCCCAGAAAGAGGCCATGGGCAGAAAGCGTGGTAGTTCCACATCTTTCTCCAGTGTCCCCTGAATTACTACACATGGAAAACCAGTGCATAGAATGGTAAGTCAGAATTAAGAGAGATAACCATAAAGAAAGTTAAATATAATCTAGACTCTGTCTTTCAAGGGGCAGAGGTGGGGCTGGGGTCACCCTTGGGAATGGGAATGGATCAAAATCACCTCTGGGCCTTTTGTCAAATTATAAAACCCCTTTGTAGGAGAGTATCAAAATTAATATGGATGAGGGGAGCTTGGATATTGCTCTATCTGTAATTTTAAACATCTCCCTGATAATTTTAACATGGCATTATCACTACCACTCAGAAAAATAACCCTTTTCCCCAGACCATTTTCTCAGTAAAAACCTCCTTAACTGTGCTGGCCAAGGATTTGGTTTCACTGATACTACATCATGTAGAAGACAAAACTAGGTGGTGGTGGACTTGACCCTGGGAATTACAGCTTCTGATCTCTTGATTAGCTCTCTTTTTAATGCTGTCCTGACATTCCTGAGTCTCGGACCCTTCAACACACCTCTTCCCTCACTGTCCTGTGCTCAAATGAGTCCGTGCATATCCCTTGTAATCGACATCATTACAGGACTGACTTACAGAAACACAGAACTAGAAGAAAGCTTTGAGCTCACTCAGTTCATGCAACTGTGCTGCTCCACAGACTATGAAATCAAGACCCAAGAAAGGAAAGTGGGGTCTTCAAGGAGAACAAGTGAAAGAAGAGAAAGAAGAAAACCTAGCATGTAAATTGACACAGTTGAGTCTGTTTTGCTTTTGTGTGACCTTGTTTCTTACTACTGGCAGATACCTTCTTTGTGTTGTGATCAATCTTAATAGAAACATCACAGGCCAATCTAGCTACACAGGTCTCTTTTTACTTTAGGGTTATCCCAACATTATGCATGTCCGGGATAAACAAAGAAAGATAACTTCGTTTCAAGAATCCAATGTACAGGTACAGAAAAATAAGTAAACACACTATGGCAAAGCAACTCAAGGATGTATTCGTCTACTGTAGTATGGTTTATGCAGAATTTATGAAAAAAATAACAACAGCAAAAAGTAGCAGCAACAAAACCAGCACTGATATAGTGGAGATGGTGGGTTTTTGCCTCAGTGCTCATTCTCTGATAACAGAATATCCGTTTTCTTCTGGAGAATTTTTCCTCCACCATATTCACTCATGTGGTCTGAGCACTCTGTGGGTGAAGATTGTGACTTGAAACTGTTGTATTAGTTTTCTTGGTATAGCTGTGACGCATTATCACAAACTTAGTAGTTTGGTGGTTTGCAATCCTTTTTGTGTGTGTGTCTGGTTTGTATGGGGATCCAAACTCTTGACACTGGTGGTGCAACCATGTGCTCAAATCAACCTAGCTAACTGGCCAGCCCCTGGTTCACAGTTCTGAAGGTTAGAAGTCCAAAATGGTTCTTATGGGGCTTTCTCAGGCAGGGCTAATTCCTTCTGGAGGCCCCACAAGGAGAAGGTGTTTCTTGCCATTCGTACAGGCTGCTGGCAGTCCTTGGCTTATGGCCACATCATTCCAATCTCTGATTCCATTGTCACATTGCTTTCTGCACTCTAACCTCTGACCTTCCCACTTCCTTATCACAAGGGCAGTTGTGATTACACTGGGCTCACCATTAACCATGGTAATCTTTCCATCTTGAGATCCTTAATTTACTCACATCTGCAAAATCCCTCTTGCCATGTAAGGTAATATATCATAAGGTTTCAGAGTTTAGGGCATGCACATCTTTGGAGTACAATTACTCAGCCTACCACAACTAGACAATCAAGCAGAAATTCCTCCAGCAACACTCATTATTTTGGGCAAGCAAGTCACCCAGGTTGGTCCAATCAGAGGGAATCTTGGGACATGTGCAGGCTTCTTCTGCAGGCCTTGGAGTCCTGAGGAGGAGGGCTAACACCGGTGTCACTGTAGCTAGCCATCCTGTCACCCACAGGCAGAACATGAGCGAGAGTCACCCCCCTGATTAAGCCTCTGATCAAGTCCACATGTTGACTTTCCACTGTGAATATAAAAGTGTTTTCACTTGCTGAGGTCAATTGGAATTTTTTTTTTTTAAAGTCCTACCAGTTATACATAATAATAATTTTTTATAATAAGTTCTTATTCTTTACCTAAGACTCCACTAAGAGTTTTTTACATGTATTGTCTCACTTTATTCTCATACAGCCCTATAATAAGGTGGTTACTGTTATTATCCTCACTTTATATGTGAAGACTTGAGGCTGAGAGAATTTGAATGAACAGCTCGTGGACACAGAGCTGGTTAGCAAGGAAGCCTGGATATCACAGTATGTTTTCAGAGATAAATTTTCTATAATTACAGTTCATCACATTTTTAGTGGAAACTAGTTTGTATTTAACCAGAGATTCCCTCATTCCTTGCAAAACTGTATCTGTGCATTGGTTTTGCAATTTACGAATGACAAGTAAGATTTTGAAGGCGAGCACAAGGTGCTACTAACTACTGCACTGACATTCCTTCTTTCCAGGAGCCGGGCTAGAAATGTGCATGCGTGCTTCTCCCATGGTGCTGGTGACACTAATAGGAAACTTACATTTTTTTTTTCCCCCTAGCAGAGCATTGGGTAACTAGGTTTCTGGTAGATACAACTGTTACAGTGTTATGAAATGAACCTGTTTTCTAACAAATATAAAACTCAAATATGTGTATCTGTGTATGTACATATGCCTACATATATGTGGGTCTGTACATACTTTTATCATGATAACTCTTTCAACTTGCCCTTCAGATACTAACTTGGTTAATGAATCTCTCTTTGATTTATTCATCTCATAGTGTTTCTAACTTGAAGTGATGTGAAGTTGGCATTTTGGGGGCAGATATATTGTCAAGTAATTTAATCATATCTTCTCATTTAATACTCACGAAAATTCTATGAGGAGGAAAACTTCATTTTCTTAAATGAAGAACATGCAGCTATGAGGTTATGCAATTTGCTCGAGGTCACACAGCAAGCAAGAGTGAGAGCTGAGACAGAAAAGTGTCCATTTGGTCCCAGAGAAAATACATCTTTCACTTCCTATTTGTACATTTTCATCTCTGAAATCCTATAGCGTTACATGAAGCATCACATGACTTAGTAGTTAGATATGCGCTACCTTGCATTTTGCATTTTGTGGAGTGCCTACTTCTGAGAAGTAAGTAAGAATTGGAGCACCACATGAGCTTCAGAGTTAGATTTGAGTTTAGATCCTGGCCCTACTAAGGCTATGTGACCTCGGGAAAGTTACATAAACTTGCCAAACTCTGGTTTCTTCACCCGAGCATGGGGAAAATAATTGCATCCTTGCAGGGTTGCTATGAGGCTGGCTGGGTGTTTTTTCTTTTTCATCCTTTCAGAAGGTTGAAAGAGCTCAGTAAGTGTGGCCTCATGGTTTAGCTAAATTGAATTAAATTTAAAACCTTTCTTTCCTATTCCCTAATCCCATTTCTCTTTCACAAAGACGTGTATGCAGGACAAGGAATAGCTGGAATTTTGATGAAAATACCCCATCTTTCTGGCAAAAAAAGAGCTCATGTGATAGATCAGAGCATGTGTGTCACGTTTCATTTTTATAGCCTGGTGAGTGGCACATTTTGCTTTTCTTCTTTGCATTTATCTTGAGGTCAAAGAAATGATCGATACATTATCACAAGAGCCTGCCCTTGATCTTCCCCACCACTGTGTTCAGAACATATGTCTGTCAAGACAAGTGTACTCATCTTGCCACTGTCTGGTCTCTTACGTGCTGGCTCCTTTGAAGCATGGTGCATTTATTTTGCCCAGTTCTGCCAAGTAATGACAAGTTTAAGGGGAAATCCAGAAAGGGAAATCTTTGTTTGCCATCTGGAAAGAACTCGGAGATGCTTATCAGTCAGCTTCTTCCTTAAATCATCAAGATTTAAACATGTTCAAGAGCCACTAGGCCTGAAGTTCAGTTAGTACTATTGCTTATCTTGAGCAGATTTTGGCTTGTAGACAAACACCCATGGCATTTGAATTTCTTTCATAATAAGCTTAAAATATGAGAGTGTAATTAGTGAGTCTTGAAATTGAATGAATTTATGAGCATGCAAACTCTTGAGATAAGCCAAGTGCCTGTGGCAAAACCCCATTCTAATGAGAGGCTCTTCAGGGATTTCCTGAAAAAGAGTTTTATTTAGCACCCCAACATGACTGTTGTTAGAAGCTCTCGTTAGAACATCATCCAAGAAAGAAGTTAGAAATCTAGGTAGTGTCCTCAATCCCTCCTCTGCCTCTCCCCTAACATCAAGTCCTGTGGATTTTATACGTTTTCATTATCTGCCAATTAGACATCCAATTGGTTTCTAATATCTGCCATTTTATCCCTCTATTCTGTTCACTTTATTGTTGCACTCAGCTGTGAGTTTTTCTGCACATAACCTTATCACATAATGATCTGGTCACTATTGCACCTCCATTAGGTAGCACTGTGCCTGGCACTTGTTAGATGCTCAATAACTTATTGCTGCATGACTAATGACTAAGTGAACCAGGGAATTTAAAGCAAACTTCACCCTCACTTTTCTTAACTGAGATAAACATTTGGATATATACTATTCACATGTGGTTTGAGAAACATAATATAGTTAATACAGAAGCATATGAAAGGTAGTGTGAACAAGCTAGGCTACTTAACTCAGAAGAAGTTTTTGATACAATAGTGTTGGGCTTTCTATTGTTATGGTGTTGTTCCTATTTGGTCTTGAGGTCTCTCTTTTGAAATTGGCCATTAGCCAAAATGCATGAAATAGAAGGAATTTATTACTCACAGGTCCCAGAAAGGTTAGAGGTACCTATGGGTAGCCAATAGAAGGTCTGGAGGTAGGATGAAGTTGTCGGGGGAGAGAGATGATCTGTCAGACTCGCTTTTATTCAAGTCCATAGACATTATCCCTTAGGCTTCCCTCTGGGGGTGTGGATCAGCTGGTTTAAAGAACATATGTGTAAAGGGAGAAATTTATTCATATAATTCTATTGTTGACTGACCGTTAAATTTTATCATGGCCAACAGCTGTGGCCTGTGTTGGGTTTTGAGTCCGTAGGATGAGAAATAAGCAGGATATGTTACAAACAACCACACAGGGAGGGGAAGTTTTAACCAGACCAAATGTGACAGGCTACAGCTGGGTTTCAAATAAATTATGTCAGGCCTAAAAATGGATGCCGAGACAGTAACTACATTAACCAAATTCATGAAAAATAAATATCTCAGAGGAGGAAATTTAATTAAACAAGAACCTTTCTCTAGTATTAAAATAATGATTATTCTGGTGGGCCAATATGATACCTTATAAACCAGCTAGAGTTGTTTTTTTTTTTTAAAGAGCATATGTACTCACAGAATCAGTGCCAGCTGTGTGAATAATGTCAGTAAATGAAGATCATGTTAAGACAAGCATCTCAAACTCTGTTACACCAACCTTATAGTGTGGTGTGAGGAGTTAGGTATGGTATGACCGGGGAACATAACATCTCTGGCCCAGGGATAAACCTAGCATATCTGAATGAGTAACAATTTCACTTCAATGCCATCATGAAAAATAGGGAAACATATATATGTTTGTACTTTTCAGAGTTTGTATTTTATCAACAAAACCCTGCTTTAATTCCACACAATTTCTTGTTTAATTTATTTTATGTGCCTTGTTTATATTTTGATAATAAAAGAAACACATTAACTCCTACATATCAGATTCATTTTTTTTAGAGAATGTGATCAGTTTAGATTTTTATTTTACAAATATGTAATTTGGCTATTTATTATTTCTGTCCTCAGTGAGTTTTCTCAGAGGGTTTGTGGTATTTATTTTATGTGATTTCAGCATCATTCTTCATTCATCTGTATAAAGGAAAACTCTTCAATCTTGCCTGCTACCCTCACTTTGTGTATGAACATATGCATGGAGGTGTGCATGGAATTCACCTGAATGTTCTTGAAGCCTTCCAAGTTTCCGTTTCAGTATTATGTGGTTGTTTCAAATATGGATCATTATGTTCTTATACCGCTTTTAGGATGTTCTTATACAGTTTTGTTTTTCTAAAAGTTTTCCTTTTCTTTCTTTTTTTCTGAAATTGTCTTGCAAATTTTCCTTTATCTTACACCCCATCTTTCCAAATTTTCAACCATACTATCTACTATAACTAATCCTTTTTTTTTCTGGTATCCTTTTTTGAAATTGTTTTCATCTAATTTGTACTGTTTGCCTCCTAAAATGGCTTTATTACCAATATTCTCTGAGTTTCCCTTTACTGCTGCCTGGTGTTGAGTTTACCACTTTCTGGTGGCCACATTGTCCTTTATGTTTCTATGTTCATTTTTGCTGGAGTACATTCTTAAGTAGCTTTCTAAAAGTGAATATGTGGGAAATAACTTGTTATTTTCTACCTTGAAAGTTTGGCTGTGTATAAAATTCTTGGTTAGAAAATTATATTTTCCTCACAACTTTCAAATCCTTTCCTATTTATTTCTGGCATCCAATGTTCCTGTTGCATCTGAAGACACTCTGTCGTTTATTTCTTTGTAGATAACTTCTCTGTTTTCTCTAGAAGACTGTAGGTCCTTAATTTTGTCATTAGTATTCTGAAATACATTAATGACATATCTAATGTGAGCTTTTTTTTTTTTTTCCTTTTTGTCTTTTCTTGTGTCCGGCAACGGATCGCAACCCTCAGTGTCGCGCCCGTACCGAACCGGACCAGCAACGGGATCGCAACCCTCAGTGTTGTGGCTGCACCTCGCTCAGCCAGTGAGCGGGAACCAGTCTGTATGTGGGATCTGAACCCTCGGCGGGAGCACCGCCACGCTCCCAAGTGGCGCACTGTAGCAATGCGCCACCAGGCCGGCCCCAAATGTGAGCATTTTAAAAAAAATATATCTTGCGTGGCACTTGGTAAGCCTTTTCCTTTTCACTGAATTCAGTTTTGTCGAAGAGAAATTCACAAACAACCAGATCCACCTTTTTAAAGTACATTTTGACATGTTTTCACAGATTTATACCATCATGAATTCATTACCAAACTAAGATACAGAATATTTCTAGCACTACCAATAATTTTGCTTCATGCCTCTTCTTAACCTCCCACCTTCATCTCTAGTCCCTGGCAATCTCTATTATTTCCATCTCTATTGTTGTTTTTATTTTTCAGAATGCCACATAAATAGAATCGGACAGTATGTAGACTTTTGTGTCTCACTTCTTTCACTTAGCATAATACTTCTGAGATTTATGTATGTTGTTGAATATATCAGTAGATTGTTCTTTTTTATTGCTGTGGTATTTCATTGTTTGGATGTACCACAATTTGTTTATCCAATCATTGCTTGATGAATTGATCATCATTCAGGATGCTTTTCTTTTTTTTTTTTTTTTTTCCTTTTTGTCTTTTTTTTGTGTCCGGCAACGGATCGCAACCCTCAGTGTCGCGCCCGTACCGGACCGGGACCGGCAACGGGATCACAACCCTCGGTGCTGCGCCCGCACCTCGCTCAGCCAGTGAGCGGGAACCAGTCTGTATGTGTGATCCGAACCCTCGGCGGGAGCGCCGCCGCGCTCCCAAGTGGCGCACTGTAGCAGTGCACCACCGGGCCGGCCCCTCAGGATGCTTTTCAATATCATATATATCAAGGTACTATAAAATTGTGTGTGGCATGTGTTTTTACTTCTTTTAGGTAAATAACTAAGAGTAAGATTACATGGTCAAATGATAATTACATGTTTAACTGCATAAAGTATTGCCAGATTGTTTTCCAAAGAATCTATGTTACTTTATGTTCCTACTTGCAGTGTATAAGTATACGTATTGGTCTGCATACTCACCAGCACTTAGCATTTTCTGTTTTTACATATTTATTCTAGTGATTGTGTGATTATATCTCATTGTAGTTGAGACCTTTCCTTTTCAAGGTACACATTTCCTTCAGTTGTAGAAACTTTTCTTGTCTTATATCTTTGGCAATATTCTTTTCTTTCTCATCCCTATTACTCCTTTCCAGAATTCCTGGAATCAATGTTGAGCTGCATTGATTGCTTTTCTTCTCTTCTTTCACGTTCTTGTGTATCTTTTTGGCTCTAGGTTCTGTGCCATTTCTTTGACTTTATCTTCGACCCATGTACTTTTTTTTACTTTATTTTTATCTCACACTTTTTTTTAACTCCCAAGAACTCTTTTTGTTATCCTATGGATTCTTTGTCATACCATCCTATTCTTGATTTTAAAATCGTGTCCTCAGATTTTTGTCAGGACACTGATTAGAATCTGTTTCCTAATTAGAACAATCTATTTCTCCTTGAGTCTTTATTTCTCTTTATTTATCTGTGTCTTTCTCTATCATTCCTTTTTCACATTTCTGATGATTCTGCATTGTCTACTCACATTTAGGAATTAGGTGAGTGGATGTTTCCTGGAAATTCTGTGTGGTAATGGACAAGGCATGCAGATCTAGCTTTTCTTTAAAGTTGCCTCCTTTTCTATTCATTGCTACACATGAAACAAAGGGAAAGGCTCTGATTTAGATTATCTACCATCTATCTGAAGAGGGGAAAAAGATGTTCTTAATATTTTTTAAGAATCAACTATGTGCCTAAAATGTTTTCAAATAATAACCATAAACACAATTAACAGTTATATAAAGCTTCCTGGCCTTCTTCTAAGCACTGTTCATACGTTCAGTTAATCTTCACAACAAGCCTGTCTGGGATGTCTACTGCCATCATCCCTCTTTAGAGAGGAGAACACTGAGAGACCGAAAGGTTCAGTAATGTGTCTAAGGTTGCACAGCTAACAAGTGGCAAAACTGGATTTACAACACAACAGTTTTGATTCAGTGTTTTTGCTGCTGGATGGTATGCCATACTGACTCTCAGGCATTGATTCTTGCCCAGACTCACAAATCTGGGAGGTGAACATTAATGTTGCCACTTTACAAAAGATAATTCTGAGGCCCAGATGGATTGATTAACAAACCTAATTCCACAAAGCTTTTGAGTGGAGTCTGCCTGACTCCAAAACCTATATTCTATTGCCTCAGATTTGTCCAAAGAATAATAATTTCAAACACTTACAGATAAAGACTTCTTGACAATTAAATCAATGTTTACTTGAAGCAGGGAAACATTGAAACTCAATACTTTTGTTTAAATGATAAAAAAAAACCTTATTACTAATGATCTGTACAAACTGTCTGTTTTAATTTGGAACCAACAATTAAGATCCAAAATATCAATTATGTTGTTTCTCAATAACACAACGGATCAATAACCTTCATGTTGTGTTCTTCTTAATTACTGCATGGGGGTTTCTGCAGGAACATTCTGAACCAGATCTGTGTATTAATCTCTGCACATAGTTCTTGTTCCCCACAATGGAGCAATCAGACCTTGATTAATGTTAGCATTAAACTAACTGCTATCTAATCAGTTGACAAAACGCAGGTTTTGATTCTGGTTTTCTGTGGTCTATTTGTTTCAGATGCTTCTGATTGGTGTTTGCTATGGGGAAGAATAAAGAAATAAGAAATACATTATTCATTGAAGTAAATAGAAGGATTTTCGTGATATTCCCTTGGGTTTTGACAGAATGACAGAGCAGTAACTCAAGGCCTAAATATAAACCGCCACTTCCCTGTCCTAGTATTATTTTTTGAAGAATAGAGAATTTAAACCAACCATCTAATAAGTAAAATGTCCCTCTAGAATTCCACATCATAAAAAATGATAGTGCTGGCCACAAAATTACCAATTAAAAAATAACCTGGCAGTGGTCTCTTCTTTATATTCCAGATACCTTCCGATTCTGAGATTATCCTTTCTCGCCCTAGTTAAAAACGGTTCTTTCTATCTTTTACTTCACTTATTTCCATATCTTTGTAGTCATCCATGCTTACTTCTATCTTACCTTTATCCATCAGTGCTCCACACAGAAGCAGGGTGATCTCCCCAATACCCAGTTTCAGATCATCTGTCTCCTTTTTAAGATTTTGGAGTGGCTCTCTGGAGTCTCCACTAGTTCTTCATAACTCTGTGGTTTAATGACGGTGTCTCGGAGGTGGAGGTTCCTGAGAGGGAAGCCCTGCACCCTGCTTTGAACAGAGCAGTTCTATTTGTATCTGTCATCTCTGCAGAAATTCTGAATAATATTCTGTTTGAAAAGTAAAGATGGTTCTGTTAACTCAAAAGTCTTGAAAACTACTGGTCTACATGAGAAAATCTGCATGTCATCCTATGACATACATATCCCATACTGTGTCATACAATGACAAAAAAGAGACCCCTACCTTCCAATTGATCTCTGTTATGCTCCCAACTCCAGCTCAGCATTTAGCCCTTTAGTAAAATTGCTCTGATTTACTTGCAGCTCACTGTGTCTTCTCATGCCGTCTTCATGCCTTGGCACATTTGATATCCTCTTCCTGGAATCTCCTGGCTCTGCTGGTTTGCCTGGAAACTACTGTTTAGAACTCAGCTTTCAACTCAAAAACTAATTTATGTAACCGTTTTCTGACCCTGTAGACTCCTACTGTCCAATAGAACATGCTGCAATGATGGAAGAGTTCTGTTTTCTGTGCTGTCAAACCCTCGAAATGTGGCTAGCACAACTGAGAAACTGAATTTTTAATTTTATTTATAAAATAATGTTAATTATTGCAAATTGGAATTTTAAGACCCACATGTGAGTAGAGGCTACTGCGTTGGAAAAGCAGCTTTTAATAGACTCACATTGAGAACTACTTCCATTACATCACTTTTATAAAGCTATATGATAATTATTCATTTGCATGGACATCATTATGCTTGGTCTTCAAAAATCTGTGGGATCTGTGTCTTTGCCTGTATTAATCCTTTGCTACTGACACAGTGTCTGGATCATAGTAGGGATTCTTTGAACACTGAATGAATAGATGAAAGGAAGTAGCATAATCAAGTAGGAAACTGAGACATATAAACGGAAAATCGTGAGGGCTTTGCAGTCAGACACTCCTTTCTATTTTGGCCTAGGATCTTTAACTGACTGGGCAAGCAACCTAGGCAAATTTCTTCTCTTCTTGGAGTGTAACTTTCCCATCTACTTAAAGAGCACAATGCATAATATCTCCCCATTAGGTTTTTTTTTTTTTTTTTTGGAAAATTAAATTGGCTATGGTATATGAATCACATACAAGTCAATTAGTTAACACTAGTCCTTCTTTCAAGATTACCCACTATATATTTATCTACTTATACATATGTTTTCTAAAGCATACTGGTTACGTGAAATTCAAAAATCTAACAATGGAAGTGTTTGAAAAATCCACAACAAGAAAGGACAGATTGCAATATGCACAAACAACCAAAAAAATACTTTTAAAAGGATTACAGCTGGTGAATTGAAGGTCTAAGTAAGCACAGGTGTGTTCCCAACTTCAATGAAACCAAATCCACCTCTACGTGGGTAAAAGTATTTGCAGAATTATGCCAAGTGACCGGTGGTGAGCTTGACCAGCATGCCTAATGGTAGAAGAAAAGAGAAAGTCACAGGGAAAGTGGCTTTTGGTGGGAACACAGTGATTTATTATTCACAGGGAAAAATGCAGTGTCAAAAAGCATAGGGTCCTGGCTGACATCAGCGCTCTGAATCAACTGAAACAGTTTTATTTGGATGAGCCGCAGCCAGGAACAATGGTCTACCTTTGTCATCACTTTGTATGCCTGAGCACAAAATTAAGAGAAGGCTGCAATCAGCAGGAAGGAGGGAGGCCATAATCACCAAAAAGTATTAGAGTCATCGGTGACTATGTAGAGAAAAAGCAATCCTGAAACCACTGCAATGATTTACATAAACCAACACACAAATAGAAACAGGGAAATCACCCCAAATCTGGATCAAAACTGTCAGCTCATCACAGTTCACCATAGGAGCAAACTGGTGAGCGTAGCATCTCTACAGCTCCAAACCAGGTTTTATTTTGAAATTAAATTAATCTAATCAGGGCATTTTCATAGCACAACAACTTTGGCTACTTAGATCATTTAATTCTTGAGCTTAACGGTTGATAGACTCAGCTGTGAAATATGCAGAGCTGCGGGACTGCACTTATACTTTTCAGGAGGGTTTTCTGTCTTTCCTTCTGTGACATTTCTCTTCCATTTTCCATCCCTTTTCTTATGGATCAATGTTTATCATAAAAGATCTTCAGTCCACTTCTTTACTGTTATTTTATTCCCTTATTTGTTATTTGAGGTGTTTTTTGTTGTTGTTTATTTGTTTTGATTTTTGGCTATGTATGTAAATAAGACCAGGGAGTAAAAAGCATCACAATCACTAAAACTAAAGTTAGTTTAACTTAACAACACAACCATCAATGTATTTTATATCACACGATCTGCTGGGTGCTATGGTATTTATTTATTTCTACATACTCCGTGAAGAAAATGATCTTTCCGTTTGTAACAGGCAGGATCCTGGGTTCAGCCACCCGGAATCCATGCTGTGACTGTGAATGTGAGATACCGTACCCATGATTGTGTTAAATGACACAGCTGAGCTTAAAAATGAGATGTCTTAGTGAGCCTAATCTAATCACATGAGGCCTAAAAAGCAAAAAACTGTTTCTGGCTTGTGACAGAAACAGAAGACAAAAGTGAAAGTCAGAGAGTTTCAAAGCATAAGAAGGACTTGGTTTACTATTGTTGACTTTGAAACTGGAAGGGGCCACGTGAGAAGGAGTGTGGACAGGTTCTAGGAGCAGAGAGTGATACAAGAAACAGGGAATTCAGTCCTATATCCACAAGGAACTGGACTCTACCAACAACATCGCGATGGGTTGAATGTGTCCCCCCAAAACTCATGTATTGGAAACTTGACTCCCATTTTAACAGTGTTAAGAGGGTAGGAAATCTGATTATGGTATTTGAAAGATGGGGCCTTGGAAAGATACTTAGATCTCGAGGGCTCTGCCCTCATGAATGGGTTAATCCATTAATGGGTTATCAGTGAGTGGTTATGATAGCTTCATAAGGGGAGCAAGTGAGCACAGTAATTCTCTTGCTCATGCCATTCTCCCCATGTGATGTCCTGGTCACCACAGGACCCTTTAGAGAATTTCCAGCAAGAAGAGGACCCTCACCAGATGTGTTCCCTGGACTTTGTACTTCCCAGCCTCCAAAACTGTAAGAAATAAATTTCACTTTCTTTATACATTACCCAGGCTTAGGTATTATGTTGTAAGCAACAGAAAATTGACAAACATGAATAAGTTGGAAATGGATTCTTCTACAAACCTCCCATGAAGAAACAGGGTAGCTGACACCTTGATTTCCTTCACTGGAGTCCCTAAGCAGAGAACCCAGTTAAGCTTGCCTGGATTTCTGACCCACAGAGTTGGGAGATAATAACAATGTTATGTGTGTTATTTTAAGACATTAAGTTTGTGGCCTTTTTTAAAACAAAGCAATAGATACTAATATTGCATCTTCACAGAGCACAAAGTTAGTTTGGGAGAAAAGGAAAATATCTGAGTAATAACTATAATGCAGTGTTATATGGATTAGTATCAAGGGAAATAGAAATGCACTGCAGTGAACAAAAGACAGTGTGGCCCACTTTGTTTGAAGCATCTGGGTGATACATGAGTTGAGATGTGAAGAATGCATAGGAGTTTTTAGGGAAAGATAGAGCAGAAATGCTGTCCAGGCAGAGGGCACAACATTTATAAATAGCCAGTACTGCAGATTGTTTCCCAGGAAGCAGACTTTGCAATAGAGATTAGTGTGCAGGAGTTTTATCCAGAAGTGCCCTTGGGATCCACATATGTGGAGCAGAGTAGAATGAAGAACGAATATGCAAGGGGAAAGCTAAACTGCAATTCATCCCCAAAAGATTCCTTAGCCAACTTCGAAGGGAGTTCTGGAACTGGAAGAGCCCATCAGAGATGGGAAGATGGGATGGGACTTTATTCCTTCCTGTTGACCAGCAATAAATGCAGGCTTCCCATGGAAGAAGGCATGACCTTGGGCAAGGCCATTTTCAGCAGATGAGACTAGTCCTGGTGGAGGATGACAACTAAGGGCTTCTTCTGCCAATACACTTACTGATGTGGGGTCTGAGAGGTGTACGCAGAAGCATGGAGGAGTCTGGCCTATTCAAAGACAGGTGAAAAATTAAGCTTAGCCAAACAAGAGAATATGCAGAAAAATAGGAAAGATCAGTAAGAAATTAGTCTAAAGAGATGGGTGAGTCTCAGTTCAGATAGGATGCTGTCAGTCAGGCTAAAAGGATGAATGTGTATCCTATTGGGATGGTGTGGTGGTAGAAGGATTTAGGCAGAGGATTGATTTTGATTTTTTTATTAGTTAAATATTCCTGTGGCTATGTAGAGAGAATGGGTGTCTGATTTAAGGAATAAAGAATGGAAAGAAAAGGAGTAAACCAAGGGATACGCAGAAGGAGTCAGTAGAGTTGGGTTTGGGGTGTTGAGGAGAAGCTAGACTCAGGGATAATCTCTGTATTTTTATATTTTTTAGTTCTAATGGGCTCATGTCATATGTTTTATTGTTTGAGCATCTGGGTATATGCTGGTACCATCCAATAAGCTAAGAAATAGAGGTGGAGTAGATTTAAAGGTGGAGATAATTTCTTTGTCGAACTTGTTTTTGAGGAGTTTGTAAAGCTGGAAAAAACTTGTAGGAAGTAGGGAATATAGAAATGGGACAGACAAGGCAGAATCACATGAGAGATAGAAATTCGAAAGTTGTTGGGAGAACGTGACATTTGCTAAAGGCTTGAGAGGAACAACAATTTTCCAGATAAGAGCTCATCGAGCAAGAAGAGAAAGTGACCAAAATAGAATCTCAAGGTGACACTATCTAAGAGGTAGGTACATAGAAAAAGAAGAGTGAAGATTCCTGAAGGAGCTTGACCTGTAGGAAGAGAAAGGTACATGGTCTCCCAGAAATTGAAAGGAAGAAGAGAAGAAAAAATGAATTGTGTGTGGCATAGATGCTGGGCCTGGAGCTGTTAATATGGGCAAAAACAGACACATCCATTGTCCTTGAGGCTTTACAATCTTTTAGAAAATAATAATGCACACCTGTGAAATTACTGCCCTGGTAAATGCCATGAATACACAGTGCAGACTGCTTTAAAAGACTGCAATGGGAGAGGTAGGGTGGGAGCACAGGGAATAATTGCGATTTGAGGTGGTGGGCATGCTGAGAGTATTGATCTCTTGCACACAGGGTGCTGATTGTCAGCTCTGTGCCCCATGGATACGTATAATCAATAATAATTAAAATTTAAAAAAAGATTACAAAGGGAAGTCTGACCTCATTTGGAATGTCAATGAAAACTTTCCCAAGGAAGTGATATTTGGACTGCAATCTGAAGGGCTGAATTTGCTCACCACTGCCGAATTCATAGGTTGAGTCCTAATTCCCAGCATCTCAGAACATGACTGTATTTGGAGATAGTATCTTTAAAAAAAAAATAAGGTAAAATGAGTTCATTGCAGTGGGCCCTAGTCAAATATGACTGGGGCTCTTGTGAGTAGAAGAGATTAGGACATAAATACGCAAGAAATGAAAACACGAGACGGCCATCTATAAGCCTAAAAGAGGCCACAGAAGAAACCAAATCTGCTGACACCTTGACTTCTAACATCCAGAACTCTAAAAAATAAATTATTTGGTGAAACCACCCAGTCTGTGGTCCTTTGATATGGCAGCCCCAGCAAATCAATACAGGTAGGAAGGAATTCACCTACTAGAGTAGAAAGAGGAAGATGCAGAGATGTGGGAAAAGCCAAGGGGTATTTGATAGGTTACACGAGTATTGCATTAGATACTGGGAAACAACGCTTATAGTGTGTGATCATATGAGTCACGAACACAGATTGCACTGAGTGGAGGCTGCATCCAGGAGGAGGGAAATTGGGAAGTTGAAGTGTGAATGAGGGTGGAGACTGAGATGCAGTGTGGTGCAGAGTCAAGTGGCCAGTGGCACACGGTCAGCACCTTCCAGCTTCCAGGCATTAGGACTCCGTTCTACTTAAAGAATGGAGAGAGGTCTGCCCTCATATAGCTTAGCAATTGTTCAGGAAGTCAGATATTATACAAATAAATGCACTGATCATTATTTACTTGGTGTTTTAAAGGAGAAATAGAAACTTTATCAAAGTATATGTTCAGGCAAGGAAGTAGATTAGGCTGTGTTACTAAGGAAGGAATTTCGGGGTGGGGGCAAATTTGATAGTTGGGGTGAAGGAGCCACAGGAGGGGGAAGATTCAGCAGAAAGGGAAAACTAGCAGGTGAAGTCAGAGTGTAGATAGGAGGAGGCATTTGTAACCATAAATCTATTATATCCAATGTCCCTGCAGGAAGGAAGGTCACCTGAGCAAGCAGCAAGAGCCCTGACATTTGTCACCATGGAGCCCAGCAGAAACAGAGCCTGCTCTGCCTCCCTGAACAGCATGCAGGCACCATGCTACGCAGCTTGTCTGGGGACAGTCATACAGTCCTGCCGGGCTGCTCCTGCTGGGGGGCTGTGGGTGGTAGAGACAGTGGGATGCTCAGGCAGTTGATGAGGCTGCAGCTCTCAGGGTTGAAAGAGCCATCTGGCAAGGATTTAAGGTCAGAGAGGAAAAGTCTCAAAGTGACAGTGTTCAGTCATTCAACACACCTTTAATGAAAACTTGTTAGGATACAAGCACTATGCTAGGTGTGGGGACTCGAATGGTCCCGAGAGAGAAGCCATTGCTCTCTAGTGGGTTGCCTTGTGTCCTTGCCTTAAAAGGTATGTCTAAGTCCTAAAGCCTGGTACCTGTGAATGTGGACTAATATTTAGACATCAGGTCTTTGTAGATATAATTAATTAAAAACTCTCAGGATGAGATCATCCTAAATTTAGGATGAGCTCTAAATCTAATAGCTGGTGTCCTTAAAAAAGAAAGGACAGAGAGATTTGAGAAACAGACATATCCACATAGAGGGGAAGACCATGTGAAGACGGAGGCCGAGGTTGGGGTGAAGCATCTACGAGCTCAGGAACAGCAGGACTGCCCAGAGCCACCCGAAGCTGGGCCCGGAACAAATTCTCCTTCAGAAGCTCCAGAAGGAACTGACCCTGATGACACCTTGATTTCAGAGGTTTGGCCTCCAGAACTGTGAGATAATACATTTTATTGTTTTAAGCTACTGAGTTTGTCGTCCTTTTTTTATGGTGGCCTTGGTAATGGATAAGCAAGTAAATGAATAGCAACAGGTATGCAACTTTGACAAGGTGTGTTTAAGAGGTAATTTGGGGGACGTGATAAAAGGGAGGAAGAAAACAGTCAGAAATATTCAGAGAAGTTCCCTCCAAGGCGGTGACATTTGAGCAGAAACCTGAAGGGTGATGGTAGTAGAAGGTGATTGCGTGGACAAACACTGTGAGTGTGAGAAAGCTTGATGCATTCAAGGGAAGGAAGGAGAATGGGGCCGGAGCCTCCCAGGAGCTGCCGCAGCTGCTGGAGCATGCAGGACCTGGGGCAGACATTGCATTTTATTCTAAAGAGCAGAGGGCTTCATGTTGAAGGGGAGAGGAGACAACTGCAAGGCTTGAGCTTACGTATGGGGAGAGTCCTTCCCACAGAGACTTGGCATCTGTGGAGCTAGAAGTAGTCACAGAGAGAAGGGAGTTTTATCTTCTCAGATGTGCTTACAACTGGGGGAGATTTTTACCACCCAGAAATGTTTGAGTTCAGTCCTTGACTTACACCAAATGGCCTTTCAGGTCCCTCTGTCCAGCCACACACAGGCATGATGCCTTGTGCAAGGCCACTAACCAAGCTGCATTTAAGGATCAATAAAGCAATGACGGCCAAACTATAGTAGTGAGCAGTAAATGCTCTAACATTTTCAGTTTCTTTTATGATAATTCAGAATAGAATCCTGGCACTTGTATATTTACAACCATAACTGCAATGATTATATGGCTTTAGGCTTTTCCTACGGGGTCAATATCTATCTTATGATTTTCTTCCTGGGGGGTGTGGCCTTGGAGAGAGAACTGGGAGAAACTTGACATGTCTTTTATGACTTCCATGGCGGACGGTAATAACTAGGCAGAGGAAGAAAGAAATGAACAATTTTGGTGAAACCACTGTATGGCAGGCATTGCTCTGGGTATATTACATACAGTAAAACACTTAGCTCTTATAACTCTAGGAAGTTGGTTTGAATATCCATATTCTTCTTATAAAGAATCTAAGTCTCAAAGAGATTAGCTGATTTGTTTCAAGTTACCCAGAACAGAGCCTGCAAGCCCAAGCCAGCAGAATCCCAAAGCTCATGTCCTTCCATGGTATCATGCTGCATTTTCCTGAGGAAAAGACTTACTCAATGGACCCCAAATCAGACACCGCTATGTATGCCTCAGTTTCCCCACCAGTTAACTGGAGATATTGGACGAGATAGCTGAAGTTCCCTTTCCCATCTAAAACACAGGATTTTTTTTTTTTTCAGATCTGCGTAGCTCCAGAGGTTTTCTATTTACTTTTCCTGCACTGATCCATTTCCTGCATCGAGTACGCAAAGTGAAACATGTCCCTTCCCTCTCTAACTGCTCTTGGGGCTGTAATTCTCATCTTTATTGCTCCCCCTGCAAGGAGAAGTAAATCATTATGTGTGTACTTTTTGCTGGCCTTTCTTTCCCCTCTCTCTCTTTCAAAGTTAATCAGGTTACTTCCATGTAATTTTTTACAAGGTAAATTTCCAACTACCTTTAACCACAAATTAGTCATCACATTGAGCTTTTCAGGCTTATATTAAGTCATTCGTCATAGATGCTGCCGATAATAGTTAGCTTAGGCTAAATGTTTCCTTGTTCAGGGTATTTATCACATCCTGTACCTGCTGTGCCTGTGAAAATAAAGGGCAGAGAGGGTGTGAACTAGCTTACAGGAGCACGAGGTAATGAGTGCGAAAGAGCTGGCTAAACTGCAAAAGCCTCTGTAGGTAGGAGGTGCTATTACTGGCAGTAAATCATTCTTTGGTGTGTTTTTTTCACTGAGTGATGGAAGGGGCAAAGAGGGAGCGTGTACAGGCTCACAAGGATGCAGGAGCCCTGCAGGAAGAAGAAGGGCGAATCACATACCCTCGCCCATCTCAACATCCTCACGTGTAAAGTGTGAATTGGAAATTCTGCCCCACAGAGCTGAAATCATTTAATCTGTGAAGCCATAGCCCAATGCCTGGCCCTTAGCATTCAACCGATTTTGTCTTTCTCTCACTCAAGTCCCCTGGCTAGACAGGATTCTTCCAAGGAAGAGCTGGATTCAGCTGTTCTGATCATGTAGCACCTCACATCCACTGGCATGGATCATGGACAGGTCTGTAAGTGGGAGCCTCATATCTGACTCACGGAAACACATTTTCACATGTCCTCTCTTGGATTTGGAGCCTTTCCTTGTGCTGTTCTGATCTCTCAATCTGATCAGTCCTAATGTATTTTGCTTCAGGAAGTAGCTTTTAGCACCGTGTTCATGGTGATGCTGTCCTGATATCAAACATTGACCCAAACCTTCGTATCAGCTTAATGCTCTTTATGGACTGACCTTCAACGCAGCAGTCCAACAGTTTTTATGACTCTGGGAATAATATCCAAATAAACCCCCAATTCCTTTCCATGACTGCTCTCTCTCTCTCATGTCTCTTTCTATATTTTCTCCTTTTGTATCCAGCTCTAGCAACACAGGCCTTCCTGCTGTTCTTTGGCCCCAGCAACCCCTCTCCTGCCTGAGCCCATTGGCACATTCTCTCATCCTGCCTGTAACTCTGTCTCCAAGTCTCTGCATAGCTTTTGCTTTCAGCACCTTCATGTCTTTGCTCCAGTGTTGCCCCTAAAAGAAGGCTTCCTGATCATCGTATCTAAAGTAGCAAAACCTCCTCCATTACTAATTTATCCTCTCATGGAGTTTTATTTGTCTTCACAGCCTTTATTGTTGTATTATGTATTAATTATGTGTTTTGCCTGATGTCTCTCTCAAGAATATGAACAGTACAATGACAGGGATTTTCTCTGTTTTGCTCTGCCCTATGTCACCAGCACTAGAAAAGTGCTTGACACATATTATGAGGGTTATAAATATTTGTTGAGTGAAAGAATGCATCAACACACTGACTTTTATGAATAACTATGTCATAGCACTTGATTTAAAGGGGCTGGAGGCAAGCATTTACTGAGCCAGGGGCTGGTCCCTTCAATCCACTTTCTCTTTGAATGATAACCATGCAACCCTCTATCAGGTAAGGGTTATTATTCCAATTTTAAAGATGAGAGAGAGGAAAAATGTTCAGAGATTAGGATATTTATATAAAAGGATGGTATCCCAAGCACCTCAGTTTCTCTAGCAGTAAATGTTTAGTAAGGATTTGTTTAAAGAATAAGCACTCAATCAGGTACACATTCTAGGATGGAAGACTGTGGTTAATCTTATGATTGTTGTGCTTACTGTTGTCATCATCATCATCTTATTATCATCATTATCACCACTCTCTCATTCTCAGTTTGGCAAATAAACTTGAGTTTGTTCATTTTGAGGCTATCTATGACCTCCATAGGAATTGATACCAGTCAGATTCCTTTAACCAAAGGTAAGTATTCAGTCCCCACTTGACCTTCTCTTTGGCCTCCTGATTCCTCACACTTTCTAGGTTGTGGTAGAAGATGGAGGGGGAAGAGAGTATATGTGAAGACAGTCTCTGATGGAGAGAGACCACCAAGTCCTAAAGTCAAAGAACCACTAGGGACAGTGACCAGCCAGAGTGAGCGTATGTGAGCATGTGGTCAGCCTAGAGAGGCATGAGATGGAGATCCAAGAACATGGGCTTAGTGGTCAGGGAGGTCTAGGTTCAAGTCCAGACTTTACCTTGTGACAACTGTCCTAAGCTCTCCAAGGCTATATTACTAATAAAGATATAGCACTTACTTTGTACATTTGTTATGAGGATTAAACTGAATTACGCATGTAGAGAACCCAGTAGAGTGTCAAACTCACAGCTTATGCCAAGAACAGCCATAGCTACTATTGCTGCACAGTCCTGTGTTCTCCCTGTTTATTTGAAGATGATGAGGCTTTGAGGGGTTGGTGCTTGCCCAGGGTTACATGAAGGCAGATCTCACGTAAGGCCCAAGGTCTGCAGAGTCTCCCTCAAGTTCTCTGTCCACCATGGAATGGAGCTGCTGCTCTTTTATTGCTTTATCACAGCCATGTGGGCAGCGCTGGGTATACAGTAGGTGCTTGTGGAATAATAAATCATGACATGATTACTACATCAAAATGCTGTTTATAATGGGAATCCCATTTATCCATTTGGCACAGATTTACTCAACTTTTACTTCCCAAGAGCTGAGCTATAGCTAGAGAATAAAATGCTGGTGAATGACAGTGTTCTTGTCTTCATGGAGCCTACAATCCATTCCCTGATTTGTACAATAGAGACTGTATCAGAGGCTAGTTTCTATACATGGACTCTGAGAAAATAGAAAACGGGAATGTTTGATTTAATACTTTTCAGTTCACTGCTTTTATTCCAAGAGCAATTTTTGTTTCAATTATCTGGCCCATTTCTTTCTTGGGAGAGTGTGGTGCTGACAACACCAAGTTAAGGGTTAAGATCCCCTTACCAGTCATCTTTTAGAAATAAATAAATAAAGTATCCTCATATAGTAAGTTCCTACTGCATGCAAGACAATGTTTTAAGTATTAGTGCAAATAAGACAGATCTTTGACCTTGAAGAGCTTCATTCCAAAGGAAGAAACAGAAGTAAATATGTAATCAAAATAAATTATGAAGACAAAGTTAGGTCCTGATAAATACTATGGAAGAGAGAAAATTGATCCATGTGTTAAGGAGTGACTGAGGGAGGGGGAGGCTCTGAGATGATTTTGTGCTGACTCGATGATGAGAAGAAGACAGTCATGTGAAGAATTGAGAGAGTCCTCCAAATAGAAGGAATGGCTAACATGAGGGTCCTGAAATGAATGCACGTGATGTGCTGTTCCAGGGGCAATAAGAGGGTCAGTGTGGTTGGAGCCTAGGGATGAGGAGAAAGTGACCTGAAATGAAGTGCATGACATAGGCCTAGTAGGGCCTAGTCAAGAGTTTAGGGCATGGTTTTACGCACAGGAGCTGACGCTGTCTGATCACAAAGCTCACTCTGGCTTCAGTGTTAAGAGCAGCCTGTGGGGAAGGAGCATGGAGATGAGGATCCAAGTCAGATGGTGATACTGGATCTGGTGTGGGATCATGCTGACCTGAATGTGTATTCCAGTGGTAGAGATGATACAAAAAAACAGGATTTGCAATGCTCTTTAGAAGAAAAGCTAATAGAACTTGCTGATGGATAAGACTGGAGTGAGGAAAAGAAAAATTATCAAGGATTGTCCCTAGTTTGGGACTTTAGTAACTGGATTGACACTGGTGCCATTGGCTGAGATTAGGGAGGCTTAGGGGAGAGTGAATTTTGGTGGGGGCAAAGGTGACATGTTCTGTTTGAGGCCAATCTAAGCTTTAAGTCCTGCTTGATCTCTAAGAGGAGATGCTGAGCAGGCGGTTGTATACATGATACTGGGACTCAGGGAAGTCATCAGGGCTGAACATGTAGAGTTGGGAGCCTTCCTGTGTTGATGGTATTTAAGGACAGGAACTGTATAAAATCACCCAGGAAAAGAGTGTAAGGAGAGAAGATGGGAGGCTTGGAGCTGGAACCCTAGGAAGTCCAACATTGAGAGAAACAGCGTAAAATGGTGAAAAGAAGGATGAATTAGGAGAAAAACAATGTGAGAGACAAATTATTTCACAGATTTTCTTTCTGGTTGATCCTTGTAAAATCCTGTGTTTTTCTTATTTTTCCACTTGGTAACTGGCACATCGTATTTCCTCTCTGCCCGACCCTCTGCTACTTTTGCTTGGCATGTCCAGATTTTCTAGTTCTGGCCGGTTTCCATTTTGATTGATATTATTTTAATCTTTTGGGTACTTCCTTTACTTGGGATCTAATTTTTAGATACTCACTTTGGAGACCTGTGAGTTTAAGATACTTGTAAGTGAACTTTCTGGGCCAGAATCACAGGTATTCAAATAGAGAATGAGAAGAAAACAAAACAAAACAAAACAAAACACTGTCTATGAAAATTAAAAAATTCTCTGGTTATATTCATTCATTTTTTTCCATCCAACATATAGTGTGTCTGTGCATACTTTAGCAAAAGGGGAAACTATGGTTTTAATATTTGGCTCTATTTGACATTGGTTCCCAGAGGCCAGAGGTGATGTCTCACAGGTGACAAGCTATGGACCTCTGGCAGAAATATCTGGAGCACAATGTCTTGCAGTACCTGTAGTAGATTGGTATACTTATTTGTCCACAGGTGTTTGAGACTATTAGTCTCTCACAGGGCAGGGGCCATATGCTAATAATAATATTAACAATAATGATGAATCAATTAACATTAATTGAGAGCTACCTCTATGCTTAGCACTGTGCAACAAAGATCTCTATTTAACCCTCAAAACTAACTTAAGAAGCAGGTCTTATAATGATCTCAGCTTTTCAGAAGAGGTAAATGAAGCTCATAAAGTTGAATACATTCCCAAGAGCACACAGCAAGTAAGTGGACAAGTGCCAAATTGAACTGAAATTTGCTTAATTCCAAGCTGATATTTTAAGCCAGTGCTTAAATCACCTAAAGAGTATGTTAAAATGAACGTTCTGATTTAGCAGGTCTAGGACGAGGCCTGAGATTCTGCATTTCTGTCCAGCTCTCTGGTGATGCTGATGCTAGGGACCCAGGAACCACTCTTTGAGTACCAGGCTCTCAGCCTCTGTGTCATACTGCCGCTCATGACCTGGCGACCTTCATCATGTTACAGATGTTGAGCAAATGCATACTGGCAGAGTAAACTGGGAGATGGAAACACAGATAACTCTGCCATCTGCTTATAGAAACTCAAATCTAAAAGTGAGATATGACCTCTGCATTTCATAAATCCCAAGTGAAAAAGGAGATATTTTCATTCTCTTATTTTTCTGATTAGATTATTTTAGAGGGCTGAATAAAAACACATATTAATCACATTTTGGCTAAAACTTACATCTAGAAATAAAAAAATAAATCTGAAATGGGTCAGGGATCTTCCAGTTTGTACCTTTGTGTATAAGATCAAGGGAAACTTCACTCAGCACTTTCAGGCTTAACCATAAATTACATTTTGTGTGTGTGCATGGTAATTTTTTTTCCCTGAGGTATTTTTCTAAACCTGCAGTCCTTAGAGCCTTATCTCCCTTTCCTTCACACTTCTCATAACATAGGCGAAGGTCCTTCTGATTCACAAAGGGAGAAATAGAAAGCACAGATAATTTACGCGATTTGCCCAAGGTCACCCTGAGAATCAGGGATGAAAGAAGGAAGTGGACTCTGCGCTTTTGACTGCTGGCCCTCAACCCTATCTCCCTAACCACACTGTTCTCTCTGTGTGAAATGCATTCTTTCTCAAGGAAACAGAATGCTGATCAAAGGGAAATGCTGATTAAATAGGGGAAAAAATGTTTCTGAAGAATGGATAATTCACTACTCCCATGAATTTGAGTGGGATGCTTAATTCTCTACTGTACCATTGTGGCTGGATTTCAGAGACTCCTGAGCTTTAACCTGCCCACTTATCCATGGATAGGGGTCATTGTTTTCCATCCTACTAGCCACTGCCATAGGGTTTGACTGTGGCAGTGTCAACAAAAGGCGGACACATGCTGGGTCATTTAAGATGACCCTCCACCTGAGTTGGAGGTGTGTGTCTAAACATCCAAAAATGGTCCTTAGGCAGTGAAGCAATCTGTCAGAATTAAGTTAAACTCTGCCCTGCTCCGTGTTGAGTTCCTCTCTTTTACTCTTGTTTTGCCTTTGCATTATTTTTTTGTGTGTCTAATTTGGGATTTTTATTATTATCTATTTTATATGCATTATTATATATTATATGGCACACCTGTGTACCTGTCATGTCAATTGATTTAACTCTCCTCCTTGACTCTGTTCTAGCCTCTCAGACTGTATCTGTGTTTTAGTTGCTTCTGTTATGAGCATCCACTCATGGCTTTGTTCTTGGCCCACAATCTCGCTTAACAATTGGCCCAACAGAATATTCAAATATGGAATCTGGAGTTTGGCTTGTTGAAATGGGTCTGAATGTAACACTTTGTTACACCTACCTTCTGCTTGCTTTGTTGACTGGTGTTATTCATGTGTAGATTGGCTTGAAGCTTTCTGGTTGGGGTGGAGATTGAAGGAGCAGCTTTCCTTCACTGTGTCACAAGGGTCAGAGCCTGAAAACATTAAGTGGTTACACATGTCAGCCAGGGACAGGTGAATCTGGAGATCAAGAGCAAAACTAGGCCAGAGGGAAACTAAAGGCTCATAGAGAATTCACCAAGCCCACCTGTCAGGTTCATGGAACCAGGAATAAAGATGGAAGCAAAATTTCAGCAGCCAGGTAAACACAGGAATAAAGCAGGAGACACAAATGAAAGGAATCACAGCAAGGACATCATAGACTTAGTGTGAGCAATGTTAGAGGACGCAAGCTCCACCATACTGGGGCTAGCCTATGGTGCCGGGGTAGGTTAGCCTGAGTTCTGGGTTAGTCTGAATTGTGGGTTAGCCTGAGTTGAAAGCATAGCCTCACAGCAGGAACCAGGGTAACCTTCTCTACTAGGTCGTAAATTCTTCAGAGAGGAGAATATGTCACATTTGTTTTGCATTTATCACCTAAATTAGTATAGTTCTTGCAACACAGAATGCTGAATGTATGCTCACTGCCTGCATTTTGTTATCTTTCCCATATACGAGGGGTCTTCGAAAAGTTCATAGAAAGATTGGTCTTATCTTTTAATTCTATTTTTCCGCCAACTTTTTGAAGTGCCCTCATATATGCCTTCACCTATGAAACCTACTTTTGTTTTGTGATAAGATTACAAGTTAAGGCCCACAGTGGAAAGGTGTGCTCTATCAATAAAGTTTACATAAGCTTGATTCAGAGTAGTAGTTAACATGTGATCTATAGAGTCCATCTTCCCAGGTTTGAATCCAGCCCTGCCACTTGCTAGCTGTGTGACTTGGGAAAGTTATTTAACCTCCTTGGGCTTCCATTTTATTGTTAGTGAAATAGGGAAAACGATGGTCCCTGACTTGCTGAGACTATCGTGAGGTGTGAATGGGTGTAAAGCACTCAGAGCATTGTCTAAAGCTTAGTAGGTGGCTCAGCAAATGTCAGCTACATTTATTATTAATTACGACCTAATAATGACCCTATTAGCTGGGGTTCAACCAGAGAAGCAGAGCCTCTAGAGAAGATAGATGGATGGATGAAGAGCTAGAAGATAGTCAGATATAATAAAGGGATTTGTTATGAGGAACTTGCCTTCTGTGCTAGTGGAGCTGGTTAAGCCATGTTTGTAAGGCTGTCTCCACGTCTGATACTGTGTCTGAAGTCCACAGAGTGGGCATTTGGGAAGCAAAACTCATGAACAGGTTGGAACCCACAAGCGTGAGTTGGAACCCCACTAGGATGTACTAGAACCCATGCGCATTCTTGTTGCCTCTGACTCTACTGGTAGAGAGGGTTTCCTGCAGAATCTGGGACTATGCATCACAGAACTGAATATACACTTGACCTGGGAGTGAGAGAAGTTCCAGGAGCGATCCAAGGGAAGGTAGAGAAATGCAGATCCAGCGCTGCTTCATGATGACAAAGTGATTCAGCACATCAGTAGCAACAAGTACGAACTACAACAAGACGGCTGCTTCTCCGCAACTCTCCAAAACCTCCCAAGAATCTTCTCTTTGGCCTACCCTAACTGGAAAAATACAGAAAAGGGAAGCTGGGAAATGTAGTTCAGACTGGCCCAGTTGACAGATCACAAAACTATACAACAAATCAAATATTTTTTTAGCTAATTTAGTAATATAGAAGTCAATTTAAAATCTTCTCACTTGCAAATTAAAAGATGGAAAGATGATTGTGACAGCAAATTGATTTAAGAGAATATGAAGCTTTCTCACAGGTTCCTGCTGAGGTCATGAGACCATGGAATGTATTTCATTTATTCTCTCTTTGTCTATCCTAACACTGTGGGAAAATCAATTTTGAGTTTCCTAAGGGGTGCAAAACTTGTACAGCTCCTCAGCGAAGTCATGAAGAACCCAGATTATTCTAGCTTTTTGCTCCACATCTTTAGCATGTAGTTCTTATCACTGGGGTTACAGGACAGCTGCTCTACCTGCCCTGGCATTGATTCTATACTCCAGTCAGAAAGAAGAAGACGGCAATAAGGTGAAAAGGGAGATCCTAGGCTGGGAAACAGAGCTTTCTAGAATTCAGCAGGAGACGACAGCTTATGTCACTTTGGTCAGAACATTGTCAAATGTCTGCCTCTAACAGCAGTAAAACTGGAAATTGGAGTTTGGAGAGTCTTTCTTCTTATGAACTTGCTACTACTTCAAGCACTAAGATTCTTTTAGCAAGAGAGAAGCTGGGAGAAATAGATATTGGAAAGTTAGCTGGCACTGACTTTCAGAAAGGAAAAGACTAGAAGCAGGGGGATTAGCAAAAAGTTACTGAAGGAGAAAGAGCAGTGTCTTGGGAGAACAGTGTTCTTGGTAGAGTGGTTGAAAGTGGAGGTGTCTGGATGCATTTGAATGTAGAACAGATGGACTTGACATGGAGGGGGTTGGAAAAAAGAAATATTAACGAGCCATCCTTGATTTAGGATAACATTTGGATGTTGAGCTGCTTGGACTTAGTGACAATGTCACTCCATGAACTCATGACTTCATGCTCACATCTACTTTTTCAATGATTCAGCTGGACACAAGGAACACCTGAGAAAAGCAAGGGATGGGTCTTTCATACTCCAGATGATAGAATTCTATAGGCTCAAATAATGGGACCAAATCTTGATGTGTGTCTCGGCTGTGCAATGGGCACAGTGTGATGTGAAACTGAAAAAGTGGAGCAAACAGGTTTGGGTATTTGGTAAAATCCTAGGATTTGCCCAATACCACCTGTGCCTGCAAATGATCTAAGTGCTCTGAGCCTCCACTTCCTCATACCCAGGTTGAGGAGATTAATATCTTTGTCAAAGTGTTGTCCTGGGAATTACTTGAAATGTTATGTAAGAGTGGCTTAGTTTTATCTTTTGCTTCCTGGCCTGGGGAATTACCCTCTCTTTTGAAACCCATGGAAACTACCATATCAGACCCACATAGTGATTTAGAGGCAAACTGATGTTGTGGAAAGGAGCAAACTGCAACATCAGAAAAAAATGGTTTCCAAATCTGCACCTTGTCAGTGATATGACTGTAAATGACCTAACTTCTCCTAGCTAGACTTCTCACAAATATAAAACAGTGATAATGATTCTTACATCATGGGTGTGCTGAGAGGCCAAAGCTTGTTGTGAGAATTAAGTAAACATAAAACTAGCACACAAAGTTGGTAGCCCAAGACCTGGCACATGGCAGGCTCCATTAAATGCCCATTCTCCCCCGTTAAGATAAATAGAAAACACAGCATAGATAGATTATTCAGCATAAAGCTGTGGGGTTTTCCATGATGCCAGGTTCTTAACCCAAGCTCATTGCCAAAATTTTGTTAATCCTACTTTGTGACTCTTTTTTTGAGAAATCCTGTCTCCTTCAGATCCTGTATTGCTATTTCTATAGTCTCTCCATGTCAAGGGATCTGGGGACTTTCAGTGGAGAGTAATCTATGGTGTGATGTAATCAGTACATTCTATAGCCCCCCACAAATATAAGTCCAGCCATGATGCAAATGAGGGGATCCTAAGAAAAGGAAAAAAAGATGGGATTAGCTAGGAAGGAAGGCATGGATTTCCCTTAAGCCAAATTACAGTAGTGAAATAATGAGTCATGAAAATAGAGGACTTTTATTTTAAGTGACATGCAAGAAACGCCTCCCTGTTCATCCGCTTCCCACTTAGGGCTGTCAGCATAAATCAGGACTCAGACGGGTCTGCTGAGGCAACAGGCTGGGTTTGGTGCCTGGCAGGAAGACTGGCAGGGACTTTAGTCGTGACTTACATTCAGAAAGCCTCCTGTCATCAGACTAATCACTGCGCCTTTTCCTTGTGACTAATGGGTAGTTTTCTTTAATCTCCAGAAACCTCTGATCAATTAACTGCTATTTAAACCAATCAAGGAAATTGAGATATGGGGTTTAATTAGCTTTCTGAAGGTTACACACAGCATCAGTCAGCAGAGAACACTGACGTGAAACTCAGGGCAGAACTGGGGGACATGGAAAGAGTAAAAAAGAGGTGGCATCCATGTGGTAAGAGAGACGTGAGCAGGCACTGGGAGATGCAGCATCCCCCGACCCTGTGGCAGAAATCAGAGGGTCATTTCCTGTGGCCCCTTAAGGGGAACTGACTTCTCCTTTGAACAGTTAACTTTTGTTTGTTAGGGTTCTGCTTAAGGCATGTTCCACTGCACACGTATTTGTCTCGAGGTGTGTACACGTCTTCACCAGCCCTCCACTTAACCTCACTGCGTGACTGTGCGGAATTAACTGTATAGTGCATGTGAAGATTTGATGGCAAGGATCTGATGTTCTCATGCACATGAGGATTTTAGTTACACATACCTGAGTTTCCATGATTAGCCATTATTATCATTGCTATCTGCCCCCAAATTCCATCAGTACAATCTCCTAGGTATTACCAAAAAAATTCTTTTTTTGCTGTCCCTCCTATTCTGGCTAAGTGCTAATGTATGGCTGACTCCCTGCTCTTTCAGGTTTTAGTGGGTTTAACACACGGAGAATGTTCAGCCCTGTTCTGCCCTCCTCTCCCAAGTGACCCCCAATCATCTATGGCTTGACATCTCTTCCCTAGAGTTCTTTGGGATGCTGACAAGCTCCTGACTCACTTGGTTTACTTGCATACAATTTGCTTTTCTTGAGAAAGGATGGCTGTCACTCAGAGGGACCCCTGGCCATTTTTCGTGTCCAGTTCAAGCATGTGGCATGCTTGTTTCTCCAGGTGTGCTGTTGCAGAAAGCTTGGAGTAAGCTGCTGGCCTCAACAGCTTTGATTGGTATATGAGTTTCCTGTGGCACCTACACAAATCACCGCAGATGTAGATGCCTATAAGAACACATTTATTTTCTTACAGTTCTGGGTGTCAGAAGTCCGGAATGGGTCAATGTCCAGATACCAGCATGGCCATGCTCCCTCTGAAACCTGTGGAAGAGAACCCATTCCCTTGCCCGTTCCAGCCTCTAGAGCCCGTCTCTGCCCCTCAGTTCGTGGCCCCTTCCTCCATCCAAAAGGCAGCAGTTCAGCATCTTCAGATCTCTCTCTGACTCTCAACCTCTGCTTCTGTCATCATTCTTCTCTGACTCTGATGTCCCCTCCCACCTTTTCTTTTTTAAGGACCCTTTGATTACATTCTGCCCACCCAGATAATCTTGGTTAAGTTTCCACTTTAGGATCCTTACCTTAATCACACCTGCAAAATCCATTTGAATATGTTACTAGGTAAGGTAACAAATTCACAGGTTCTAGGAATTAAGACATGGACATCTCCAGGGGACATGAGAGCCAAAAGTTATAGTTATTAACAATTGTTAGGGGCCAAATTGTGTCCCTCCCCAAAATTCATTTTTTCAAGTCCTAACCCCAGTACTGCAGAATGTGACTGTATTTAGAGACGGAGACTTCAAGAGGTAATTATGTTAAAATGAGGTCATGAGGATGAGTCCTAATTCAATATGAGTGGTGACCTTATTAGAAGGTGAAATTCAAACACAGACATGTACAGAGGGAATATGGTGTTAAAATGCAGGGAGAACGCGGCCAAGGACAGAGACCGGGGACAGGTCCTTCCCTCACATCCTGCAGAAGGAACCAACCCTGTTGATGCTTTGATTTTGAACTTCTAGACTCCAGAACAGTGAGAAATTAAATGTCTCTTGTTTAAGCCATGCAATCTGTGTTACATTGTTATGGCAGCCCTAGGACAGTAATGAGTCAAAACTAGATGTTTATGAAAGAATAATTGAAAGTAGAATATTATTTTTCACTGAAGTACAAAGGTACTTCATAAAGCTTGTGGAAAAATAGAATTAAAAGATAATATGAACTTTTCCATGACCTTTTTGGAGACCCATCATATTTACTCCATGTCATTATGACCTGAAAACCAGAGCCATTTTCTGAGTTAGAAGAACCTGACGCTCTTGGCCTTTGGAGTGGCAGAGGCCATGTTTTGTATATGTGTGATATATTGTGCCTTTGAAAGGATTCTTGTTCTGAAATCAGATTTCCTTGTATGGCCACTTCCTGACTGTGTGACCCTGGGCAAATTGCTTCATCTCTCTTTGCTTCTGTTTCTTATCTGTGAAACAGAAGAAAGAGGGAAATCAATTTATTATCTCTTAGGGTTTTCTTGTAGATTACGTGAGCTAATAAATGCAAGGTGTTTAGACCAGAGCCTGCCAGCAGTACTCATTCAGTAAATGCTGTCAGTAGTTAGGGGTGCACTGCATGCTTCCTGCAAGGATTGTGAAGTGCTTACAGTGCCCTAGATTGGGTGCTTACTATTTCTTGTTATTTCAAATATCCACGTTCCTTTAATTTTCTTGCTTGTACTTTCTTTTAGAATCGTCTTGATGTTCATTTGTTATTTCAACTTGCTTCCCCGTTGAGCATGTTTGCCATCTGTCTTTTCTGACTCTTTGTTCCAGCTACCATTTCCAATCCTTTTCCCACACTTTATTTCTTATTTTATATTTTATTGTTTAAATTGACATGTATTGATTGTACATAGTTATGGGGCACAGAGCTATATTTTGATACATGTATGTGATGTATGATGATCAAATCAAAGTAATTAACATAACCATCATTTCTTTGAGATGAGAGCATTTGAGCTCTTCCTTTCTAGCCATTTGAGAACACACTATAAAATATTGTTAATTATGGATGCCTAGAACTACTGCAGATCAGTATAACTTATTTGTCCTATGTAGGTGTGATTTTGTATATATTAACCAACATTTCTCTATTTCTCCCTCCTTGCTCCCTTTCTAAGCCTCCAGTGACTACAATTCTACTGTATACTATAAGCTCAACTTTTTTTTTTTAGCTCCCACCCACATATGGTGAGAAAATGCAGTATTTATCTTTCTGTGCCTGACTTATTTCACTTAACATAATGTCTTCCAGTCTCATCCACGTAGCTGCAAATGATAGGATTTCATTCTTTTATTTTTTATTTTATTTTTTTAGTATAGCTGAGTAGTATTCAATTGAATATACATACGCTTTAGTCTGTTTTGTGTTGCTATAACAAAACACCTGAAACTGGGTAATTTATAAAGAACAGAGGTTTATTTGGCTCATGATTCTGTGACAGCTGCATCTGGTGCAGGCCTCAGGCTGCTTCTACTCATGGCAGAAAGTGGCAGGCAGCCGGTGGGTACAAGTGGATCACATGGCGAGAGGGAGCAAGAGAGGTGAGGTGAGGTGAGGTGCCAGTTCTCTTGGGAACTAATAGAGCGAGAAGTCTCTCACTACCCCCATTCCCCAGGGAGAGCATTAATCCATTCATGAGGGATCTGCCCCCATGACTCAGACAGCTCCCAACACTGCCACATTGGGGATCAATTGTCCACAGGAGTTTTGTGGGGACAACACATCCAACTCTATCAACATACCACATCTTCTTTATCCATTCTTCAGTCTATGGACACCTCAGTATTTCTTAAGGAACCCCTTGACTCTTGGTCACAAGCATTTCCTAAGGGGAATGAATACCCAGTGACTAGCATTAACTTCACGGATGTGCAACCTATGTAGTCCCATAGGGCCCCGCTCCTGGTTTAACATGATATCGTTGCCATTTTGAAACTTTTAAATATATGTTTCTTAGCACTGGGCCCCACATTTTCATTTTGTACCAGGTCCTGCAAATAATATTGCCAGTCCTGCTGGTGACACAGTAGTCAAGACAAGTAGTAGAGTAAGTCACTACCGACTTGTAAATTTGAGGATGCTCCTGATTTCATAGCTGGTCTGCTCTTCTGCCTGAAATGTCACCATCAGAGCTTACCCACCCTCAAACTCTCTCCAATCAGCTTCAAAAATCGGCAGAGAAACCAGAAGTCACATGCTGATGGGGTTCCAGATATTTAGAGTGAGAAGAAACTTTAATGAATCTTTTGCCTGGATTGCTCTTCCCATGTTCTTGGCAGGGCTTCTCCTGTGTTGAGATCTCTTTCCACTCCAAAGTCACCTCCTTCTGAAAGAATCCATCTCTAATCACTCATTTCAAAGTGGCAGTCTCTCTTATTTTTCCCCTACCCCATTACTCCATTTATTTCTTTATAACACTAATTGCATTGTTTACTTATTTATATTTTTGAATTTGTTGTCTATCTCCCCTCCACCCCACCACCACCACTGGGATTACTTATGGCTTCTTCCTTCATTCCTGGCACAGAGCCTGACACACAGTATTCACAAAAGAGGTGTTAAATAAATGACAACTTGTTGAGAAGTTTTTCTTCATTAATGGAGTCACAGTATCCAACCAGAAGCAAAGGTCTAGGGGTGGAGGGCTTGGGTATGGAGTAGGGGAAACAGACATGTTTTTGGATTTATATTGGGTGCTAAATATCTCATATGAGGGGTCTTCAAAATGTTCATGGAAACATTTATATTATGTTTTAAATCCACTTTTCCATGAACTTTTTGAAGTACCCTCATAAGTATTCATATTTCCCTCACTAGAATATATGTTCTTTGAGTTAAAGATTATTTCATTTGCTTGGACTCTGATGAGGAGGAATAGAGTTGAGTGTTGGTCAAGCTGTGCTGGTTTATGCTGTGATCCTGATCCCCCCCCCAAAATTTCAGTGGTTTACTTCTTGCTCATATAAGGTTCAATTTGTGTCCAGGGGCCCCAGGGCAGCTGTCTTCATGTGGTGGCTGAGTACTGGTCCGTCATAGCAGCAAGAGCTTCCAGAATTGTAGAGTCTGGCCAAGGGTGTATGTAAAGAGGAAGGAACACTGTCATTCAATCCTCCTGCCCAGAACAGCAGGCATCACTTCTGCTCTCACTTTATTGGCTAGAGGTGGAGAGGAATGTGATCCTACTATGTGCCCTCAAGGAGGGGAACTGGAAACATTAGGTAGAAGCAACACCATCTGCCATAGCTGGCTGGTGGATTAAATGTGTTGCTGTCTTAGGGGTAAGGGCAGGAGGACTTTTTGTACATTTGCTCTCTGCCAGGCCTGTCTTTACACACCTCCCTATGTGATTCCTTCTGGAATCTTAGAGAGAGTGTGAGGGTAATTGCTGGTATTCTTTAGTACCATTAAAATATCATCAAAACTTTAGTTCAGCCCTAACAAAAGCTTGATACATATTAACTTCATTTGCAAGAATATAGGTCACCTAGTAGCTATTTGAATGAATTGTGTTACTTATTTTAATACACAAGGAAGATATTATAACTCACACTTCACAAATGAAGAAACTGAGGCCGAAGGAAGTGAAATAGTGTGTCCAAAGTGTATTGTCATTACTTGGAAGAGCAACATGTTTAACCAGGTCCTTTTGTCTCCAAGGCCCATTTCTGTCTGCCCAAAGAACACATTGGATATTTTTTAAAGATACGGATATACTGAAAGCCAAAGTGGCTCAAATATCAAGTGATATTCACGGGCAGTGTTCCTCTGAAATATACCCTGAAAAGGTAAGAGGTAAAAGTCTCACCAAGTTGCAGAAAACATGGGACTAGAAACAGGTACTTGCTCCAAGCCATGGGCAGGTTAGTGGATGAGAGAGGGAATGAGATGAATTGGTCATTTTGGCAGAGGCTGAGCCTGTGCTTAAATGTTTAGCTAGCACTGGAAGAGGTTTAGGACTTTGTCTCGCCTGGTGAAATAATTGGTGAAAAGGCCTTGGAAGTCCCATAGGTCTATTGTGGACAAAAATAGTAACAGCAATAGTAATAGTAATAATATCATAGTAATAGTAGTAGTTATTACATCTAGTATATACTGAGTACGTATTTTGAACTAGGCATTGATACACAGTTAAATAAAAGTTTTATATTATTTAAGTTGACAACAACCCTATGGGAACATTTTACAGCAAAGAAAGCTGAGACACCCAGTGCCTACATAATTTGCCCCAGGTAACCTAGTGGGTTATAGAGGCAGGGCTTCAACCCAGGTCTCTCAGTTCCAGAGCATGCACTCTTGACTTCTTCCTTTATGACTTCCTAAGATGCAGCTGTCCTCTGTTACTGTTACAAGCAAGGACAAGTGTGTCTAAAACACTATTGAATCTTTTCCTGGAGTGTGTGCTTTTAACAATATTACAATAGATGTAGTGCTGCATACTTCTCTAAGATTTTCAAGAGCATTACCATATTTATATTCACATGTCTTGAAAGCATAAAATTCCCACAAAAACATACTTAAGGCTGGTGCTTTAACAACTGTTCTATGTTTTTAATGAAAACAAACTCTCCCAGACGTATACATACATACAGCCATTTTCATGATTATTTTAGTCATTTCCTTTTGAATTTTTTAAAATAAACATTTATTAAGGTGTAATTTACATACATTAAAATGCATTCATTTAAGGCACAGTTTTGATGCACGCCCACGTACCCATCACCACAATCACAATATAGAACATTTTCATCATCCGGAAAGCTCTCAGCTTTGACTCCATTCATGGTCAGTTCCAACACACAGGCCCAGGCAACCCTGATCTGCTCCTACAGCCTGATTTTTAATGACTGAGTAATATTGTATCACATGATATGCCCTAATTTGTTATCAGTTTCCTAATTGTTGGACATACAGTGGTTTCTAATTTTCCCCTGTAATAAATTACAGTCCAACAAACAATCTTTGGTAACATCTCTGATAATTTCCTTAGAATAAATGCCCAGACATGGAATTGTTGGATCAAAAGGTATGAACTTTTCTTTTTTAATAAAATTTCTATTTTGAAATGATTTTTGGTTTACGTAAAAGTTACAAAGATAATACATAGAGTTTCCTCATATTCTTTACCCAGTTTCTCCCACTGTGAACATCCTGCATTATTATTATTGCTACATTACTATGGCACATTTATCAAAACTGAGAAATCGATACTGGTACTATTGGTAAATTGATACTATTTGTAGATCCATACTAATCTCATATTTCACCAGTTTTTTCCATTCCTACTCTAGAATCCATCCAGGATACCACATTGCATTTAGCTCACATGATTCCTCATCTCTGGTCTGTGACAGTTCCCCAGTCTTTCTTTGTCTTTCATGATCTTGACACTTTTGAGCAGTAATAGTTAGATATTCTGCAGAATGCCATTCAAACTGGGTTTATCTTACGCTTTCCTAACAATAATTAGGCTGGAGTTATGAGTTTTGGGAAAGAATAATTTACAGAGGTGACATGCCTTTTTCATGACATCCTACCAAGGGTATATGCTGTCACCATGACATCTTGCTTGCATGTTAAAGTGGCGTTTGCCAGCTTTCTTCACTGTTAAAGCACTTTCTTTCCCTTTCCATGAACTAGTTGCTGTTTAATCTGAAAAATCTCTTTTCTTCCCTCCTTTTTCTTCCCTTTTTTTCCTTCCTTCCTGTCTCTTTCCTTCCCTGCCATCCTTCCTTTATTCCTAAGAGATTTCACAGGCAGAGGATTATAATTCAGGTAGGGGCCATGGGACAAACTTATTTAGAGAAAGCTGTGTAATTTCAAACGTTTTGTTGCATTTATTTACTCAACAGATTTGAACAATTTCCCTTGGAGGTGTTTATGTTATTATACCCATTTGCAGATGAGAAAACCAAAGTTTCCGAACTTACCTAAGTCACACACTCGTGACATAAAATCACATCCCAGATAGTCCAGCCCCTGTCCTCTTTGCACTAGGCCACCACATCGGCCTGGTTCCCATTCCACCTATGATGTAGTTTCCTCCTGAAATTTCTAGCACACTATCTCTGAAAACATCTTTGGTAGCTCTTCCTTTTTCCTGAATGATTAGCAGGTAAAATGTACTTTTTTGAAGTATTACTGATGAAATATCCATTACCAGGGTCACAGGTTTGGGTTATTTATTACTGAAAGTGTGCAGTTTGTTTTTCTTCTCCAGCAAAAATAAATGGAACCAAAGGAAAGTAGATGTTCTGGGATCTGCAAGAACTCACACTCTAAACCCTGGGAGTCCAATATCCAAATGGCAGGACAAATGAGAGCCATTTGAACTGGGCAAGGGCTCCACCTGAGAGTATTAATGCATTCAACATTCTTCCTAATTAGCCAGCTGATGTGACCTCAGAGGCTAGCAGGACGTAACCGACTGCTCACGGATGCCTCAGACAGCAGCCCGTGGATCCATGAGTAATTGCCATTGAAGCTGAATGTTTCATCTGGAACCATTCAAATTTACTTTCATTACAATGAAAGGTCTTGAGAAAGAAGTGGTAAGAATGATACTGATGAGAGAGGGGCAGGGTGGTGCAGGAGAAAGAGCTCAAGTTCTGTGTTAGAAGTGGATGTTCTGTGGCATGTGGTCCTGCACCCAGCACTGCTCTGAGGGCTTGGCTGAAAATCATTCTTTCCACCTGCTGTTTCTGAGCCTTGTGCTGTGTAATTCCACTACTCTGGTTATAACCAATTATAGCATAGAATGGTTTTATTACCTAGGGTAATCAAAAATAAGTTTGATAATATCAAGACTAATACGTTGAGGTAACATTGCAACCAACTACCCAATAGGGACCCTTCATATCAGATGGGGACAAACTTTCTCACACATTTTCCTTTGGAGAGTAAGAATAAAAAGAGCCATGAAGAACACAATAGACATTCGTTCTCATAGCTATTCCTCTGTCCTCATACATACAGAATCTCTATCCCATACCTCACATTAAGCTGATAATCACATTGCCTCTGTTACTGGGAAAATAGAAGTGATAAGATTTGAACAAACTCTTGAAGAAACTCCCCCAACTTTTATATCTGGCAGCTATCATCTATGCTCATAAACTCTATTTTTACTTCAGTTAATTTCTAGATAAGTTGCCCATGGTCCTCTCCATGGCTAACCTCTTGCCTTGTGCACTAGATCCCATCTCCATCTCCTTGTGCCTTTTCCAGGATATCCCTCCATCAGTTTTCCCCTTATTTCTTCTGTATCATTATCTACCCCCCCCCCATTCTGGAACATTGCCATCAACATAAAAACAAAACAACAACAGCAAAAAAAATTTCCTTTTATCATCACGTTCTTCCACTTTATAGGGAAACTTCTCAAAAGTGATGTGTGCACTTCATATGTCCAATCCCTCCCATCCCAATATTTCTTTAGTGTACTCTCATTGGATGCTCATCTCTAAGTGCCACCAAAACTCCTCTTGCTGAGTTCACCAATGACTTGAAATATGCTAAGTCCAATGGTTCATTCTCATTTGACCAACAAGCATTATTTGCTATAATTAATCATTTTCTCCTCTTTGAAATATTTTCTTGAGCTAGATTCTAAGACATCACACTGTTTTGATTTTCCTTTCTTCACAAGCATCTCCTCTCAGTTGTCTTTGCTGGGTCTTCTTCTGTCCCCAATATTTTAGTCACGGATTTTTTCCTTTGTTCAAGCTAGACTCACTCACTTGTTGATTTTAGCCAGTCTTATGATGTTAAATCCTACTTGTATGCTGAAGACTCCCAACCTTATAACCCTAGTCCAGATCTCTTCCTTTAAATTCTTAGGTTCAGGACCAAAAACCCAACCTGAAGAAGTTCTCCCTGTTGAAAGATTTGATGCTTGAGCATTACACAGAGAACACATGCAATCAATTGAGATGTATTGATTGCTAAAACCCAGCGCATTTGTTATATTTTTCCCTATTCAAAAAAGAAAAAAATCAAAGAAATCCTGCTTCCCCACTGCCACCCTCCCAAAAAAACAAACAGATTCACTTTGTACACTATTGGAAAAAACTAGGTTACCAGGCACTTACTTAGAAATTTGGCAATTTAAAGCATTTACTTTGCCTTTCTGTACGGATTTGTATTTAAGTATAATCAAACAGCTCTATAAGGAAAAGAAAAGTTCTTCTTCAGAATAAAATTCAAACTAAAATGTGGATAAAATTATAGAATTAGAAAATTATTATTTTCAAACTATAATAAAATGATTGACTCAGGATGAAACCATTGGATGAAATGTTGATGGGGAACTTTGAATGAAAATATTAGGAGTTACCACCTGATCCCACTAGTCAATTTTAGCAACACTAAACCTGATTCTTTTCATTACTGTGGGCAATATGGAGGGCACAGAAAAACCTATCAGATATTCTTGCCAAAGAAAAAGTTGAATTCTAATCTTATCAGAGCTCTAGAAGTACCTTACATTTATAAGAGGAAAAGTCAGTTAAATATCACTACAGTAGACAAAGAGATGATTTCAGAAAATATGATGTTATATTACCCAAACCAGTATTTTCTTGAGTGAAAATAGGTGCTAATAACCTTTCCTTTGGGAAAAGAAAAAGTTATAAACTAAAATGTCCCAAGTAAAATGGGATGTTTTATTATTCTAGCATGAATATTCTGAAGGACACCTGTCCTTTACACAAATTTCACAAAGTAATGGTATGGGATTAAAAAAGGAGGGGCTTAACAGACCCTTAATAGACCTTTCCTTCTGGTTTTGTGGATGTGATTTTACAAAATACCCATAAAAAAACATTATGGAGACAAGCAGAGAAATTTGATTATACCCTGCATATTAGGTGACACCAAGATATTACAGATATTATTAGGTGTTATAATGGCATTATTGTTATATGAGATTATGTCCATGTTTGTTAGAGATATGTACTAAAGAATGTAAGAAATAAATTTACAGAAATGAAGTAAAACAAAGGACCGATTAATAAGTTATGGAAAACTATTGATAATTTTTGAATCTGGGTAGTAAATATGTGGGTTTGTCAGACAATTCACTGTAATTCTATATATATTAAAATATTTTCTAATAAAGTAACAAGTTATGTTAAACCTCTGGAGCTACTCCTATGTCTGATGGATGATGAGTCATTATTCTCTTCTGCCAAGACTCAGGCTACACTGGACTCCTAGAAGTGATGGGACCTTGAGAGACTGTACCCTGGCACATTTTTACATCAACATGCATCTTTTTCATTAACTTCCAACACAAAATTTCTAGGACTATAATTCCTTTTTACCCAGTAAAAATTTAAATTTCAGTCTTTTGTGAACCTGTGTGGCCACTGACAAATTCTTTATTTCTTTAAGCTTAGGGTTTCTATAACATGAAATGATAAAATGTGCGTGGAATAGGATTGCTGGGAGAATTAGAGTTTGTGTGTATCAAACACTCATACAGGGCTTGGCATGTGGCTGGCCAGTATTCCTTACTTCACCTCCAGCAGAGTCATGCCTGATACACAGATTCTTCTGAGCTACGCTAGTTATAAAGCAACTGCATGATAAATGAATACCTATTGATTTCTGATCACATTATATTTATTGGCAATGTATGTATATACCCCTGCTTTTGGCAATGCATCCTCAAGTCCAATAAAGGTCGTTTTGGGAACAAATGTGGTTGTTATTAAATTAAAAGGAATTACAACCTCTAGAAAATCAGTGCTGCTGTTTTGGAATGGATTTACAAAAAACAAACAAGCAAACAAAGAAAAGCACATATGGAAGGCCCCAACATTGGAGTATACCAGAATGAAATTATAAATAGCATGTACAATATCCCATGGCTTTTTCTGACAATATAAATACCACTCTCTTTTTATCAAACTGAAATAAAAAATAAAAATAAAAATAACCCAGAAAGAGCATATATTTTCCTTCTGTTTAACTTTAAAACAGATACTGTTGTAAAGGTACTGACCCTTTCAGTCCTGATTCGTGAGAGGTTCTTTCTGTGCTTTGCCTGACAGTCCTTCCTCTTCTTTTACTTGGGCACCAGAAAATGTTTCTTATTAAGTTGGCATTGCCAAGATAGATATTATTTTCAGGCTTGGCTCTGAATAAAAGCTATTTCTGGGATCCTGCATTAATTCTATTGCTTTTGCTATTGCTAGGACTCATATTGTTCCCACTTTCTAAGAAACTTCCCAATGATAGTAACATGGGCGAGTGACACCCCTTCCCATAGAATATGTTTCCTCATCTCTCTCCATGCTCCATTATAAGGCTAGGAGTTATTTGTTTTGTTTACAAGGAGAAATGCTGGACTCTTTTCTTGCTTACTCGGGAATGATTGCACCAAATTCCTCATCCTAATTAGTGTTAAATGGGCATGTTCAAACAGCATTACTTTAGCATAAACTTCAAACTAAAGATGTGCACACGTGATCTCAATGCTCTTTCTCCCAGTTCCTCTCTGGCCTTACATTTAGCAGCTACTCTATAGATAATGTTCCCTCCAGCTTTACAAAATTATATGCTCAGAGTCTTGTCAGAGATTTACCTTTTATGTAGAAAACCCTCCTCTTCTACCTGCTCAACTGACTTTTACTCATCCTGTGGTATGCATCACAAAAATCACTTCTAGGAAATCTTTTGTGTTAATTTCCTGAGATTTCTCTAACAAATACTACAAACTTGGTGACTTTAAGTGATGCAAATTTATTCTCTTACAGTTCTGGAGGCCAGAAGAAGTCCAAAATTAGTGTTACTGGGTCCCAGTCAAGGTGTCAGCAGGCGGTTGTCCCTCTGGAGGCTATAGGAGAGCATCTGTTCACTGTGTCTCCCAGCTTGTGGTGACTGCCAGCACTCCTCGGCTTGTGGGCACATCACTCCAGTCTTTCATGCTTCACTGTCAAATGTCTCTCTCTTCCACATCTTCATGTTGCCTTCTTCTCCCCGTGTCTGAGTGTCAAATCTCCCTCTGCCTCTTTCTTAGAAAGATACTTGTGATTATATTTTGGGCACACCTGGATAGTTCAGGATAATTTGTCCATCTAACTTGATCACATCTGTAAAGACCCTTTTTCTGAATAATTTAACATCTACAGCTTCCAGGAATTAGGAGCTAGCATCTTTGGGGTCATTATTCCGTCTACTGTACTTTCCTTGTTCCTTTTCCTTTAATTCTAGCGTGGCTTCCAAAGTTGAACTATGGACTCCCCATCTGAATATTGATTTGAGACCTTGTATTTAACTTTATCATAATACACATAATGATGAAAATGATGTTTATGTTGATGATAGAAGGCATATCAATTCCTTACTTTATACTGGGCATTACTTTAAGGGTTTCACAGAATTTTATCAATTCACACAATTTTAAGATGTAGGTGCACTGTTGATCCCATATTTCAAAGCATGAAACTTAGGTACCATATTGAGTAAATGGAGGAGCTGAGATTTGAACCCAGGTAGTTTGATATAGCACTTGTGTAGTGTTGTACCATGGATACTAAAACATCTTCTGTCTCTCCACTTCACTGTGAGGTCCTGGAAGGCAACCAATGTCCCCGGCTTCAAGTATATATCTGATGCCTAATGATGTTTTGGGAATAAATGTCAGACATAGATTTTACATTGGCTCTGCCCTTAACCTAACATGAGGCCTCAGGCATGTTTGTAAACCTTCTTGGACCTCAGCCATTTAATGAAGGTTTTGTCTTTCGGAGGATTGCTACAATCCACGGTATTTTATGAAAAGATCATCTCAGAAGTCCTTCTGAGGTCTAAACTCTGCCTACTGGATCAAGGTGACTGAGGCCCATATTGTTGAGAATGTTAAGCACATAACTCAGGACATTGTGGATGATTTATCACACGAGGGGAGTTAACTTTTGAAGTGGAAGTCATTATAGAATGTCTGTGTTCCAAAAGCCTTGGAGGAATGCCAGAAGTATTGATAACATCTGTTTGTCTAAGATGGGCAAGACGCTTTTACTGCTGGTAGAGAAGACTTTAGCCTTTTTGGATTTTCTCAGAAGGCTGTGATTTATTCATTTACTGCCTGTCATCCCTGCTGCCTAACAACAGAGAATCATTCCACCTAGGTGACCTACCCACACAATAAATGAATACTAATATCTCAGTGCTTGCATCTGAGGACCCAGGTTACACACCTATATAACATTCTGCCAATGGGTTAATGAAATGTGAACCAAATAGATTCAGAAATTAACCTCCGATATAAGAGTTGCATGAAGCCACACACATTCAGTGCCTTCCACACACGCCACTTCATAAAGCAGTTTTCAAATGCTGGGATGTGAACCTTATAGACACTCATAAATATTAATTGATAATAAAGGGGGAATGTTGAAAAAGTTATCAACAGCATTACATAGTGCTGACTTGGTCTCTGAGAGTCCTCAGAAATCCTCTTCAGTTAGAATAATAATCATGGAAGCATGAACTGCATAAAAGACTTTAGGCTAAACTCAGAATGCAGTTGCATGTGATTAACTTTCATTATCGTTAATGTGTGTTATGGCTTAACCACAATGACATGTGATTGGGAGCAGTGCTCTTTTAGTGACAAAACTGTCTTTTGTTGTTGTTGTTGTTACTGTTGCTTTGGTTTTAGTTCATGGTAAGAGGTGATGATTACACATTGCTGAGAATGTAGTGGAAATAGCACAGGTTTGGAGCCAGATAGATCTGGATTCAAATCTCAGATACTGCTGGGTAGTTATGTGGCCATGGCCAACTGCCTGGCCTCTCTTTTTGTAAAAATAAGAAAAATGATGCTAGGGTTTAAGTGGAGACAAAGATGGAGAGATGATGATGGCCAAGAGGGTGAATCCTATAACCACTATTCCCATGCTGAGTTCCTCTACTAGGTTCCTGAAGGGGAAATGCTTTGTGAAAATACCCTTCCCAAACACCACACACGCAGAAAGCCATTCTCTTTATGGCCAATTCAGGCTTTGGTTTCAAATCTGTATCTGCATTTTTTTTTAAACTTATTTTTTGGTACATCTTTGTTGAGATATAAATCACATACCATAAAGTCCATCCTTTAAAGTGTACAATTTAGTGACTTTTTAATATATTTGTAATTTTGCGCATTGGCCACCACTAATTCTAGAATACTTTCATCACCCCGCAAAAAGCCCCATACCCATTACCAGTCACCCCCAATTCTTCCCTCTCCTCAGTCACTGGCAACCAATAATCTACTTTCTGTCTCTATGGATTTTCCTATTCTGGATATTTGACATCAATGGAATTATATAACAAGTGTCCTTTTGTGTCTGGCTTCTTTCATCAGCATAATGTTTTCAAGGTTCATCCATGTTGTAGTATGGATCAAGATTGTATTCCTGGGGCTGGCCTTTTGGCTCTGTTGGTTGGAGCACAGTGCCGATGGCACCAAGATCATGGGTTCAGATCCCTGTGCCTGCCAGCAGCCTAAATACACAAGTAAAAAAAAAAAAAAAGAGAAAGGACTGTATTCCTTTTTAATGGCCAAACAATATGGCACTCTATGGATATGCTACATTTTATTAATCTACTCATTAGCTGATGGACATTTGGGTCATTTCTACTTTTTGGCTGTTATAATTAATGTCTTTTTTCTAAATATATGTTTTCAATTGTCCTGGATGTATTTAGGAGTGGAATTCCTGGGTCATATGGTATATAATAAGAAGAATAATAGTCCCATAAAGATGTCTATATCTTAATTTTTGAAACCTATAAATAAATTATGGTCTGTGGCAAAGGGGAGCTCAGTTTGCAGATGGAATTAAAGATGCTAGTTGGCTGACCTTAGCTATAATCTACTCTAAAAGTGAATCAATGTACAGTACATGCATGTATTGAAACAACACACTGTACCCCACAAATAGAGACAAATAAATGTCAAAATAAAATTTAAAAAATGAATAAAAATATAATAAAAGAAAAAAGATTATCCTGGATTATTGGGATGGGAGCAATTGTAAAGGTCCTTAAAAGTGAAAGAGGGAGGCAGAATCAGATAGTCAGAGAGATGTGACCATGGAAGAGTGGTCAGAGAGATGCAATGCTGCTGCACTTGAAGGTGGAGAAGGGGATCATGAGCCGAGCACTGTGGGCAGCCTCTAGCAGCAGGAAAAGGCAAAAGAATTGCTTCTCCCCTAGAACCTCCCGAAGGAATGCAGGCTTGCTGACACCTTGATCTTAGCCTAGTGAGACTGGTGTCAGACTTTTGATCTCCAGAATTGTAAGATAATAAAAATGTGTTGTTTTAAAACCACTAAGTTCAAAATTATTTGGCCAGAGTCTCATTAGCACCAAATGGTGATGCCACTGTGGCAGTTTTGATGTTAAATGATTGTGGCTGATTGTTTTAGCCGATTACCTTGTGCGCAGTGCAGAGAAAGCTTTGAATTACTCAAAGACAAGCTCTGAGAATGGAGCTTTTCAGTAAGCTCTAGACCCATCAACAGGTTCTAATTCTCTGGGGAAGTTCTTTTGGGAATGTCCAAACCAGTCTTTCCCCTCCAGTGGCTCATAGGTAAGCCGCTGCTCTCAAAGCTCCTGAAGTTGCAAGGCTTTGGCTTTTAAGGCTGGAGCTGGGTAGAGAATGATGGGACTAGGGCATGCTGAGAGGCCACAAGGCTTCTGATTTGACCCAGATCAAGCCATTTTTCTTCAATAAATACTCTTTTGATTGTTGGAAGCCCATGTTCTGAAAAGGTAGCTTTTGACAGTTTTTGCCAGCGTTCTCTTTGCTTTTTAATGAAGTGGGTTTTCAGAGCTCCTTTCTCCACCATTTGGGAAACTGAGCCCTTCATTTTCTGGCTTTCTACTTTGGAGAGCTGGGTAGATTAACAAAGATACTCAAGTCATGCCCTTTCAAGCTTATTTTGTCTCAAGGGGGACCCACGTATGTATTTCACAGCTTCTATTTCCAGGAGTCCCCTCCTGGTCCTATTTATTCCTCTGGGTCCTGCTGATTTATCATTGCTCCCTTCCCCTGAGCCTACATCACGAACGGCTTAGCTGCCCACCAGGAAGCCCCTTCACTGGCCATGCCTGCGTCTCACTTGCCTTTGGAAGATGACAGAGCCTTGGGAGGAAAGGCGCATCAGCTCTTTTTGAAGAACCCTTTGCAAATCTCTGGTCTATGGCCTGACTTGGGGTCTCAGAGTTTCCAGGAAAGCCTTCATTCCCAGTCCATTTCTGTCCGGCAGCTGTACCTAATACCCAACCTCTGCAGCTCACCTTCTCTCTGCTCTGTGTTCTTAAAACCAGACAAACTGGCTCCAGACCTGGATCTGACATCCGTAGTTTGTAATTTTCGACATGTTATTGTACTTCTGAGGAACGGATAAGTGAATGGCCATAACGATGGCCATGCCAAAGGACTGTTTTTGATGTCACGTATGATAATGTGTTGGAAAGTGCCTTCTGCAGTTTCTGTCTCAGTTCACCAACTTATTTTAGGCTGTAGGAATCTGCACACCTCGATATTCATTTTGCTAGAGCTGTTTTTATTCAACCATTGTTCCTGAGTTTTCTCTAAAGATTATTATTTTTAAAAAACATTTTTGTGATGTGTTTAAAGACAGTCTCTAAAATAATTTTAATTTCAATCTATTCTAAATAGTTCAAAGGACTGTCTCATAACTACATACTGCCAAGTAATTTTCTTCCTGAAGTTTGTGTCCTTTTTATTGTGTTGCCATCAACTAGTATTACTTTGTAAAAACAAAAAAAAAAAAACACAATTGAAATTAATGTGGAAATAGTACATTTATTTCAAACAAAAACCAAATGGCACCAAAACCTACAATAAGTTGAATAGAGAATTGAATTCTTAATCTTCACCAAAGTAATAGAACACACATACACGCACATGCAAATGCACGCACACACACTTTGCCAAAGCTGCGTTCCTATACTCACGTTTCAGACAGCACTTTTAGTTTTAGCAAAAAGGTATTCACTAACATTTAAATCTGATGTTGATCATTTGTATTATATGGTTTTATAGTTTTGTTTGTGATATTTTGTAAATATTTTTAGGTTTTATACCGGTATAACAGCTATAAGCATAAGGTGATTACAATGAGTTTATATGTATGCATATTTAAGTTACATTATAATAAAATTATCCCACCAGCACTGGGGGGTCTGTGAAAATGTTTTTCTTGCAGATGGCATCTGTACATTACTCAAGTTTGAGAAACACTGCTCTGGTTTACAGAAACCAGGCAAAGCTCCTGGGGATCCTTCAGAAAGAGTTTATATGCAAGCCGAAGGCATATCTTTAGGCCACAAAGACAAAATAAAGAGATGCGGGACTCTTCCTCCCCATGAGGACTAGAAAGCCATGCATTACCAAAAGACCCATAAAACTGTTGAGCAGAAACTAATTAAAATAATGAGAAGAAGATGGTATACTGGGAAAGGAGTAAGTAAAAATAAGAGAACATTTTGAGGGCCCATCTTCAATAGCATAGGCCTGGGAGAAAGAAGATTTGATTTAGAATTCTGTTTTAACCCCATATTGGATGAGTCCCATTGGCTACATAGCTTAATGTTCCTAAACCTCAGTTTCTGCAACTTTAAAATGCCTTCTTCATCGATTTGTTATGTGGGTCAAATAAAATTACAAAAGAGAAAGTACTTTGTGAGCTACAAAGTCCCGTGTGTATGTCAGTGGTACTGATATATTTTATTTTGTTAGGTGTTCATGAGGGATCCCTGGAAATTTTTGATCATTTACAATTAAACATCTCAGCAAGAAGATAAAAAGCCATAGAAATCTCAGAGTCAGTGAAATAAGCAATTCTTGCATCTAATCTAGGCTCAGATCTTGGCAAATGCAGAGTTGATGTATTCTACAAAAACAAAACCTCAGGGAGATGGGTTTAGGCCAAATCTCGAGCTGACAGGGACTTTTGATTTTTTTTTAGTAGATTTTCCTTTTGTTCATCACAAAGTTTCTTTTATAGATTAAAACACACACACACACACACACACACACACATTTCTATATCTCTACACAAATATGTTGATACACACATTCATGCACAGGAAGTCCAGGCCAATCCACGTATTCACACTCGCAGGGAGACACAATCATGTGCTTTCACATGCAGGAAACACCTGCACACCTGCCGTCCTCACTCTTGAATGGATCTAATTCTTATCAACCATAGTGATTCAGAGTCTCTCAAGGATTAGTTGCAGGTCTGATTTACGAGTCATAGGCAAAAAACATCCAGCTTTCCCCATCGCACAGCATGTATCTCAACCAATGAAGCCTTGCTACCTCTTCTTTAGATCATCCTTAGAAAGCATTTTTGGAGCCACAAAAATAGATTTTAAGTTCAGTCACATCTAGGTTTGAATTATGACCTTCAGCAAGTGACTTGATCATCATAAGCCTCCTTTTTCTTGATTGTAAAATCAGGATAGTGAAGACTATCTCCTGAATGTGAAAACATTATATGCAACAATGCATATGTTTTTTCTCTTCATTTTTGGCTCCACTTGAAGGTGATTTTTTGGGGTGGTTGGGGGAGGAATACACACATACACAAACACACACACAGAGTAAGAAACACAGCAATTCTACATAAACTCAGGGACAGATCCTCACGAAGACAGGTGTAGAGAAGTCCTCTTCCAAAACAGCCCCAGGACTTAGCCAGAACAATTCACGGACTTTCTTAAGGCTCATCTTTTACCAGCTCAGCTGCTCTTCCTCCTCATCTTCTCGGTTCTTTTCTCTCTAGCATCATACATCCTTTGCTTGCCCAAATTTACTGTTCTCTCCTCATTTTCCATGGACTCCCTGGTTATGGTTTTATCTCAAGGCATCCTTTCAGCTTCTTACCCCATTGTAATGGCTATGGTCTCTCCACGTTGTGCAAATCCACATTTATGAGAGAGGAATTTGATATCAAGACTCATTTTCTTCACACCAGGCCATAAGAATTTTACTTTAGAATCCCATAGACCTCAGATAAAAATCTAGCTCCAACATGATCTGTGACCTTATGCAAGTTGCTAAACTCTCAGAATCTCAATTTTCTCATAGGCATATAAAGATAATTATGGTTTTTATTCCCATTGGATTGTTGTCAGAAATAAGCTGGATAATGTATGGAAAATTCTTAGTCTAGTACATGGTACATATTGAACCATAAGGAGATGCTAACTACTATTAGTGTTAGTTCTGGGCCTAGACCAGATGTCATCTTAAGAATGGGATGTCTATTTTGTCAGCTGGCCACTCCTGGGCCCATTAGCCACAGCCATCAGACAACAGAGGCTGTGGGTTGTCCCCTTAGGCAGGCAGGAGTGTCAGCAGGCCAGACATTCTGTAGCTACACCTGCTCAGCATATTACAGAATGTGGGTTTCCTTTAACCCTACATAAAGTTGAAGTATAATGCAATAAAATCAACATATGCATGATATGACTGTCAACATTAGGTTAATTCATTGATATTCAAAAGATAAAAACTTCTTTCCCCTCACATATTCTCTGCCATCAGAAAACAAGGACCGTTTGATAACTTCTAAGAAGGAGACTTGCACAGAATGTTAAGCATGCTCTAACCAAACCTGGGGGCTGGGCAGAAGAAGGTGGAGCTTCCTGGAGGTGATCACACAAGTTCTGAAGAATGTGTAAAAGTTAGCCAGATTAATAAATTTGACAATGGAGACTGTGGCTCTTTCCAAGGAGAAGATGGAATGCTCAAATATATCTGTGTTATTGGGAGATAATTCAAATGTTCAAAATGGGACTCTTCATCCCACAAACTAGTTCTCCTCAAAAAAGTTAGTAACAACCTAAAGATTTTAGTTTTTCAAAATGTATATTTTCCCTGACAAAACAGGTTGGGTTCAGAATCAGGGAAATCTCAGTATTGTTAACAATTACTAGTTTAAGTGTTTACTGAAGGTTTTCCAAGTGTCCAACCTATAGGTTGGACCAATCTTTAGCCATTGTTCTATAGATTATAAAAAAGGCAGCTTCCAGAAAATGTTATGATTTATAATGCAGTCACAAAAAACCAAGTTGCTGCAAAATTGTCTAGAAATATTTCCAGACTTCTCAATGGGGGGTTAGACAGGCTCAGAAGACTTCCACTCCCATGTGTCCTTCTCACTTTGGCAGACACTGAAGATCCCCTCTGGGAGCTGCTCTGAACCTTAGGGTGGCCAAAGCTGTGTAGCCTGTGACAGGTGTAGGAAGACCTCCCTAACCTTGGGTTTACATAGCAACAAACGTCCCAGAGCAGCTGTGCATGAATCTCAATGTGAATTTACCAAACCGATATGTTCCGATTGTTTGAAAAAGAAAAAAAAAAATTGAAAGGTACTGAAGAAAAAGAGAATAATTTAACAACCATCTGTGTACCTGCCATTTGTAATTAACAGGTATTAAAATTTATAATAGTTGCTTCCCACGTTGTGGTTAATAAAGTAACATTATTGTAAAGTTGAAGCCGGCTGCTCAGTCTCATTTTATATCATTACCTCTTTCCCAAGAGACAACTATTAGGATATATTTGATTAGTAATTTACCAGTCAAATATTGTAGTTTTAATCCATAAATAATATGCTTAAGTTTTGAGTATTTCATATAAATATTATCAAATGATATTTATCTTTCTGTAATTAGTTTTGCTTTTATTCAATCTGATGTTTTTTAAAGGTCTGTGCTGATGAATATAGATCTAGTTCATTCATTTTAATTGCTGAATTGTATTCCACTGCTGGATGTTAAAGTTGGGTTTTCAGATTCTACCCGGGTCTTCCAAGGACCCAGCCTCACCTCCTTGTTGGAGACCTGTATAGATTCAGATTCAGGGGACAGTCACCATGTAATACTGAGACATTTATGGTTCTCTTGGGATTAAAGCTGATTTTGTTGTTGTTTTCTCTTCTAAGTCCAATTTACCATTCCGTGGATTTTTTTCTTAGAAAGAATCTTCATTTTACCGGTAGTGTTGTAAATTAACTGTTATAAGGCCACAAAATAACTTTCTTGATATTTCCATATATATCTGAAAGATATAAATATATTTGTATATGTATCACCCCAGGAAATATCACAGAAATAGGTTTCTCTGATCCATTCATTCAGTTTATCAAACATTTTCACACATGCCAAAGATCAGCAGCAGAGGGAGGTAGCCTACTCAAACACAGTAATAATGCCTCAAACTGCTACCTTCCTTTATCATCTATTATTACCCATTGTTCTCTGTCCCCTACAGGAATGCCCATGTATGGATTTGTTTTTAGAAAAGACTCAATTTCAATATCACTTTCATTGCTGGAAATGGGAATCACACAACAGATCATGTAACACTTTTGTCCTGGCCACCGAGAAGCTCAGAACCAAATTTCTTGTTGGATTGCTGAAGGTCTACTTCTGTTTTACTTAGCCCTTTCACAGTGTGTGGCTTTTTTTTTCCAAATTGAGTCACCTTATTTATAAAAAATAAATAAATAAGTAACCCCCACTCCCCAAAAAAAAACCAAAAAAGAAGAAAGGCCTAATGTATGTGACCATATGATCATTGTGCAAACCAGACACTCTTAAAAATGAAAGGGAGGGGCTGTATGGTTTGCAAAGTTGGTTAGAGTATGATGTGTTAGCACCGGGTTCAAGGGTTCTATCCCTGTACTGGCCACAAAAAAGAAAAAGAAAAAGGACAACAAAAATAGTTAATATTGTATGCTTTTTTGAAATATCATACTGTGTAGAGTGATATGCAAATCAACCTCTCATAACTCCATGAGACAAATATTAATTTCCAGACATGTCCTCATTTAAATGGCTGCCAACTTTTGAGAAAGATGCTCATGCACTCTGTGAGTTTGTGTCTTCGGACTGTCCTATAAATAGTGGCATTACCGTGCCTCTCTCTTAGTGGGTTGGATTAACAATTAAAAGCCTTAAATATACCTAGAATAATTTCTGACTCATAGTATAAATTATGTATGGTTTCACCATTATTTTTACCTGCTATAGGAATAGTTTTGTTCCCATAGTGAATGGAAGGAAAGAAACAAACCAATCATCATCCTCAACAACAGCAACACGAGGTACTTTTAGTGATATTTTCAAAGCTGGTCTTACAATATGAAAACCTCTTATCATTTATTCAAAGCTTAATATGTTAGTCACTATGCTAAGTTCTTTACCTATAATAACTTATTATATATCTTAATTTTCTACACAGCTCTCTAATACAGATATTTTTTTCTTATTTTACCAAGGAGAAATCTAGGGCTCAGAAAGGAAGAGTTACTTTCCTAAGATCACACAGCTTGTAAATGACTGAATAGGAATTTATATCCTTGTTATTTTTTTTCCAGGGTCAGTGATTGAAACCACTAAGCTCTTTTATGTTAAGAAGATGAGCAGAATTGAAAGAAAAAAAAAATTAAACCAGAGAACAGTTCTCCATTGATCCAGTCATTGAGTTGGAAAGGACATTGTGTTATTTTGGTAGTTATTAACTTAGGAACTGTAACTTGACAAGAGGCTTGTTCAGGCCAGAAAAAGGATTAATAACATTGCCCGGCACTCATCTACCAAGGATTGTGAGTCATCCTTACACACACCAATAAGTCTCTCTTCTTTGTTGGTCTAAAAGTGAAGCAAGGTTGGTTGCACATTGCTAATCAAATCCATCTCCCTCTTACTTTTTTCTCTCCATGGTTTTATCTTCCTTGGTTTCTTTCCAGCTCTGTCCTTTGGTATCACTCCACACTGTGTCACTCTGGAGAGAAGTTGCTGAGACAGCTTCTGTTCCTAATGATACCAGCTGAAGTTTCCCCTGTGTCAGGCCATCAATTCCTCACACTAAGCAAACTGTGCCAGCCCCTCACATCCTCTTGGTGCTTCTTGAACACATCAACTGCACAGGCTGAATTCCACCCGGTCTGTAGTTCCCTCAGAAACCTCACTGTTCGACAGCCTCTGTTTTGAACCATCTTGCTTCTCTCTGCTCCATTTACCTTTCCTCTGACCATCTCCTAGAACATTTTTTGTTTTCTAGATAACCCCAGTCCCCCATCTCCCTAGACTTACAATGTTTTGTATTCAAATGTTGTTCTCATCCATTACATTTGCCTTTGTCTCCCTCTATCCTGATTTTGAATTAGCTTTTATGGACAAGATCTACTTGATTAGATCTACTGGAAGCACCCCCTCGATATTTGGCAAGCCCCAGAGCTATCCTCTCTTAGGATTCTATTCCTGAAGGCATCTCTCTCTTACATATTCCATTGGATGGTACCAGACAATCTCTTCTTAGTAGTTATAAAGGGGAATTGTTATCATGGTTAAAATAGAAACTTAATAGTTCAATTTAATATCAACAAGAATGTAAAGAATATGGACATCTTCCATATAGCTGAACACATAACAAACATATAGCCAACAGGATATGTGCATGAAAAAGAATGTTCTAGGATAACTCCTGAGTTGCTAAAACCAATACTTCTGTGGCCATAGAAACATGACTGAGGCAAAGGCAGGCTTAGCGGAAACTGACAAAGTCTTTCTTCTTGCATAGCTATTATACCTTCTCGCTCCTCCACAAAAGACTCTTGTTCTAACAGGGCATTTGCTCTGAGTTGTATTCTATTTGGCTGTCTTTAATGCAAAAATAGATATGAACACAGATGCACGTTTTAGGACATAATCATTTTTCCTCCAGAGAAATCGCTCCTTTGATGTCCTAGGAGAGTGAAGGTAACTGCTGCTCTGAACAAGTCTCTCTGTTCAGCCGGCTGTTGTGGAAGCTGCATTGCCCACATGGGATTCTGACAGGAGCATTTCATGCTGCAGAAGAGCTAGAGTTAGCCTGCTGGGGGTTGACTTCTGGCCCTGCAGCTTTCCTGCTGCATGTTGTCTGTGAAGTTTCTTCAGCAACTGATTCTTATTGTCACCAAGTATAAGATAACAGGAACCGCTTGGAGGTTTTGTGAGGATGAGATGTAATACGTCAGAGCTTCCAACAGTGCTGCAATCCAGCCAGTACACAATTGATTTCAGTGAATTTTATTTTTATAAAAATGTTAACGTTTACAAAGTGTAAGAGGAAAAGTAATGGCACTAGAGTCACACATACCTGAGCTCTCTTCTTCCTCTGTCATTTACTAGATATGTCATTTTCATGGAATTGCTTGTTGGAGTCTCAGTTCCTTCATCTGTAAACTGGGAACAATCATGCATATTTCCCAAAGGCTCGTAAATCAGGTAATATATAAAGCTTCAGGTAAAAATAGATGTTCAATAAGTGTTTTTTTTTCATTTTCCCAATTACTGGGAAATTAGTTGGATAATGGATAATAGAGAAAATGGGGGCATTGATAAGTACACAGGAAGCTGTGCACATTAGGGACTGGTTGAGGGATGGCTTGGAACAGACTCCTAAGGTTCAAGTTTCTACTTTTCCAGTGCTCTTCCTCGCCTGCCATACCTGTGGGTGTCTCTGTGCTGGGCACTCTCTTGGGGATGAGACGGGGAATTAGAACCAGTCAGTTTTCTTTCATAATCTGTAGGACCCTCAAAAATCTGCTGAGACAACCTCCAAAGAGTCGATGCTGGGAGTTATCTCTGCGTATGAGTCTATGGGCTTGTCTGTTTGCATATGTTTATTTCCATGTGTGATGTTTACGAGCACCGAGATTAAAATCTCAGCTTCTGTAGTCAGACAGATCAGAATAGAAGTTCCCGTTTGGACAACTAGACATGTGTGACTGTGAGCAACTAGTTTAAGTGCAAGTGAGAAATAAAGCTGATATTAGTTCTTCTGGCAGAGGATTGAAATGAGGACTAACTGAGACAGAAGACTAAAACTCATAATGCTGGCATGCACTGAGGTAGATCAAAGCTGACTACTGTGATTAACATTATTGACCTCTATAGATAAGCAGTTGTACATCTGTGACTGTGGTGTTCACATGGTTGTATGAGAGGCATCCACGTGGGTGACTCTTGTTTTCTAAGGGACCAGGAAGAGAATCTGCAGGACTTTTTCTCCATATCTGTGTGAAGGCAAGAAATGGCCCCACCGCCTGTGAGAAGTTACATCAGTTCAGAGCAATGCCTGCAAACTGTGGCCAACCTCCTCTCTGTGCTGGCTGCCTCTTGGCAAAGCCTCTCTTGCACACTGGCCATGAGCCCACTAACTAACCAGGCAGTGGGATGTCACACAAAAAGAGTGGGAAAGTTGGCTCCAGAAAGACCTGGTTCCATTCCCAGCTCTAATTCTTCCTCCCTGTGTAACATTGAGCCAGTTGTCCTACCTCTGGGAATCCTCATTTTTTAATCTGAAGAATAGAATGATAATATTTATCTGTGAAGATTATTCACAGGTGAATCAGTTATGCATTTATAGAACCAAGCACAGAGACCAGCATTCATTTCAATCACTTAACAAGTATGTATAATGCTTTTACTGTGTGCCAGGCACTATCCTAGGCTCTTTGGGGTGACATCAGGGAAGAGGTCTCTGCTCTCCTGAAACTTGAAGTTACTGGAATGTTATCAATGTGTCCAAAGACTATGACATTTTTCCCTCTCCTTTTATCTCTTTGTATGGGAATGCTTTATAATTTTTACAGTCTTTGCCCTGTTAATGTCTGTACTCTGTCCCACAGGTGAATTTCAAGTCCAGAGTGCCTCAGGCAAGTCTGCTATTTTAAAGCCAGGCAGTTAATAGAGGTAGTTCCCAGTTTAGGAAGTCCTGACGTGGGAGGGAACACATGGAGCATTGCAAAGAGAGCTCTTTTGTGGGTGCTGCTGGGGAGCTGCCAAATTTCTAATAAGAAATGTATTTGCCTTTATTTAAAGAAGGAAATGGCACTTACCCTCACAATGGAGGAAGGGAAAGCTGTCTCCCTGAGCTTTGGTGGCGAGCACTACCTCGCCTCCAACTGGAGGGTAGCTAAGGTGAGAAGCATAGGCTTAGACATAGAGAGACTCCCAGATAAGTGAGAACAATGGAAGGTAGAAAAGTGCACGTTACTGAAAGAAACAATCTGGTACATGAACCGGATGTTGCAGCAGAGCAGTGGACATGCCGTGTGGGATGGTGGGTTAGAGAGAAGGAGCTGGACCAGCACTGCTTGTTCTCATATCCTGGGTATGGCAGAGTCGGCTGGAGCTCGGTCCTGCTTTTCACTCCTTTGCATTTCCCAGAGTGCCCTGCAGTTAGTGGGGCCCATGTGACTGGGCTCTGGCTCCCATGGGGTGTGACCACAGAGCTTTCTTAGGGCCAGAACCTGTTGGGGATTCAACAGGAAACACAACCAACACAAATTTCTGCCCTCATGGAGCTTATACATTCTGGTGGGTGAGACAAACAATGAGCATGATGAATAAGAAAAATATATAAATAATTAAAAGACCTGAAAGTTCATTTATATATAATTTTATGCATAATTTACTAAATATGAGTAAAAATATGTGCTTATATATAATATTCTAAATATAAGTAAAACTATATAAATGTATACATACATATATGTGTATATAGTGCATATATTTTTTATATATAAACTATATGGTACAAAATATAAAGATAGTGATAACTACAAGGCCAAGAAATAAACTATGTAAGAAGGATCAGATTGCTGGGAGAATAATTTTAAAGGTGTTCATCGAAGCCGCAAAGAGAAAGTGACATTTAAATAAAGAGGAAGTGATGGTAGTAAGCCATGCATGTCTGAGAAAAGAACATTCCATGGTTTTCAGGGAACACAAGGAGGTCAGTGTAGTGGAGGGAGAGGAATAACATAGGGGAAAAGGTCATAGAAAGGACAGAAGTTTGGGGCATCTGTGCTCTTGAAGCCACTAAAAGGTTGTTGCCTTGCAGTTTGAAGGAAATGGGAAGCCAGTGAATGAGTGAGATATGACTCATATTACACAAAAATCACTCAGATTGCTGTTTCGAGAATACAATGAAAGAGATGTGGGGGGTGGATGGGCAGGAGAAGAAGCAGGGAGGTGACCTGTGGAGGGTCTACTAATGTTTCAGTTAAGAGAGAAGGCTGGCTTGGGCCAGGAGGTGGGAGTGCAGGTGGGAGATGTGGTGAGATTCTGGATATATGTTGAAGGTACAGCCCACAGGATTTGCTGATGAACAAGATGTGGGGAGTGTGAGCCAGAGAGCAGGCCTAGGGAATCCAGAGTTTCTGCCTGAGCAGCTGGAAGAATGGAGCTGTCATTACTGAGTTGGGTAAAACTACAGGAAAAGCATGCTTGACGGGGGGTGGGGTTGGGGTGGGGATTGTGTATGAAAGCCTCACGTTTGAGATGCCCATTGGATATCTAAATGGAGATCAGAAGTCAAACGTTTGGGGGAGAGGTCCAGATTAAAGATGCACAGTTGGAAGTCACCAGTGCACAGAAATTACCTGAAGCAATAAGACTGAATGAAATCACCTTTCTTATCTCTCTCCATACAAGGTCGTTGAATAACAGGTGCAGTGGCAGGAAGAGAATGAGTCAGGTTGAAGGGCCGGGATTTATGAATGGAGAATGGCCTCAGAGGCAGCCCACATCCTGGAGAAATTTTGTGGACTTTCAAGAAGAACCCAGAGACAGAAAGAGAGAAAGAGAAAGAGAAAGGGGGGAGAGGTAGGAAGGAAGGAAGGAAGGAAGGAAGGAAGGAAGGAAGGAAGGAAGGAAGAAAAGAAAAAGGATAGAGAAAAATCACTTAAGGGGAATTTCGCTAATGTGAGATAAATAAGGTAAACTATTTACTAAATTACTTAGTGGCCACAGACTTTCTAAACAGTGACTCAGAAGGTGTCTGGTGGAAGGTGCACCTTACAGCCTTGATGTTGAGTGAGTGATGTCAGGCATGAATGTCCTCATGACTCATCAACTCATCCCACTCACAGGTCGTCTGGGAACTCTGGGGCTATGCTAATAACATGCTGAGTTCTAAGGCAAATTCAATGATATAAAAACAGAATAGTTTTCTCCACTGAAAGATGAATAGTATTTGACATGTTGACACAGAAATCACATGATCGAATGCGTGCATAGGGCAGGTGGCAAATTAAGTGAATGAAAATGCCTGAGTGTATAGGCGGGCGTGGTGGAGGTTGTGGCAAGTCAGGAGGTAGCACCTGCTCCATTGGCTGTTACCAGATGGGAAAAGAATCCAATTTTCTGCAAATTCTCAAGAGTTTAGAAATCTGGATTTTATTTATTTAATGTAGAAACACCCAATATTTAAATGTTGGCAAGTAGTTTGTTTTACTAAACATCTACAGACATGAAGCAAATTATGTAGTGGTAGCTGATTGGACACAAAATTTTCACCAATGATTGAAGACATTATCTGCCTGTTTTTGTCCAACCATTTACTGAGAAACTACCATGTTCTTGGTGGCTGTGAGTGAAATAGAGATACATATGGTATGACTGATTCCCACCTAGTGGGGGGTGTAGACAGCTGGACATATGGTGCCATGGTTTGAGCCTATAAATGATGGGCATGTGGTAATCCGGGGAGAAAAAAATAATCCTGCAGAGGCAAGACACTGAAGACTTTAATGGAGGAAGTGACATTTGAGTTAAATCAAACTTGAGGGATGATAGAGTGTGCAAGGGGTTAGAAGTTGGCCAAACTGTTGCATTTGGTTCATTGTAAAGTGTCTCAATGACTAAACTGTTCAGATCTTTTGTTAATGTGAGGGTGGACTGCTTATCTTTTCATTAAGATCTACCATCTATTTAAGCCACTGGTTATAATTTTTTTAAATAGCTTTATTGAAATATAATTCATATAGGAGACAATTTACCTGTTCAAAGTGTATTATTCAATGTATATTAGTATATTCACAGGGCTATGCAACCATTATCACCATACACTTTTAGAACATTTTATTCTTGCTAAAACAAATCTTGTATCAATTAACAGCTATTTCCCACTTCCTCCCCACCTCAGCTCTGAGCAACCACTATTCTTTCTGTCTCTATAGATTTACCTATTCTGAACAGTTCACAGAAATGGAATCATACAATATTTGATCTTTCTATGACTGCTTTTCACTGCCTATGTGATAAATCTCTTCCTGGGTCCCCAGGCTTTTCCATACATCCTTTGAAACGGGGGTTCCACAGCTCTTGCATTCTGAGAGCCTGTAAACTTACCACCACATGGACACCACCAAGGCTTCTGGCTTTTATCATCTGAAGCTGTGGGTCCAGTAGCACCTGGGGCCAATTTAGCCATGACTGGGGCAGCTGAAGCAGCCAGGGTGCTGGTGGTAGAAGTGGCATCCTGAGGTGGCCCTGGGCAGTGAGCCAATGGAGGGCACTTCAGGCCTGTTCCTCAAAATAATTCTGTCTTCCTAGACCTCAGGGCCTGTGATTGGAGGGGCAACTTCAAAAATCTCTGAAATTCCATTTTTTTTTTTTTTCTATTCTCTTAATGATCTCTCCCTTCTGTCCTGGTCTCTTTAGTAGACGTTTGTTGGGGTATGACTCCCTTGGCTTTCTCTCCCAAAGATACCTTTTCAGTTTTTAAATGGGCAGGCTGAGAGTTTTCCAGTTTTTACCCTCTGCTTTATTTTTACTTACAAATTATGGCTTTACATCATGCCTTTGCTGCCATAACTTAGCACAGGCTGTTACAGGCAGCCACACAGCTGCCTGAATGCTTTGCTGCTTAGAAATTTCTTCCCCCAATTACCCTGTTTCATCAATTTTATGTTCCACATTCCATAAAACTTTTGGGCATGAACAGAATGCAGCCAACTTCTTTGCAACTATATAACAATGGTGACTCTTACTCAGGTTTCCAATAAGCTCTTCCTTATTTCTATCTGACATCTCCACATAATAGCATTTACTATTCATATTTCTATCAGCATTCTGCAATCGCCACTTACCAAGTCTCTAAGAGTTCCAAACTTTCCTGCATCTTCTTGTCTTCTAAGCCCTCACCAGAATCCAGGCTTCTTTTCTTTCTTTCTTTTTTTTTTGTCCCCCTTCTGTTCCTCCAAATTCCAGCCTCTGCCAGTCACTCAGCAGTGCACCACTTCTTGATACCAATTTTCAACATTAGTCCATTTCGGTTGCTTATAATGGAATACCTGAAAGTGCAGAACTTGCGAATAAATGAAATTTATTTCTTACAGCTCTGGAGGCTGGGAAGTCCATGATCCAGGAGGCACATCGGATGAGGGCTTTCTTCTTGGTGGTTTCTCTCCACAGCAACTTAGGTTATTACATGGTAAAAGAATGGCCTGAGCAAAAGAGAGCTGACCTTCTCAGTTGCTCTCCTTTCAAAGTCATCAGAACCACGCCCATGAGAACTCATTACTTCATAAATGGATTAATTCTTTCACTAGGGCACAGTGCACATGATGCAATCACCTCTCAGAGGCCCCACCTTTCATATACCATAATTGGATTTTCACCCTCTTTACACGGTTACAAGGGAGATCAATTTTCCAACACATTAACTTTTGGGGGACACATTTGACCCATAGCATCAAACATCCGCACTCAGTTCCTTTGGAGAGAGAGTTCTGTAAGGAGAAGGGGATTCCCTCCTCCCCAACCCTCTGGGCTCCATAAACATCTACCTCAAAAGGAAGAGTGTTAATTACATTTGTTTCCAGACATGATTGAGCCAGTATTACCAATGGACAGGGTCACTGATATTAACAATCATGAGCTCACACAAGACTACCTCCTGCTAGCCCTCTGTTTTCAAGGGTTAGGCTCTGGTATCCTTGTTTTTTGGTCCATAAAGCCTAAAATATTTACTATCTGGCCCTTCAAGTAAAAAATTGCCCATGCTGGGTTTAGAATGGTTGTTCTTAAACAGAAGTATGACTCAAAATCTCCTGGAGGCCTCAAAACACACAATGTTGAACTGCACTCCTAGAGTTTTTGCAGGTAGATCTCAGTTGAGGGCTAAACATTTGTACTTTTAACAAGTTCCTAGATAATGCTGATACTGTAGGTTACAGCAGCACAATTCGACAATCATTAACCTGGACATTCACTGTCCCTTGCTTACCATTTTTCACTACCTTAGAGCATCTGTTCCCTTTGAATAAAAGTGATGTTTTTTGACTAGAGAAGAAAATGGTATTGCCAGATAGGTAGAACATTCTACCGTTCTTACACATGAGAGGATTGAAGGCTGTCTGAAAGTAAGGACGTCAGGCCCAGACAATTTAGGAAATAACCAAAAAGATATCTAGTTGCTCACCACCCATTATTAACAAATAGTAACATTTTGTCATAGCCACTTCACATTTTTTGAATGTTCAGTATAAATAATACTGTTGATTGTTTTAACAAATACTGTTTATATTCCATGATTCTTCTTTCTATTCTCACTTTCTCCATCACCTGTACCAAAGGCAACAGTATCATGAATTTGTTGTGTGTTCTCTCTGTCCATGGTTTTTATTGTTACAACATTGTATATATACATACACAATATATAGAATTGCTTGTGTGTGTTTTAATATTTGTAACATGATGTTACATTGTATTCAACATTTTGTTTTTTCACTTAATATTATATATTTTTATACTTCTCCATGGTGATACAAGTAGTAATTATTTCATTTATTTTAAGTATTCATAGTATTCTACAATATGAATATCTCTTATTTCATTTATTTATACTCCCTGGATGGACATTTAGATTTTGTTTCTAATTTATTGCATTTTTTAAAAAGTGCTGCAGTGAACCTTTTTGTTTGTCATTTTATGCATATGAACATAAGTTTCTTTCTAGAGTACATATGTGGAAGTAGGAAAATAAAATTGGTAAGTGTTTTTATCATGGGTTTCCAGAGAAATGGAACCAATGTAATATATACACATAAACATTTATTATGGGAGATTGACTCACATAGTCATGGAGACTGAGATATCCTATGATCTGCCTGCGGAAGCTGGAAGCCCAGGAAAGCCAGTGGTACAGTTCTAGTCCAAACCTCAAGGATTAAGAACCAGGGAAGACAATACTGTAAGTCCCAGTTTAAGTCTGAAGTCCTGAAAAATGGGTGACCTAGTGTCAGTCCTGGTTTGAGTTTGGAGGCCTAAGAACCAGGAGCACTGATGTTCAAGGGCAGGAGAAGAGGGATGTCCTAGGTCAAGAACAAAGAGCAAACTTACTCTCCCTCTCCTTTTTTTGTTCTGCTCAGGCCTTCAATTGATTGGATGATGCCCACCCACGTGGGTGAGGACATCTTCTTTACTCAATTAACTAATTTAAATGCTAAGTTCTTCCGTGAACACCCTCACAGACACATTCAGGAGTAATGTTCAACCAAATATCTGGGCATTCCTTGTCCTAGCAAAATTGACACATGAACTTAACCATCATAATAAAGGTTGTGTATATTTAAATTTACTGAATATTACCAGATTATTCTCTAAAGTGGTTGTATCAATTTGCTCTCTGAATCAGAATGTCCATTTTGATACACCTTTACCTGCACCTGGAATTTCAGAACTGACACCTTAAAAGATGTGCCTTGGAGGTGCTTGCAATCCAGGACAGAGTCATCTATTAAAAATTGAATAAATTTCAAATATTCTCAGCACAAAAATATTATAAGTATGTAAGATAATGAATATGCTAATTAGTTTGATTTAATCATTCCACAATGTAAACATATATCAAAACATCACATTGAACACTAGAAATATATACAATTATTATTTATCAATTAAAAATAAATAGAAGAAAAAAGTAATTTCTGCAATAAGAATGTTTTCTTAATCTTCCCTGTCTAGGATAGTAGTCACTAGTGACACATGGCTATTGAGCAATAGAAATGTGATGAGTGTGAACAAGAAACTGAATTTTAAAGAATTTCATTTAATTTTAATTACTTTAATTTTAAATTTACATAGCCACCTGTGGCTAGGGAATGCCAGATTGGACAGCAGAGCTCTCAATGGAAAGAAAAGACCTTCCAACAAGTGTCAACTGGTAGAAACACATTAAATGTGACTAATGTTCAAAGGACGCGAAGATCATGGTGGCAAAGTAGAGGGTCATTTGGGAAGGCAAGGTTTGAATTAGGAGTAAAGTTTATTTGTTGAAAGAGTAGCCTGTGCCAACCAGTATGATTTATTAGCCACTAAAAATGTAAGTTGTGACAACCACATACAAGGTAACTGCTTGTGAAAAAAAATAGTGTGGATGCTGCATAACTTTTTTTCTTTTTTTTCTTTTTGACTGGTAAGGGGATCACAACCCTTGGCACGGTGTGGTCTGCACCATGCTCAGCCAGTGAGCACACCAGCCATCCCTATATAGGATCCGAACCTGTGGCGTCAGCGCTACCAGTGCTGCACTCTCCCGAGTGAGCCACGGGCTGGCCCTACATAACTTCTAAGAAGATGTTTCATGTGCACAAAAACTGGGAAAAATACATAAAATAAGTGTCTTAGATTAGAGGCTTTAAAAATCATTCTTTTGTTATTTTTTTCAAATGTTTTTAATTCTTTATGTGTTCTTTTTTGAAGATTGTGTGGCTTTATTAGCACAGGAAATTTAATGAACAATTAAGAACAAGGTTTATTCATAGTAACAAGGTGATTTTCAGAAATTGAATAAATGTAAGCAAAATCTTGACTTGAATAGTAGAATTTCTACATGGGGAATCATACAGAGAGGTTGCAGAAATTTCCTGACACCATGTGATCCTTCAGCAAGATTATATTATGACACATTCTGGATTGATTACTCTAAACTACCTGCTGTGATCTTAGTCAATACCAAGTGTGAATTATTTAGGAAACAGGTTTTGTTCTTTCTTATATGAGCTTGAGGCAGCCATTAGTTCTCTTCCAAGTAAAAAACAAGCGAATATGATATAAAACACGCTCGTTAAGGTTTTGATTTAATTTTCCCCTTCTCCTCAGTCTTTGTATATTCAAAGGAAAGTAGAGATTTAGTACATATTTCCAGTTGGTTTGAAGAGAGACAGCCTCAATTGCCTTCTTTTTGTAGGTGGATACAGCCTGGGGTATCCAGCTCTTGCTTTAGATATTTGCAAAAAGAGGAATGGATTTTTTTTATTATTATTATCACATAATCTCAAACTTTCTGAAAAATTGCAAATATAGAATAAATAATTTTCAGATTCTGTTATTGACCTGGTGCCACATCTTCCCTGAATACTATAGTATGTATTTCCTCTAAACATTCTTTTACATAATCATCGTAATAACATTAAAATCGGGAAAGTAACCTTGATGTATAAATACTATGTAATCTTCAAACTCTATGAAGCTTTTCTAAATGCCCCAGCAATGTCCTTTAGAGTGGAAGGGCCTAACTCAGAATCACATGTTCCCATTAGTCATCATATGTCTTCAACCTATTTCATGCTGAAACAGTCATTAGTCTTTCCTTGAAGTTCATGCTCTTGACGTGTATGAGATTACAGGCCAGTTATTTGTGTAAAGTTCCTCAGTTTGGGTTTGTCTAATATTGCCTCATGATTAGTATCGCATTACACATTTTTAGCAGGAATATCTCAAAGGCGATGTGTTCGTCTCATTACACGCGAGGCAGCTTGGACTCTGCACTCCACGTGCAGTTCTTACAGCATGTGTTGACTCTTCTTCTTGAGAAGTGGGATCTGTGTTCACTTTCCTGGATGTGGGTAAGCCTGTGACTATGGAGGGGCTGATGCTATGTGTCTTCCAAAATCAAGTCATAAAATATTCCTTCTGGTTTGCTTGTGATGCTCACTCATGGAACCAGTTACAGTCTCCAGCCTTGGATTGCTCTCTGTTGAAAGCCTACCACGTAATGGAGCAGGGGGGCAAGTCATTGTTACAAAACCCTGTTCTGGGCCATGATGACCAACCATGTGTGGATGCCAATCTTGTTCTGTCCCACATGATGGCTTTAGGATTGCATTATTTAGAAAGGGGAGAAAAGGAAAGGGATGGGAAGGGCATTAAGAAGAAGAAAGAGGAAGGATAGATTTTGGAGTTGGTAAATAACTTCCATACTCCAGTGTTACCATTTACAAAGAGTGTCATCTTTGACTTCCTGCTAAAACAGGACTCTCAGTTTCTTCATCTGTAAGGTTGGGTGATGCTAGAGATACCTCACGTGAGGCTGTTGTGAGGGCTGCATGCAAGTATCCACTCTTGCTCCCCCCATGCTGATGTAGATAGACCTGCTCCTAGAAGGCAGGGCTTCTAACTTATTTTGTTTACCTAGTGCTTAGCACAGAGCAAGCATCCCATCAATACAGGGAAAGGGTCAGTTTATATAAGGAATGAGTCAAAAGTACATATTTTTATAAACCTTGTAAGTTGTAAAATGCAACATGAGTGATAACTATGACTATGAATAAAGATTTCAATTTCTCTGAAATATTCAGATATATGAGGGTACTTCAAAAAGTTCATGGAAAGATTATCTTTTAATTCTATTTTTCCACAAACTTTTTATTTTACTGAAGCATAATTGAATGTACATATCTGTGGGGAACAGTGTTGGATATCAATACCTGTGTGCCTTTTGTGATGCTCAAGTCAGGATAATTAGTATATTCAACATCACACTATGTAATCATTTTTTGTGGTCCTTTACCAATTTTTCCCTAACCCTCCACTCCCTTTCCTGCCTCTGGTGGCCTCAGTTCCATTCTCTTCTTTTGAAAGTTCAACAAATCATTGTGATTGCTTTCTTTCTTCATTTCTCTTTCTTTTTCTTTCTTTCTTTCTTTCTTTCTTTCTTTCTTTCTTTCTTTCTTTCTTTCTTTCTCCCTCTCTCTCTCTCTTTCTTTCTTTCTTTCTCTCTCTCTCACTCGCTCTCTCTCTTTTTTTCTTTTTTTCTTAGTTCCCACTTATGAGTAAGAACATGTGTTATTTCTCTTTCTGTGCCTTGCTTATTTCACTTAACATAAGTTTCTCTATGTTCATCCACATTGCTGCTAATGGCAGAATTTCATTCTTCTTATGGCAGAATAATATTCTGTTGTGTGTGTATAGACCACATTTTCCTTTTCCAATTGTCTGTCAATGGACATTTAGGTTGCTTCTTTATTTGAGCTATTGTAAATAAAGCTGTGACAAACATGGGAGTGTAGATATCCCTTTGACATGATGATGTCCATTCCTTTGGGTTCATGCCCAGCGGTGGGATTACTGGATCATATGGTAGTTCTATCTGTAGTTATTTGAGGAACCTCCATACTGTTTTCCATAATGTCTGTACTAATTTACAGTCCCATCAACAGTGTAGGAGGGTTCCCCTTTCTGTGCGTCTTTGCCAGCACTTGTGGCTTTTTGATAACCACCACTTTAACTGGGATGAGATGATATCTCAATGAAGTTTTGACTTGCATTTCCCTGGTGCTTAGTGATGTTGAGCATTTTTTCATGTGTCTGTTGGCCACTTGTGTATATTCCTCTGAGAAATACCTATTTAGCTCTAACTTTTTGAAGTTCACACACACACACACACAGAGTTGTACCCCTCTATCTGTGGGGGATTGGTTCCAGGACCTCTCCCGGATACAAAAATATTTGCAGATGTCCAAGTTCCTGATATAAATGGTGTAGTATTTGTATATAACCTATGTACATCTCCTCCTATAGTTTAAATTATCTCTAGATTACTTATAATATCTAATACAATATAAATGCTACATAAATTGTTGCTATACTGTATGATTTAGGGAATAATAGTAAGAAAAAAATTCTGTACATCTTCAGTACAGACACAATTTTTAGTTTTTAATATTATTGATCTGCGGTGTTGGCTGAGTACATGAATATTGATCTGCGGTGTTGGCTGAGTACATGAATATGGAACCCATAGATACAGAGAGCTGCTGTGTGTGTGTGTGTGTGTGTGTGTGTGTGTGTGTGTACACACACATATACATAATATACACATATATATGTATACACATACACACACACACACACATAGACATACGTGTATGTCTATGCGTGTGCGTATGTATTTTAGAACTTAATACTTGATTTCTAGCCCAGTTCCTGGCATATGATAAGTGCTCAATAAATATCAACAATCAACTACATGAATATATGAATGTATGGATTATGAATAAGAAAATGATTATTCAATATTTATGAGAGGGTAATTTGAACTGATTTAAGTTTTTATACCTTACACAAATGGAAATCATTGAAAGTTTCATGTGAATTAGATGGGGGAAGTATTTGGCCAGCCACTAATACAGAATAGGTGAGAGATTTTCTAATTCTTCATTTTAATGAATTGTTTACATGTCATAGATGGAAAGTTTAGACTTAGAACTGTTATGTAGCATAAGAAACTGAATGTGATTATTCTACTGGTAATTTTTACAACTGTTCTGCAATATACTACAGTATAAAGTCCAAATTCCTAAGCATGCTATACAAAGTGCTTCCCATTTGGCTGCAACCTATATCTTCAGCCTCATCTGGCATTTTTCTTTCTGTCTTCCATTTTATATATGACCATGGTTTGAACATTTCTTCTTTCTTGGTATTTTTCTTCTGCTGAAAAGTGGAAACAAATAATAACTTCCCTGAATCTCCCATTGGATTGCTGAGACTCAAATAATACAAAGCATGACAATTAGTTAATTTTATTTTTTCCATTAAATATTTACTGATTATCTAATGCATGCCATAAACTGCAGAGGACACTGGGGAGGAATAAAACACATCCTCACCCTCCAAGTGAAATGAAGCCATTAGAATGGGCATGCCCAGTAAAACGCTGTCCATGTTATCAGTCTGTATTGTGGATATTGCTGGAACACATTTAGTTAGTATTTTTTATTCAACAAATATTTATTAAGCACTCACTATGAGTTAATCTAGTTGCTAGTGTTAACATTGTTCAGAAGATATAGTCTCTGTGCTCATTCAGTTTATTTATTTTAGTACAGAGAACTGGCAATAAACAAGCGAATGGATACATAATGTAATTGTACTTGGAGATAAGTGCTATTAGGAAAAATAAAGGAAAATAAAGGGATGGAGAGTAATGGGAGGTGGGAACTAGTTTGCTGGTCATAGGAAAAAAAGCTCTCTCCTAGGTGGAAAGCTTTGAGAATGCCTCATGGAACTAAAAATGGGAGAATTGTAAATAATGAAGGAGAGGCAGAGGGAACAGGGAGTGAAAAAGCCCTGAGGCAGGAATGCATCTGTGAATATGGGAACAGCAATGCGTCCGGTAGGCAGAATAAACTGAGTGGGCTACATGGAATGAAAAGAAGTTGGAGGTGTCAGCAGGATCCAGACCATGTAGTGCCCTGTCCACAGCAACAGAGTTTAAATTTTGCTTACAATGTGATTGGATACTTTTATTAGGGTTTTGAGTAGGATGTTGACATGATATGATGTATGTATTAGAATGAAAATAAACAGCAGGAGAGCAAGAATGGAGAATATTGCAAGATCCGATGAGAGGTGACGGTGGATTGAGCTGGCGGGGTCATGTTGGAGGTGTTGAGAAATGGTCAAACTCACGATATGTATTGGAAGTTATCCGAGAGGACCTGCTGATCCATTGGATGTAGGAGGTGAATAGAAACAGTCCAGGAAACAGTGACTGAGAGTGATTAGCGCACAGGGAAAGGCTGGGGAGCTCACCATTTCTTTTTCCCTTTTACTTAGCTGACCCTTTAACCCTCTTTATGTAGGTATTATCTCCATTCTATGGTTGGAAAATTTAGCCTCAGAGATTAGAGTATCTGCTCAAGGTCACACACGTAGTTAGCAATTTATCTGTTGACAGGAGCCCAGCTTCTGTGAGCGTGGAATAATCACGGAAGGCTCAGAGCATGAAGTGGCAGCACAGTCAGGTGCCCTTAGCTCATGCTAATCAGAGGAGGTCAGATACGTATGCAGGTGACCCCTTCAGAATACACAATAGGGATGTGGAGAAGGCTGACTTCAGTATTGGCTGGGACATGAGCAAGATTACACTGGTCTTGAAGGATCAATGGATTTTTGACTGGTGACTGAAGATAAAGTTCCTCAAGGTTAAGGCACAGAAGATGGAATAAAGAAAAATCATGATTTGTAATAATAATAATATGCTTATAATAAATATTATTTAAAAAATTTTAAAAACATAAAAAAATAAAGAAAGAAAGAAAAATTGATTATAATCCTCAAAACATTGTTATATGTTAGGCATATAGCAATGACTAACATGAAATGGTGTATAGTTTACAAATGAATAAATATTTCTCCCTTAATTTATTCATTAACCTAACAAACCCAGACCAAGTATCCTCACCATGCATGATGCACCGTGATAAGAACCTGAAAATGGGGGTTCTAATCTCTATATGCAGGTGAAGAGACTGACATTTTCAGGGTGTTACCTGAAAACCCAAGTGTGCAAAGTGGAGTGGCAGAAATGGAATTAAAGCCCAGGACTTCTGATTCCATATCCAATAAAGCCAAGCTAGCAGACTACCATAGTAATTCATGTAAAAATAGCATAACCAAAGAGTACCCAAGAGAATGGAGAAAACCTGGCAAATATAAATGGTATTTTGAAGGACATGAAGTGAAGCAGATTGTCCAGAGTGAGGCTGGGAAAATAGCCAGAATGAGGGCTCAGAACATCCTGTTGGAGACCTGTTCTTAGAGACTATAGACTATGTCCAGGTCACTGGATGAGTGTGGTTTTATATGAATGGTGATCCCAAGAATAGGTACTTTTCTTTCAGTTTTATTGAGATATAAGTGACAAATAAAATTGTACATATTTAAGGTTTACAATGTGATATTTTAATTATGTATATATTTTGAAATGTTTACCACTACCAAGTTTCTATGAGTTTATTTTAGATTCCACATGTAAGATCATGCAGTATTTGTCTTTCTTCTGTGCCTGGCTTACTTAGCATAATGTCCTCCAGGTTCATTCATGTTGTTGCAAATGACAGGGTCCCCTTTATTAAGGCTGAATAATATTACATTTTATTATAATTATAATGTGTTATGTATATGTAATAGAATATTATGTTTTATGTGTGTATATATGTGTATATATACACACATCACATTTTATCTATTTCTTTACCAGTGGGCACTTAGGTTAATTCCATATCTTGATTGTTGTAAACAGTGCTGCACCAAAAATAGTTTCTTTAGTGCTGTAAAGCAACCATTACATGCAAAAACATTCTGTTATTAAGTAGATAAACTCAGACAATCATTCTTGAATAGTAATGGCCTTGGGATCAGAAGACTTGGTCTGGATCTGGCTATGACACTAATTAGATTTATGATCTTTGCAAGTAAGTCACTTTCCTTCTTTGGTCTCAATATGTTCCTCCAGAAAATGAGATTCGACAAAATGTAGTCGACTGACACAGTGAATAAGAGGTTGGATCTAGAATCTGAGAGAAGTGTGTTTTCCTTTACCCTAGGTTCATCACCACACACTGTAATAGAGTAGACCTCTCAGACCTTCTCAGTTTCCTCCTTGGTAGAAAAAGCAGATTTTTTGCAAGGTCAGTGTGAGGATTAGGTGTCATAATGAGTATAAAATATTTAGCACAGTACATGGAATATAAAAAGTGATTAATATTATATTATTATTATATTAGTGTGTGTTCATATTATACATTATTATTCATATATGAATAATAATATGCCATTATCATATTGTTATTATACTTCAGGTGTATTCCCATAATAATGCGGATAATAATATGATAATGTTGTATAATAACAATATGAAAATATTGTATGAATTTATTTAACTTGCATGCTGAGTGGTTCATAACAGGTAACTACTGTATTTCTGGGAATTTTGTTTGCAGTGACAGTTTTAGTAATGTGATTACACAAATAATATGTTATAACTCTCAGAGGAGGACTAAATACCTCCGTGACTATTTTATTTCTAAAAGCAAGCTTTCTAAATATCCCTAGGTCTTTTGTGTATCCAAAAATAATTAATACTTCAAGAAATAATTAAATCTGTTTATAGTCAAATGGCACTTTTTAAAAAAGCATTGATGGTGTGCATGGGATTTCAGACAACTGTCTTAGTATTTTAAAATATGATGCAACAAAATAAGTACATAATTTAGTAAAGTAATACAGTGATTCTTCACTTGAAAGAACTTCATGTGTCTTCTAACTGCTGCTATCTTGAGATTTGAACTGAGAGAGCAGAAAGCTAATAAAAGCATTTTTATTCATGGGAGAATATTTCAGTTCTTCAGTCCAAACACACATCACTATTACATACACTTTTAACACATTTAATCATATTTTCTGTGTGAATGAAAGTGTGTGTACAAAAAGTTTGTGTGTGTACACATGTGTGTGCATACACATTCATGCACACATATGTATGTATGTGTCCTTGTTAGAGTAGATAGAGCATAGCACTATAATTTTAGGTTAAGGGTGCACAAGAACTTGGTAATGATGGCGAAGTTAGAAAATAAAAAAAATTCTCAACAACAGAAATAAGAACGAAAAATCCCAGTAATACAGAATTATTCAGCAAGGAAAAATAATCTCTCTACTTCAGACCTACTATTTTTAATGTTCATGACTGCTACTTTTATCCAAAATTTGCATTGCTTAATTTATGCTGTTGAAGAAGTAATCAATAAATTTAGAAATAATTCTATTGTAGTAGCTTGTTATCATCAATGTCCATGATTAAAATAAAATTGAAAAAAAACCACATTTTATGCTGATTACCTCCTCATTGGAGGACTTTCAACTGAAGCTCTGGAGTATATACATGCATTATCCAATATGGTAGTCACTAGCCACATGTGGCTATTGAATCATGAAATGTATTTAAATTGGACTGAGATGTGCTGTGAATATAAAATACATATTGTATTTGAAGACTTAGTTAAAAAAAAGTCAGCCATCTCATTTATAATTTTATATGGATTGCATGTTGACATGGCAATATTTTGAGTATATTTTGCTTTAAAATTGTACTTGTTTCTTTTTCACTTTTTAAAATATAGCTATTGGAAAATTTAAAACTATGTATGTGACTTGCATTATATTTCTATTGGTCAGTATTGGTATAGAACGATTGTTGATTTAAGGAGCTTACCATCTTGCTGGGGTAATAACAGTGAATAAATTAAATAGTGAGTATGGTCATGTATACTCCAAGGTACATACTCCAAGCTACACATGCACATACATACATACTCCACATGCCAAGCTGTGCTATTCATATATGCAGTATTATTTGAGATCTGGCAGTGGATTTATTTATTTTTTAAATTTAAAAAACTTAATTGATAGAAAAAAGAAAAAAAAACTAAATAATTTAATTGAAGCATATTGATTGTACATATTTACAGGGTACAGAGTTATATTTCAATACATGGATACAATGTGTATTAATCAAATTAGGGTAGTTAGCAAATTCATCATAGCAAAAATGTATTGTTCCTTTGTGATGGGAACATTTAAGCTACTCTCTTTTAGCCATTTGAGAACATACAATAAATTATTGTTAGTTATAGGTGCCTAGTACTACTGTACACCAATAGAACTTTATTTTTCCTGTCTAACTTTAATTCTGTATCCATTGAATACCTTCAACCTAATGAAGGTCAGGATAATGGAACAGCAGGGCAAGCTTTTTTTAAATTTTAATAGAAACATTTCTGTGGGGTACAGAGTTGAATGTCAATACCTGTGTGCAATATGTGGTGCTCAAGGGGAAAGTTTTTTGTTACTGTTGATTTGCTTTGTGGCCAAGGTTTTTGAGATTCCCCTTCCTTTCCAAGCAGAATTCTAGTATTATTTTCCTTTCTTTCCAATGTACTAGTAGGATAAAAGTAGAAACAATTGTAGTGATATAAAATAATTTTTTAAAAATGCCTGCTAGGTAACAATTACTGGAACGGATAGTTGATATTCATTTCCTTAGTGTACATAAAAATCATAAACTTCTATATTAGAAGTCATAGCTCCTTGAGATTTTGACTATGAAGTCATAGCTTCTCAAGATTTTGACTATACATAGAAGGGCCTTGCTAAAAACGATTGCTTAGTAAATATTTGTTGGATGGATGGATGAATGAATATTGCTTATAATGAGTGATTCTCACTCTTGAGCATGTGCACAATGGGATGAAGCCTGAAGGATTACTCAGCAACCTGCCTGGGATATACAGGGCCAAGGGCAAAACATACATCTTCCCAGAAAGCATACATCTTCTTAATGGTAGGTAATTTAAACCCCACTTTTATATCAAAGCAAAAATGGAAGTATTGTGTGAGGGACTTAAAATCTTGTGAATTTTTGAAATAGAGCAAATAATGGACTTCAAATGAATGCCATCCTTGTGGCAGACTTTTTAAGGCTACGTTCTCAGCCTCTAATGCCTTAACTTCTCACTCACCAGCTGGTCTCCATCTATACTTTGGTGGACAAATTTTCATGGAACTGCTTCAACAGAGCAACCTCCATCCTCTATAAAATAGAACACACTGGTAGAAGGCACCACCACACTCCACGTGCCTTATCAAAACGTCAGTGAGCTTCTTCTTAGGGGGGATGGCAGTGTAGAATTGAGTTCGATCTATCTGCTGTAAAGACATAAACATTTCCACCATTATGTCTCAACCTAAAACTCTCAATCTCCATGGTGGGCAATTAAATTCTCAATTTTCTCTCATTTTCCTTGCCAGCCTTGCCATCTTCCCTGATACAGCCAAGCCACCCCCTGGAGTAAATGCTCTCCTTTAGCCCATGTGTAATCTTGTGTGTGCCTCTTGCCTAAGAAGATCTTGCCTCAGATGGTTGTTTAGACTGGAAGAGGATTAAGCAAATATGTTAATTTCCCTGGCCTGGTGGTAGTCTAAGGGGGATTATTTTACTGCTGTCTTCTCAGTCCTTCCCTTACGCATTCCTCCCTTGGGAAGGAGGGGCCACCTCTCTGACTGGTGAGTTCGGTAGGTGGAGCTGAGCATCCTTGTGGCAGCCCCCACTGCTCTACATTTTGGACACATGCATTCTGATCTTCTCCCTATGGAGCTCCTGCACACGAGGCCTGGGTGGTCTATCTGGGCTCATGGGTGTGTGGATGAGTCTGTCTACTTCAGAAGAAAAGAATTAGCGAGCTCCCATGGCCACAGATGCGTGTCCATGTCCCCCAATCCTGGCTTAGTTAGAGATAAAGCTGACTACTTGGATCTTCATCTTTCTAATTCTTGTGTCTGTTTTATTCTTGTTTCCAAACTCAGGAGGGAAAGAGGGGTATTACTGATGGGCTCTGAAATCGCTACCAGGCCTTGAACATAACATCAGGGAGAATCAAAGGGAGTGCTGCGTGTCATTAAATCACATAAGTGGGTTTTTAACAAACATCTATGTCACTTCTTCATGAGGTCTTAAGCTACCGTCGTGATGTTCTCAGGTGTGGCAGGGATGTTCTTAACTCCCACCAGCTGGAACACAATTAAGATTGCATGGACCCCATCTCTATGTCAGACCTGCAGGAGCCTGCCCTTCGAGAGCCAGTTTTCTGTCTGCACTTGTCTTTGCCCACATGATTCACACCAGGGACGGATGAACACCCCCAGAGAAATCACACCCATGGGGCACGAGGGGCAGAGAGACCAATAAAGCAATAACTACAAGGTGGTGGAGGCTTGTACAGGTGGAGATGGAGGGAGGCACGAGTGACACATGCAGGTCTTCCTAGCTCTTAAAGACCATCGGAAGCTAACTCAAAATCTTGCTCTTGTGCTTATCTGTCTTCTCCTCTCACCAAAACAGATCTCTGAATAGACAGTGTTTCCAAAGGGTTTAAAGTAAAATTTTCTGAAGTTAATGTCAGGTGGTGAGGGAGAGCAGAGGTCAGAGATGTGCACCTTGACAAAGAGTGGCCTGAAGGGGACCCAGCTATCTACTTATTGTAAATCTTAAGAGCCATAAGCACTAGTTTCTTTACCTCAGAGGTTAATTAACCCTCAGAGGTAGGAAGCAATTTTAAAGATCCCATGTCTGTGATGGAGGGAAAGTGCTCACTGTGAAACAAGGTGCCTGTGCACTGGTTACCAACTCGTCTGAGTACAGTGAGGCAGGACACCCCCACACGAGTTACATGAAGTGGATTTATTACTTACAGATAGGCAGCAAGAGACAACAGAAGCCTGAGATTTATGGCAAGCCAATCCCTCAAGGCTCAGGAAAGCTGCCAGTTAGATGGAGTCACATCTGTGCACACCCTAGCTGCACCCCAGCCGAGGAACCCCAGAAAGCATCCATCACTGGGTTTTATACTCTGAGAGAACATGATACTCAGGATTAAAGCAGTGAAAGACATTCTGTTTGGGGAAAGGACTAGAACAGAGCTTGGGCTATTCCAGGGAGTCCCTCTTTATCTCAGACTGTTACATTGTCAGCACATTCTAGTTATTCTTGAGAACTATAAGGGAGAAGGGCGGAGGCACACACAGAATGGGGTCGGTCCAAGGTTGAATATCCTACACACATGGAAACAGGAACACAGAAGCATTGGCTAGCATCTGCCATTTGATAACAGGTGAGCACCGTTTTATGCTGTGTGAATGCAGTTTTCATCAGGTTATTATTAGAAATCATCACCATTATCAGAGATCGTCAGTCGTTTTTCAGAAACCTCACCTTGGGCCTCCCTAAGAGGATGGTCAGGGCCAATGAATAGGTATCCTGGATTCAAGACCAAGACCCCTGACTTTCAGTCTCTGCGTGCCATACTTATAAAATAAAATGCAGGCATTGTACTTTGCACTAAGATAACCTCAAAATTTCCATAGAGTCTCCATATTTTTTAACAGGATGCTAAAATTCCTTTTGCAGCTCTTGATGACTATATATTTGTATGATTTAATATTTAGCTAAAAGATTTAATCTAAGTATAAATGTGAAAAGAGTTTGGCAAATGAGTATGGAAAATGTAAATAAATCCTCACTTGTACTTAATCAAGGTAGAAAAGATGGATCTTTTTGCTGCAATAGTTTTCATCTAGAGAAATCTTTCATAGAGTGAAATCATAATTTTTATTTGTTGTAAATGATGATGCAAACACTGTAGGCCTTCGTTAACTCTAAGACAGACAGAAAATCTAAAATGATCCAAATTATGGAATTAAACTTTCAGAAGAAACTGTGCCTTGATTTTTCAACACAAACTTCCCTCTACTTCCTATTCCCTTTTTTGTCTATTATTCTATTTCTCTCATCTTTTCTTCTTTTTTATTTTTTTAAATTATCATACTGTAAAATTGACTTTTTTAGTTCTATCAAGCTTAACATACACAAATATATATATAGAGAGAGATTGATTTAACCACTGAAAAACTTCCTTGTGTTACTCCTTGATAGTCACAGCCTTCTCCTCCAGTAATATTGAATGACCACTGATCTGTCTTCTTCCCTTCTATTCTAGATTTAAAAATAATATAAATCACTTCTAAAATATCTGTTAAAATCCCAGAAAGAGAGGACAAAAGCTAGCAATTTTAGTATTAGCAAACTTTTAAAAGAACTATGCCAATTTTGCAAATCTTCTATCAGTTTTCTTAACTGGGTATCTACATCTGAATTATGGTAACCAAAAAATTATTTTAGTGTGTGTTAGTCCATTTCTGTTACTAATAAGAGGTTACATGAAACTAGGTTATTTATAAAGATACCAAATTTAGGTCCAGGGGTGCATCTGGTGAAGGCTTTCTTCTTGGAGGGAACTGTCTACGGGGTCCTGTGGTAACCAAAGTGTCACATGATGAGAATGGGCTGAGCCAGAGTGGGAGAGCTAAGCTGCTCACTCACTCTCCTTGTAAAGCCATCAGAACCATGCCCATGATAACTTACTATGGATTAAGCCACTCACGAGGACTCAGTCCTCAGCATCCAATCACCTGTTAAATGTCCCACCTTTCAAATTCTGTAATAGGATTTTCTATCCTCTGTCACAATGGGGGTCAAATTTCCAATAAATGAACTTTGTGGGGATACATTTAACCTATAGCACAGTGACTCTCCCAATTTCTCCCATGGATATTCCACAATTAATGCCATTCTAGTTGTGTAGGAGAAAGGTTAATTCACTACATACAATGGATGCTTTAGGGTGTCAGGACTTACTTCTCTTGCAGAACCAATTGGAAAAGGCCACTAATTATTAAACAATTTGACTAATTATGAAACCATTAGAATTGTATCCTAAAAAAATCCAATAAACTGGCAAAGATTTAAATACAAAGAAATCCATCAAAGAATTAAAAAGTAGGAAGAATCCACATACCAATAAAAGGATATGGCATTAATATAACATACTTATAGATGATAAAATACTTTGCAGTCATCAAAATAGTTAAAATCTTAAATATTACATGAAATAAGAAAGTGCTCATGAAAATAGTGTCAAGTGAAGGATGCATACAGTGTAATGGGGCAAAAACAGGTATTACTTGTACATGTAAAACACATGGCCATTTGTGATATTTTCATGGAGAACTTTCAAAACAACTATTATTTTGGTCTTTATGGCACTTTTATTTTTCAAATATTATGCAGTAAATTATTTTCTTTGGTATCAGATATAAAATAACAACTAATAACCTGACAAGTTTTGAGCACTTATTATGTGTGATGGTCTTTTTAATGTGATGGCTTGTCCAGGTTTTAATCCCCACTTTTCAAACATTAAGCTAGGTGTTGCTGGGAAGTATTTTGTAGATGTGATTAAGGTCCATAATCCTTTGACTTTAAGTAAAGGAGGTTTCCCGCAGACAATCTGGGTGGGCCTTATTCAATCAGTTAAAATGTCTTAAGAGAAGAGCTGAGGCTTCCCTGAGGAGGAAGAAATCCTGCCTGTGGACTGTAGCACCAGCTTCTGCCCTGAATGTTCCAACCTGCCCTTCCCAACAGCCTTGCCTAACCAGCCCCACATTCACATAAGCCAATTCCTTGCAATAAATCTCTTAGTATACATTTCCTACTGTCTCTGATTCTCTGGTTGAACACAGACCGACGTAATGGGCCAGAAAGAGTGCCACGCATTGGATATGCAATCACTCAGGTGTTACATACGATTATTCTCTGCCGTGTTTTGAACTCCTGCAGAAGCTGACACTGAGACAAGTAGTTTATTCAGAAGGAGACCCCAGAAAGTACAGGTAGGGGAGTTGGGAAGTAAGACAGGGAAAGAAAGACAACAAATAAATGCTATACCCTCCAGGAAGTTACCCCCGGGGCAACTAGAGAATGCAGGTGGGGAACTCTGGGATGCAGTGTACATTGCTTCTGTGTTATCTCAGAGAGGGGCAAGGGGGAATAAGTGTTTATCTACCAACTCTTTAGTTGTCTTTTGGTAAGTGGCCTTCCAGAGGCTTTAGCATCTGCTACACTCAGGTCTTACCTGTCCTTGAGTCCAGGGACCCCCTTGCCCAGGAAATAGACCCAAGACCAAGTTGTGATGATGGTTTTTATAAGTCTTCACTAAAGGTGAAGGCTGAGGGCACCAGGGAGTGAGAATAAGGTGTGTTGATGGCATGTGCTGAATTTTCCTTATTTTGATAGAAGAGGAAACAGACTGGGCAACTAATTTTCTCAAGGTCAGATAGCTAGGAAGACTTGACACAGATCCGTGTCCAAAACCATCTTGACGTTTACTACAGAACATGTAACTACTACTACTGCTAATGATAATAACAACACAATCAGTGCCAACAGTAACATCTAGGCCAACAGAGAATTAGATTGGCTGTTGTCACTCCCTCTCTTGGGTCACATTAATTACTTTTGAGACTCCAGTCCCTCTCCTCCCTTCTTGGTAAGCACTTCAGGGTGTGTGTTGAGCATATTAGCAGAGGTGGGGGAGTCTGCATTTGCAATGTGGGTGTCTACATGATGCTTCACAATGAGGACTTGGAAAGATTGTTGCACATATTCCCCCCCCCCCCCCCCCCCCTTTCTTTCTTTCTTTTTTTTTTTTTTTTTTTTTTTTTTTTTCC